>NC_056749.1:626134931-626472431 GCF_019279795.1 Protopterus annectens
TTAAGATTAGCTAAGTTCTTTCAAAATTAGTCTATGTATTTAACTAGCGTTTAGTTTCCAAGTATTCTATTTAACTTTTTCCTGCCTAGTATTTTTCCATGTTTTATAATGATTTTTTAAGTGCTTTCTCATGTATAGTATTTGATTCCTTTTTGTACAATGTTTTTAAGCAATGCTTTTTTTAGTTTGAGCATGAGGCTTAATTATTTTTCACTGCTACTTAATCATTGTGTGATTTTATTGATTAATTGGCATTTTAGAATCTCTATTTAAACCTGTGCATTTTTTACTGTGGTGTCTGATGAAGCAACTTCGGTTGTGAAAGCACTTACCACTTTGTACTTTGCTGTGATTAAACATTTTGCTGTGTGTTATCTTGGTGCATTTTTTTACTTTTTATCTTTCATTTGGATTTATTTCTGCACCAAGGTTTTACCCAACACGGTTTCTTTTGTTTTCTGTTTTCGATTTTCCTAAACTGGTTAGGTAGGACATTTTATTTTTCACTGACAGATCTGTATAATGTAAGCAATAAGGTGTTCTCTAGATAATGGAAAATGGCTGGCTACTGCCCTGTATGTAGACTTGGAAGTAACATAGGTTCATAGGTAGGTAATAGGCTACCTGCCCGAAGGCATTTATAAGCCTAGCCGGAATGTGTTAGCTTTCGCCGTCCCCTTAGATTAGTTCCCTGTGCCTCCGTCCAGCAGAGCCATTGAAGTGATCCCTGGGGTAACAAATAGTAAGCTGGTATGTTCGAGGAAAATCAGCAGTCTATGATGCAGACATTGGGAATAAGGCAGAGATGTGCATGGTGCTTTACAGGAGTATATATAAAAAAATTCAGCAAGGTTGTACCCCTTTACTGAATAAACAACACTCCAACACACAAAAAGCTATAATGATTTCATGTAAGTGATCTTTTTAGAATATTTTCATTTTTAACCATATAACCCCTCCGTTGTCACCTCACAGTAAGACATTGTCCTGTTCGATTCTCAGCTAGAGCGTCTTCTGTGTGGAGACATGCGTGAATGGGTGTACCATCTTTGAAGATTGTGCATCAGAGCTGGCAACTCAGTACGTAAAAATCTACTGCCAATCATTAGCAGACCGGAGTTCTGCTGTGGCGACCTCTAACCGGGAAAAGCCCCTCCATATTGAGCGGTAGTATCATTAACAAGTGAGTGGATGAAAGCCACAAAACTCAGTTAATACATAATTCATGAACACTTACTGCCTGGACCTGCTTCTGACCAGTGGCCATCATGCTGTCATGTTGTGTACCAGTCAACAGTCACCAATGTACTTATATTAGAGAAAATGATTCTCAAAGTTGTTGGGATCTTCATTGATTCAACAACCTCTGTCCATACATGTAGGCATGCTTAGCTATGTGATCATTTGTTAGGAAAATCCTGATTGCTAGTTAGGGCTGCTAGACGATTTGGCATGTCAATTTCTTTAACTTTTAGCAAAATATGGATGCCAGATATTTGGGGGATGAGACAGGCTACTAGTGAGGCAATTTTGGCTGCTCATTTTAACAATGCAGTTACCATTTTAGGCTGCACTAATTTGATTTTAGTAAAAGTGATTTGGTAAAATACCACAATGATAAGAACTAATGCTTGCTTGAAAAAGTGTAAAATATAGCAGATGTGTCATTGTTAACTTTGTATTTTATATATAATGTCACATATATTTTCATGCATTCCAATTTGTTCCTAGCATTTTAACACAAAGTAGTTTCTTTGTAGCATCTTTTGGAATCTTCTCACTCCAGGTAAATAAAGCAGTAATCTGACCGAGGGCAGGAGGTGATCAGATTTGCCTTTAACATCTACAATTAAAAGATCATCTCTAGAAGTTCCTTTCTCTGTGGGATACAGTTCATAAAGAGTATTGCAGTGGGGTTAATTATTAATGTTTTGAATAATGCAAACATTAATAATAAATCCAGCTTTGTGAAAATATATATGCCCTTCTGTCTAAAAACTAATACATTCATACCCCATGAACTGTACCTACAGCTGAACTGATAATCAAGTCACAGAATAACTTCAAATGTATGGATTTTGGTAGGAATCCCCCAAAATAACATCTTAAGAAATCATTCCACAAGGATGTATATTTGTCTGCAATGTTTGATTCTTTCTCTATTACAAAACATTTTCATCTGGCATATAGATGTGTAAGCCCAACACTTTCTACAAAAGCCAGCTAAAAAAAACTGCTCTAAGAATATTTAAAACGTAACTGCTTCACAAGCTCAGGAACACTCCTCTTCTTACATCTGCATTCATCCTATCAACTTAAGACTTTTTCCCCAGGATTCATGAAGCTTGCGCCAGGTGCAGGCGTAGCGTCAGCATTCTAAAACCAAAGATGGCCGCCGAGCGATTCAGGTACGAGCTGTTCCCACGTGCACTGCCTGCGTATGCTACGCCCGCACAACTCCCGAGCCTTGTATGCTAATTACCCCATGTGCAGCAGTGCAGCATGCAAATGAAGGTATGTAGTGATTCAAGAAGTGGTGCAGGCATAGTGTAAGCATGCAGAAATGCAAACCATAGAAAACGGATTACATTTTTGCGAACATAAAATCGGAGCCATGACAGCTGACCAAACACATGTATTATATTGTTAATATATACCAATGGCTAAATATATAGCCATTGGCATAAAAAAATGTATAAAATATAAAATTAACATTTAATATATATAGTTGCACTATCGCGACTTGGAAGCGCAGGGCAGCGGTGCACAAAGGGGATTGCAAGGAATATATAAAAAATATAGAAAAAAAACGCAATAAAACACATATCACGATTTCCCCATAATAGTTAATGGCAGGCATGCTACACCATACTCATGGTGCAAGGGTTGCTAAGGGGCAGTGACAGTGTAATGTGCAGTAGCTAGGAATTAGTAGGCAATGACATGCAAATGAGAGAAGTAATAGTAAATCGCAGATTCCCCACTGGTGTAAGGATGCACCTCACAGCGTAGAGTTATAACACCGAGGTGTGCCCTTGAGATAAAGATGACTTCAAGAGAGGGGTGTGTCGCCATTGCTGTAAGCACATTGGAGCATTGCTAAACTGGTCTGCACCTAGCTAGGCAAAGCTGCAGGATAGGGGTGTGTCGAAGTGACCATAGCTATGCTTAGCTGAGAGTACACAAGGTAACCGAGTATGCATGTGAACGGAGATGAAAATGCGCATAAACTCAGTAAATGGGTATGGGCGGCGTGCACTGCAGCTGAAACAGGAAGGATATAGGAAAGAAATAAGGAAATGCTGCAGCAGTGAAATTGGAGCACAAATGACTAATTAACACCTAGGAGCCTACAGTGGGCCATTGACAACAGCTAACAAGGCTGCAAGCAGCTACCTGCAGAACAGGGAAGGAGAGGGGCTGTACTGCAAAGAAAACAGCAAAGTGTCAAAGCAGAACAAAGCCGATATGCAGTATATCAGCTACAAGGCACATTTTGCCATGACTGGGTAGGGAAAGTACAAAACAAGAAAGACAGCAGGTGGATGCATGCATGATAATGGGAGGGGATCCAGGTCTAAAAGTGAATTAAAGGGCAACAGATTAATCAAGGCAGGCAAGTAGATATCAATAGTAAAGGCCCTACACTTGCAGTACTCATTGCAAAACCCATAATTAAGACAAGCTGCAGCTGGAATAGCTCATACACACCCACTTACATCAGCAGCATCCATAGCACAATACTATAAAGTGTGAAAGCACCTCACACACATTTGTGTATTCCCATACACTCTGCACCAGTGGTGTATACAGACGGGGAACTTTTATTATGTACATGTTAGGGGCTGCCATAGCTTTGATCCACCAGCATGTGTTGGAGACTGAAGGTGGTGTGGAGGATGATGTACATGACCACCTCAGGCACCAGAGGAGGAGGAGAGTGTTCAGACCCAGGGTAACCTACCAGGGGCTACATGATCTGGAGATAGAGCATTACAGGGTGGACAGGGACATCCTACAGCAACTTGTGGAGCTGTGCCGGACACGCCTCAGAGCCAGAACAAACAGAGGGGAACCCATCCCAGTGGATACGGAGGTATGTGTAAGCCTGAGAATACTAGCTACAGGTACCTTTCAAAGACCAACTGGGGATATCATGGGGATCTCACAGGCATCAGCATCTAGGGTACTCCACCAGTTCCTTGATGCCATGTTACCACATGCCAATGAGCACATATACTTCCCCCGAATGCAGGAGGAGTTGGCCAGCAATATGCGTCTCTTCCACCGTGTGGCAGAATACCCAGAGATACTGGGTGCAATAGACTGCACACACATACACATCAAGTCACCACCCAGTGAGCAGGGTAGGCACTACGTAAACCGCAAGGGATACCCCTCCATCAACTGTCAGGTCATGTGCAATGCCCAGAGCATTATCATGGATGTGTGTGCTGGTAGCCCTGGAAGCTATCACAACTCCCACATCTGGCATGCCTCACAGCTGTATAGGTTATTTGCCAGGGGGGGACATCCCAAATGGCCACCTGGTGGGGGGATGCTGGCTATGCACTAGAACTGTGGATGATGACTCCCATCAGAAATGCACACACACCCATGCAGGAATGCCATAATAAGGCAGACGCACAAACCAGAATCATCATAGAGCGTGTGTTTGGGATGCTGATATCTTGGTTCCATTGCTTGGACATATCTGGTGGATCCTTGCAGTACTCTCCAGGCACATGTGCCCACATCTTCATAGTGTGTGCCATGCTACAAAATATGGTCCTGTGGAAACAGCTGCAGCAGGGACAGAATGGTGAAGGACCTCACAGCCCACCGACATTGCCAAGGGCCCCACAGGCACAGAGATACTCAGACCACAAACACCCTTTGCCAGCCCCAGTATGCAGATGGAGGTGTGCCCCAATATGCCCATGCCTTGGCAAAGAGGGAACGTATAGCACACACACACACACACACTGACAGTGTAGGCACCTAGGAACTGACACCTTTCTCCACCTGCACACACAGTAAAAATGGATGGCACACATACAAGACTACCTGTAAATTGTCATGTATAGGCAGTCTACTGTGTGCATCCAACATTGGCAGCCCTCAACTATTGCACACACAACTGCCATTGGCACAAGGTAAGTCAACACCTGAACAGTAAATTAAGCTATCAGCATATGAAGATACTGTATGTATAGATTCATAGGTAAGTACTTGGCCAACTGCCAGAGGCCATTCATAAGCCAAGCCAAAATGTGTCAGCTTTTGCCACCCAATTGATTCATTAACTGTCCCTCTGTGGAGCAGAGCCAATGGCAGGATCTCTGGGATGCATCTACGGTTCCCCATCCACCCTTCAAGGTTTTTCTTGCAAAGTGTTAGTGAGGGGCTCTGTATAATGTAGTTAGGAATGTTGTTCCAAAGTATGGGGAATGTCTGTGACAGGAAGCTGTCCCTCCAGCATCTTCCAGTTATTGTTGTGGCAAGGTTCAGCTCACTACAGTGTGTGGCTCACTGTGACATGGATTCCCATATATGGAGCATATCCATCAAGCCTGAGTTCAACATGGCTGTGTTGGCTAGCGGAGAGCATCTCTGGGTAAACGAGATGCCACTAAGTAAAGCAGGAGTTTATTCAGTCTGGCTGCATAGGCCATATGTTGGAGGCCAGTATTCCCTTTGGCGAGGTACATTCATGGGTCCCCCAGCTGTTGGAAGTATCTTCTGAGGTACATCCCACATGGGTTATTATACCTTATGATGGGACTGATGAGTAAAGGGGCACTATAACCCCAGTTTGTCTAGATGGGTATCCTTTAGTAAGCAGATGGCCTACATAGAAGGCTGTCCTAATTACTGTGGAGATATGATTATCAAAGGGGAGATCACTATCTACCTTAGTCCCCAGATACCCCATTACCTCATCTGTATTAAAGTGGCTGCCACTTATGTGTTAATATGTGGGTGCCAATTCCACAATGGAATGACCATGCAGTTAGTGGCACTTGGCTGGAGGCCATGTCATTGGCACCCTGTGATGTTCTCCATGAGGCCCCTTGAGGGATGTCTATGTCAGCTGTAGTATCAATCATGGCTCCCAGTTCGCAGTCATTGCCAAACATGGTCTGCCATAGTCCACCTGTGTTTGCCTGTACCTCTGAGACGTATATGCCAAACAGTAGGGCTCCCAGGACTGAGTCCTGTGGGACACCAGTCGTGACTGGTCAAGAGTTGAACCTGGAGACCGCTAGTCTACCATGTGGGTTCTGTGTGTAAGCCCGTTGGCAACCCAACCTGTGATGTATGGGTGAATGTACAGGCTGGTGTGTTTATTAATAATACCGGAGTGCGGCATGGTGTCAAAAGCCTTCAGGAGGTCCAGGTAGTATGTATGAACCACCTCCCCCATCATCTAACGTCTTGGTGACTGTATGTAAGGCATCAAACAGGTTCAGTAGGCATGAATTGCACTCAACCAAGCTGACCTGGGTTGGGTCACGTGTTTGGAGGTTACCAATGTCTTTGTTAATGAGTGCCATGAAGATGTGAACCATACCATTGCAGACCAGGCTAGTCAGGCTTATGGGGTGGTAGTTACCATGGTCAGTTGTGATTCCACCTTGATGGAGTGGAATAACCGTTGCCACGTGCCATTCTCTGGGCATGTAGCCTGTGGAGAGGCTGAGGCAGGAATGCTTAATTAGGTGGGGGGCAGGTTGTCTTGTACAGTTTGCAAGATGCAGTCTGGGTCAACATCTGCCTCCATTGATGCTGTGTTCTGCTGTTAGAAAGGGCCATTCCCACCTGTGTGTCTCTGATGTGTGGGATACTGTACCTTTCGGGTAGTGTTGTGGTCTCTTTAGGGGGTGAAGTATGCAAAGAATGTATCTGCAAGGATGTTGGTGATATCAGTATGGTCAGCATATTTTGTGCTATATTTCACAGGCACAGTGCAAATCTGTGTGTCACCACGTACATCCTTGACATAGCCAAATAAGGCTTTGTGGTTATCTTTCGAATCTTTGCGTATTCTCCTGCTGATGTTAGCCTTGGATGATGTCACGAGGGACCTACGTATCATACTAATAGTGGTCATGGATATTTACCCTTCGTGGGATTTGCTGTGTGTCTGGAACACTGCCCTACTTCTGTAGTATAGCCTGTTTATTTCAGAAGTCCACCAGACTGATGTCCTTGTCTAGGAGGAGTGAGTCTTGGTTTACCAGTGATGGCACGATCCATACATTCATGTAGGTGCTTATAGACTGCATTTGTAAATCTGTCTTTATCTTGAGCAGTGTTTCCCCTTAGCATGGGGGCTGTGAAACCCCCCACCCCTGTCACTAGTAGTGTAAATTTAGCTGTAGGAAAGGTATACACTGTGGTATCCGTGGGTGGGGGAGATGCTTGGGTGTGGAAACAGTGAATAGTTCATGGTTAGATCTAACCAGTGACCGGTTAACCTCCGCTGTGGTGCACCCGTTGCCCATGTTGGTGGTGACCACTTCTAGTAGTTTCCACCCCACATTAGGGAGGTTACCACCTGATACAGGGCATATGAGGTGATAAATTCCAGGAAGCGCTGGGCCTGGAAGTGAGTACCAGAGTACGTTTCCCAGTTAATGGTATGGTAGTTGACATCTATCAATGCCGGGGTGTGCGTTAGGACTGTCATGCTCTCCACTGTCTCCAGGTAGGTGGAGTGGAGGTCCTGGGTCATGGAGGGTGATCTGTAGCAGTCCACAGTTTACATTGCAGTTGTGGCTGATGTTAGCTGCACATGGATGATCACAGAGGTATCATGCTGCCCCACTAACCTGGAGGTGTAGGTATCCCTGATGAATATGGGTACAGCCCCTCCATGTCTGTCAGTCCATGTTCTGTGGCTGAAATGTGTGGTATGGGTTGCAGTGCTGGTGTGCTCTCCAGAATCTTAAGACAGATTTCAGTTACTGCACAGATGTTGATGTTGTCCATCCTAAGGAGTGCTATGAGTGCATACATGTTGTGATCACAACCCCTGGTGTTGTGTAGCATAATCCTCATTGAATCTGCTAGTGTGCTGTTTACGGAGCTGGTATTCACCTTTGAGACTCTCCTAAATAAGGCACCATGGGGCTGCCAATAGCCTTGGCCAGTATTCCAAAGCCTAAGGCTGACACATAGGCCGGTATGGTATCAGTGCATGCATGTTCCCCATCTGTGCTTGTTTTTCATCTCCCTTGCAGGTAACCTACTGGTAAGCAATAGAAAGCCTTAAACTTATACAAGTCTTCTAGCTTCCAAGATAGGCTTTTGGAGTGACTAAGTATCAGTGTTCTGTATGTTCTTGCTGTACTCAACTGTTTCCTGACTACATGGTGATTTCTCACTGTATATTGTGATCTGAAGGTCTGTTTATTCACATATTATGGCTGTGATGGCCTGCACATTAAGAAGTTCACAGATAGCCTACTACCTATCTGCCCAAGGGCAATTAGAAGCATAGATACAGTGTGTTGGCTTTTCCTGCACCATTGATGAAGTAACTGAACCTCTGTCAAGCATAGCCAATGAAGCAATTCCAGGCAGAGTTGCTGGAAGCTGTTGAAGACTGGGGTTGTGGAGGGTGATAGGGGCACTTAGTGATCTAAAGAGGGCATGTTAATGTGACAGTTCAACACCATTCAATTCCCCCAACAGGTCTCACAGCTATCAAACTGGACAGGCTCCCCCACCCCCTGGCTGTATGGTTCTGGTACACATGATGCCAGGGGTGTATAGTTTGTTACCCATTCACACAACAAGGTTTCCCTTGAAGTGTGTCAGTGAGGGGCTATGCCTAATGTAGTTAGGAATGTAATGTATTGTCTCACAGTACATTTGTTATATGTTGTTATTTCAAGAGTACTTGAAACTCAGTGAGTTTGGGGGCCTCCGCCCTTTGCTTAGCCTAGCTTACACATAGAAATCATCTAAATAGGAAACAGGTGGAAGCGACATTAATGCCAACAGTGTAATGGTTACAGCATCCACATAGTATCTGTGCATTCGAGGTTGCAATCCCGATAAAGGCAGGGATGTTTATCATATGCAAAATTATACCTTAACCACAGCTTGCATATATAGGTAGTAATCGTTAATAAACATTCAAATCACCCATATAAACCCATATGTGCTGGAGAGTACAGTCAACAGAGAATGTAATGTTATGTCAGCACATAGTGAGATGTTACATCACTGACATGTATATATCCGGTGTAGTTAGCAGATGTGGCCGTGTTTGCATTCACAGGTTTTACGTTGCAAAGTTTTTTTAACTGTGTTTAACCGCTGCTATAATGTCACACAAACACTTTTAAACATGCTTACAACTGCTTAAATGCGCCTTATTCTGCAGTAAAAAAACATTTGTAAAGCATCGTAGGTGTTGAACCCTGGATCATGCACACTATAGTCATGGGACTTGCTACTAAGCCATCCGAGGTGTATACATGTTTCATGGTCTTGAGACTACACCTTATACCATATGCATTTCACTGTAATGATCACAAATGGGACAGTCACTTTGTGTACATATGAACAGTACACTGTAATGTACTGTAGTTTGTGAACCAACACATTCCAGTCTACATATGTATTCCTGTTACAAACTAATACGAAATATATATACATATGCATGTCAGTGTTGTCTGCACAGATATATATATATATATATATATATATATATATATATATATATATATATATTATACAGTTACATCAATAGCCATATATATAAACATCTATGAACAGACTTCGTGACACAGAAGCACTCCAAAGGAATTGGTGTGTACACAAAACACATGCAGCTCGGGTATTATAACAATTAATATTAACCTAATTCACATTAGAAGGGGTAGTTGTTGTGTATGTGAAGATTGGGGTGGGGGAGGAATGATGGGTAATGCAATCATGCATCAATGAGGGCCTGGGTCAGATGTCCAATAAGTGAACTGGAGGGGTATACATGGAGTATGGGGACAATATAAAAAGGACACAAAGCAAGAACCTTTCTCATTCGTAATACACCCTGTCATGTCACATTGTAACACCTAATTTCACAAACATATGGACATTAACATGTATCAGACATATGTACACCAACTGACTGTCACATTTGTTTTCAGTAGTGAGGAATGTCTGCAGTACAACGTATATTCTAAACACCATAACATTTGTACATCTCTCAGATGCCTTAGTGGTAAAGTCAGTGACTGTGGTGTTCATTGTCCCGGGTTCAAGAACTGCAAGGGCTGTTAGGTTATTCTGAGGGCCAGAATAAGGGCTGTTGGATGCAGGTGGATTGAAGCACTCAAGCAGTTGTAAGTGGGTTTCCACGTGTTTGCGCGACGGTAAGTGGCGCTGAAACACGGTAAACGGAGAAGCGCTTCACACATTTAACCTTTGCTTAACATCACGCAGACCACGGGCAAACCTGCTCAAAACCGAGTAAATGTGCATTATTCACACTTTTCCCACCAGTGCCTACTCTGAGAGGTAAAATAATAATACCTTCCAGGAGTAGAACCCGCAATCATGTACTCCATCCTCAGAATAACCGAACACTAAGCTACCTGGGGTGTACCTATCCCAGTTGTGTATGCAGACATGTTAAAACACTAAAGGGAGGGATGTGTTGAAATAGGACAACCCGCAATGTACCCAATTAAAGGTGTATGCTCATATATAGATATATATATATATATATATATATAGAGAGAGAGAAATACATAGAGACATGTCGATATATACAGGTCTACATATATATGTAAATATATAGATAGGTTAAAAACATCTACACATCTATGGAGGTACAGATAAATGTATGCAATAATATATATATATACATACATATTCATACACACACACACACATATATATATATATATATATATATATATATATATATATACACACACACACACACACACACACACATACATACATGTCTGTATACAGCATCCAAAGTGGTCATATCTGAGTATAACATGGACCATAGCAATCACACATTCTGCCCCCCCCAAACAATATGAACATAACATATGAAGAGTATATGCCAATACACTATTACAAATATGTTCTATGGACACAGTCACCAACACAACTGCAATGACTGCAAATATCCATGACAGAAATAAACAGACAACTTTCATTTTGCAAAACTTTATTACATTCTGATGTACTGCCAAAAAGATTCAAGGACTAGCAGCAGTACCTGCATGCTATACAGGAAGCATTTAATAGTGCCTTAATAAATCAGCCTGCAATTACCATAATATTAGTCCACTAAGAGATAGGTGTTCACATAGGGAAAGATCACCCACACACATATAGACGTTGTATAAAAGGGGTTCCTACACACCTGCGTGTGCTATGTACACCCACCAACATCTACTCCACAGCCAAAATAATTACATCAATACATACTGTCATACCATAACCGATTATTCAACCACTGTACAACATCTGCTGAAACCTTAACATACCTAGACACAGACACACTAACATGGCCCTATGTGAAATAGTTGCCATTATACAATTGAACAGCTGCTGATGTAACAGGGTTTGTATGAACTAATCCCGTTTTAGAGGGATGAAAGGTTTGTACACCAGGAAGTGTTGCCGAGTACTGATTATCAGCACAGTAAGATACACAGTAACACCAAACTAAATATGTCTAGTAAACACACTGTAAATCCCCTAACATTATATGCATAGCTAAGCAGCCTTGAGCTGGTCAAACAACCTGGATAGACTGAAACATACACAGAAGTATTAGGTACAGACAAACCCTGCACAAGTAGCAATGTTTAGAAATATAACAGCAGTACTCACATTTAGACCAAATCCTCTAGGCATTATACACAATATATTACTGTTCATCTCCATACAGCTGTTGCAATAGATTCCAAACAAAACTTCCACGCTGTCTTCCTCACAAGTAAGGCAAAGGGACAACGCCCAAGTGGAGTACTCAGTTATACTCCACTGTAGCCATGGTACTGGTTAAGGCAGTAGCAGCACAGCTGATGTGCATGTAATTAGCTACTTAGGAACACCAATTGGTTATCGGGATAGCACATGTTACTGATCTGTAACTATAAAAGGGTGCCTTGTCACACATTCAAACCATCTGTATCTAACTGTAGGACAGTACAAAATACAGAAGGACAAACCGAAAAGAGTATTATACTAGTTAATAACACCTCCAATTACTAAGAAGGTATGTATAACTGTAGTGTAATCAATGCATAAAATGGAATTAGCTATCTTGTAGCGATGTATTATTGAGCAGTAGTAATGCTTGTAGTATTCTATGTGTGTACTGCTGTAGGTCACACAGCAAACTCCGCATACAACACAAGGGATGATATGGGCTTGGAACCCACCAATTCACTTCCAGCCACTGTCAGTGTCAGGATTGGTCCAACAAGTATGTGCTATAATAGGGGATAGTATATATCAATATATTGTAACAGTCAACATATGTATGGGTGTATAAGTAAGATGAACATATAAAGGTGGGCTTACCATGCAAATATGGTGTGCATTGTGGGATATTGCACCAATAACTGTGTAATGTACAGTATTCTAGACAGATCTGTATTCTATTCTACATTGCAGTTGTGTTATGTTATGCAAACAGTAGTTATGTCTACTGGCAATTATAATACTCAATGACAGGATACATAGCATTTGTATTCATCTGACAGTTTAGCAGCATGATAGCAAAGATAATTGGAAGAGCCAGGTAACTATCCATGCACATAACATGTGTAATATCCACCTCTCTACTATCATTTGTAAGCAATAACAGCTGCGCATGTATACAAGTTATGCAAATGTGTAGTGACCCTTGTTACAGGGCTGGGCCAAATGGCTATGTGCACACCTACATAAAGTGAATACTGAGAGTACAGACACACTGGTTGAACTACCAGGTTTGTGTAGCCCAACCTCTCATTGCCAACCTAACAGCCGATTGCACATACTGTATGTAAGGTAGTGCACAGCACTGGTAATGAAACAGGTTGCATATCATCTTTAACTCCAGTGTAGCATCTGCAGTAGGAGTGTAAGATGTAGGAGACAGCTGCCTATGTGTAATAGCCGCTTCATAGGTGATGGCTCACACTATCTGATTATATCCTGATCATGTTGATAGTGGCAGCAGAGTCTATTGATACATGACTCTGTTTGGAGAGTGGGTGTCTGTGCCCAACAGAGCTCATGGTCCTGGTGGATATGTGAGTATATACCCAGACAAGGAAACAGACCTGTAGACACTTGCATCAACTGTAATCAACTAACAGGATGTTATGTGCTCCTCAGAGGAGGATTGCTGCTAAAGGTAGCTACAATGTTTCCATAATAGCCAGTGTTTTCACGTCCATAAAACAAATATTTACATGTGAGCATCACTGTCTAAAACATCTTCATAAGCAATACGTAAATGAAATACAGTACATGGTACTTGTAGTACTGAATGCTCATACAGGCATGTCCACTAGTCAGCTACTGGTGTTTACTAATGCCAGCTTTGTGTATGCGGCCATCCTGGGGGAATGTAATCGCTATGCCATGTACACTGCCAAACCTACCTAACACCATGCCCCACACATTGTTTGGGATGCAGCTACAGGGGCCAGCTGGAAGGCAGCCCAGTCTACAGCCATGACTGGACTGGACAGTCATGAGGTGTAAGTTAACACATGCAGCTCATCAACACAACCAACACATACCCTTACCAGAACACAGTAAGGACACCCATGCACACTACCAGAAATCACACACATTCACAGACACGTATAAGTATCTGGCCAAACAACTGACCCCCCCAAGCAGGAAGTGACAGACACCAAAATACACAAACTGCATGACATAGTTTGCCTAATTGTGCCACACCTCAGAACACGTGACCGGAAACATGCCCAACAGTACTCATTTGTGAATGCAAACTCTAGCACTATGTTACACACCAACCTATACGAGGGCATACATACTGTCAGCTGCCTGTCTGCCATGATTAGCCACATACCCATACACTCAGACCACCTTTTGAACTATACACATGGCTCTGGCACATTCCATGTTGTTGTGCAGGACCTGTGATGCAGTAGCCTGGACTGCATGGAAACACATGTAGGAACTGTCAGGTCTTGTAGCCCATGCAGGTATGTCCCAAGGCCTGGGTAGAATTCTGCCATTGGCCAGAATGATACTGCAGTATAGGGACAAAAGGATTGTATTCCACAATTGTCTAATGTAGTGGTGCAAGTCAAAGGGTATCCTGTATCTGTCATCCTGAGATAACATGGTTGACAGACCATGATGCTTTGACAGACAGGGCCTGCACCTGTCTCCCCTGGGAATCTGGATACTGCCTAGGGCTCATGCTTCACCTATAGTGCCTTCATCATGCATGGTTCAAGTGAAGGTCCACTGCTGTTACAGGGGCAGCCAAACAATAAACTGCGGGTCTCGCTACACAATGATACACGTCAGAAACACTATATGGACATACATTTGTCAATCCTTAACTTGGAGAACATACCTGTGCAGTGGCTGAGACATGTTTCAATGCTCCAGAGAGCACACCTGCATGACCATGTTATAACACATACCCCACCTCTTGCCCATTATCCTTTATTGGAACACACGGGCTGCAGGTGTGTCCGTATTCCTGAAGGATATGTACACCCCCACGCTAGTTGCACTTGCATAATGTCAGATGCGTTATGCTGAGCAACTACTTTTCTGCCAAAGGGAATTCAAAATGCACCTTGAGACAGATCACCTTCCAAACCGCTGACTTCCCAACTGTTATAATGTGCTATAATGGGGAAAATTAGGTCTGAGACAAAACCATAATAATGGCTACTCTCAACTATTCCATTATGAACTGGGAAGACTTCTTATGTACCAACACCTGCGCTCAATGCATGTTGGATTCCATCGACCCCACTGATCTGGATCACAGTAGTCACACACACAGGGCTAACAGTATCCTACACATAATTAGTCTTCAATGCCAATGCTATGTTTCCTAAGAGCAGAGTGGTGACTGTCATGGCACCCATGCAGATGGACAATGCATGTGCAAATGCTGAATCCTACACAAATCAACCTTAAGCAGTCACATATGTGTAGTGATTGTGCCATTGAAATAGAACCAGGATTCAACCCAACACAAACAAGAAGGCAAACTGGTGGTACCATGCTTTAAACTGTACCACAGCAGGTAGTAACTTTTGCAAGAGTGAACACACATGAGTGTAGGTGATCCCTGGTCAGCCTCAGTGAGATACAGATACACCATATATAACCACACAAAGGTACTGTGAAATTAATCAGCCACATATTATGGGGCCAAGCACAGAGCATTCCATAGCTGTGTCATTAATCGTAACTGCAATGACAAGACTTGCCATGCTGCACAGCACTATGGCATGGGAAGCATTGCACCTACAGAAATAGCACCCATTCATCCAGATAGGGTCTTGGAGAACCTAAACCCACTCCCACCCCCCTCAACAGGTACATGTAGTAATATATCCATGTAACACTACAGGGCCCCTGTACTAACGACTATGCAGGTACAAGCTGCAATCACTAAAGCCATACATACAGCTTTCATGGGACCTGTCAACATCCCAGAGTGTATCCTACACAAATGTAAGAACAGTCAGCTATCCACATACACATCATGTTCAATCATAGCTCCATGTCAGGCTGTGTACACACCGAATGGTGCACAACAACAGTTATCACACCCCACAAAGGGGTAGACACCATTGATAATGGGATATAGTGCACAACTACCCTGCTGAGTCTGGTCTGTATAGCCATGAACAGTGATCAATGTATTTGATGTACTCGGTACAAATGTAGATGACAGGAGGGTTGATTCACACTGCATATCATGACCTTGCCAGGTCATAGGACACCATCACCCATACTGTGTTCCAGCTACACTCAGTAAACTAGGTGTAAATTCTTATGTCACAGGAGTGGTTGGCAACTGGACTGCTGGCAGAACCAACACTACAGAATGTGTCTGACTGATACACGCACATCAAACCAGTACCAGCGACAGTAATACAGGGGTCATTCCGGGTACTCCCCCTCTTTGTTATCTATACCACACAGACTAACACAGAAGGCATCAGCCTATTGATGTTTGCAAATGACTATGAACTAAGTGCAATAGTCGACTCAATTTGTGTTGCGTTCAACATACAGAAGGGCCTTAGTGTGTCAGATGTGTGGTGTGTGATGTATGGCCACAATCTGACAGCTAAGTATTGCATTGTCATCCCCTATGTTACAAACCCTGTACCCATTAACTACCATCTAGGCAGCGGTCAACATAATGGCAACTGTGTGTATGGGATGCAGCTGGACAGTACTTTCCTTTGATAGTTACTTCACCACACCAGACAAGTAGTCGTATGTGGCACCCCTAATCATGACAAGGTGCCATCCATGAATATAGAGATAATTGCTCAGCCATACTCAACACCCATGTGACCCATAATAGATCACATATTTCCTTTAAGGGTTATTGCCTATGTGTAGATGGCCTACACTGCCCTTCCCAATCCCTAGCTGCACTATGTAGCATGCAGCCTACCCTGAATAAAGCCATGTCCAACTCAGAGGTGTTGGACATGCTACACTTAACACATCCTGATCCCAAATAAACACATACTTCATGGACATCCACCTTTCTAGTACAAGGATCACAACATGCCTGACAGATCTCTGTCCCATAAACTTAACATACTCTTGCCATACTATACATCCCTGTCCAGCAAAGCTGCACATTGCCCCTCTCTGTGACATGGTGTGATGACCGCATGCCAAATATATCAGTAACCCTGTGGATTGGTTCTGTGGCACTGCTTGAACTGGCCACTGAAACTTACCTGTCTGTTGCCTACAGCTAGGTAACTTGTCTGCCTAGGCTCATAAATGGCAGAGGGCATATAGCCTACTAGATCACTATGACCATACATGCTATAGTTGATATCCAACCCTGCAAATACCATCAGGCTAGCTATTGCCCCACGTGTTACACATGTGCAACACAGGCAATACATGGCAGGATGCTACACAGCTGTACAGTGCCATGTAGATGTATATGGCAGAACACATACATGCTTGCAAGTCTGGAGGGTCACAGGTCATGTCCCTAATGGCTATGTATGACTATATATGTGACATATACACAGCATTAAGGTTGATTGTATTAATGTGAACACATCCAGGCATGTGCTGATAGGTAAAGACACCAGTACAGGCAAACAGACATGACCACATCAAGACAACATCCACATGGTGTATGAGCAATGTCAGCACATGAGACACACATATATGGTGATAACATCACATCACTAGTAAGTGTCAAATGTGTGTGACTTATACATGTCAGTGGTGTTAGTGTCATGTAGAATTGCAAAGACATTTTTGTAATCTTAATAAATGTGATAAACGTGCATGTTCAGCTGTAATGCTGTACTTCTCTGTGAGTTACTGTGACCTGTCTCCATCATTATGTCTTCCAGGTATGCCATGTAGCAGACTGCTGGCATACAGCCGCTTGGAGGATGAGTTTCTCGTCCCATACCTCCTCGACAACCACACAAGACTCTTCAGCCATGTGCCACAGGATGCACAGCAGCGGGATGCCCTGTGGGAGGAACTCTGCAGGAGGGTACATGATGTTGGCGGTCACAATCGCACCAATCAGAAGGCGTGCTGACACTGCACTGACCTCATAAGATGGGCGAAACAGCGTGCTAATGCAATCACCAGGGAACAAGGTGCAACAGGTGTGGGGCCACTCACCCAGCCCCCACTCACACGTACCGAGGAGCTAGTGGCCAACCTGGGGGCACCTGCAGACCTCCATCCACAAGTTTTAGCTGGTATTGTGGAGGTGGGTGTCTCTCAACCACCGAGCCTGGAGTTGCCTGGTAAGTCTTTACTGCACTTAAAACACAACTATAATTCACATAGTTACATGAGTTACTGTACAATATGTAATGTAACATCATATGTAAGGCATGTATGCACACATGCCACATACTATAGCCCACTACTCTATGTATGCATAGATATGCATACTCCATAGTATAGTGTATTGTACTGGCTTATGTGCTAACATGGACATTGCACCCTGTAGCTATCACACAGGAGTGGATAATGATCTTACTGTTGTGGCACTCCTGTTTAGGTACCTTTGGCATTTTGCAGCAACAGCAGCCTGTGTCAGGTGATATTGTTATTATTTACCAGGCTTGATAATGCACGGAACATATTAATTGCATACTATCTACCATAACACATGTACACATAATGTATGGCGGTCCTGTTAATGGACACTGGTCAGACCTGCAATGCATCACCATGTTTAACCTATGTGAAACAATTGAGGACTATATGAAACACCTACACTAAACCTTCTAAACTGTCATTGCCAGATGTGTGGACAACAGTGAATACAATGGTGGAGGTGTGTTCCACTGTAGGGACAGGTAGTACATACTCAGCATTGCACATGTTGGGAATATGAATAGTACTGTACAGAGTGCATATGTGTGCACACATTCTAAATGTGTTGCAGCTGGAGTATGACAGGCCCACAGGATACAACCTTGTGGAGTATACCCTTGCTATGAATGTCACACAATGTCATGTGCTATCTGACATGTCCATGACATGTAGTGGGCTGACTGCAACACTGCTCAGCTATCCTGCAAAACATGTCTCACATCCCATACATACCACCCTTTTCTGCATAACCCTGTCCTCAGTGGAGCATATGACATATATGGGTGTATGTCATATGGGATAACAGTGACATGTGAAATAAGATGGCCATCACAACCATTGGACAGAACATGTGTACACATGGCCATGGAGGATGGCCAGAGAAATGAAGCAACACACACAGTAGAAGTGATGTACATGTGTGTACACCCTGTTGTACATTGGCTCGACACAATATAACTATGGCCATTGTGTAATGGTGATATTGCAGATGTGAAACACTAAACATCATACAGGCCTGTGCACAGCTTGTGTAGGCATAACATGAAACCACCACATAACATGTCTTGATCATCTTGAGTGTGTCACAGCATGGAAGCATTCACCTATACAGTATCCAAATACATACATGTGTTGCACAACATACACATACAACCACACCAAGCCACAGATACAGTACATTCACCTTGCTGGTGTCAGACATCACTGTCATGCCTGCTCCTCATGTGTGTGAGGTACACAGATCACATGTGGGACATAGAGTACTGCTAAGTTAGCCATGTGTGGGCATAGTTACCAGGCATCAGTAATATGGTTGCAGATGTGCAGGGGTGTCATCCATATACCCTTTTGTGACCTGTGTTACATATTCCACATTAAGGTTTAGTGTGTATACACCTCAGTGACGTGTCACATTCCACATTAGATATGTATTGTATGTGAACATAGTCATGGCTATGAACTGTTTCAGTAGCTCACACTGTATAGCAATTGTGAAGCCACATGATGCCCTGCAATGGCTATGCACATCCGATCAATGTGGAGTATGTCCCTGCATATTTGTAGGGTGGACAGACAACACTGAATCAGCTGAAGGCCCATGTTAGTATAACAAGTCCCTGCATTGGGACACCATTACCGTACTGTAGATTGGAAAGGACACCATTGTGTTACACATGTATGCATGTCATTCAACACGTCGGCAGAAGACATGTCATACTACATGTGATTGGCAAGGTCATACGCCACACAGCAGGCAGGTGTACTGTAAACCTGTGCTGGTCTGTGGCACCATTGCAAAGTAGGGACAGCCATGTGTACAGCCACATGCACAATGTCTAGACTCAGCTCAGGGGTAGGCAGAATAATGTTGAACAGACATGCACTGCTTTGGGGAGATATGCAAGCTAGGGCTCAGGCAAACATAATATGCAGTCAACATACCCTACTGCTCATGTCCTCACACATAGTGATGGTGGTCAACACAAAGCATCAGTGGCAGATGTACAAAGGTCATCGATGGTCTGTTAACATGTGGTGTATGTTGCACACACCATGGCAGTGCGGTGCAATAGTGCAAAGTGCATGCATTGTGTTGCAGGTATGGGTCATATGGGGTATAGGCTACTAACACAAATGGTGCAATACAGGTATGTATGCTAACCACCACTATAATTGTATAAGGTGCATGCTGTCTGCTATAACACATGCATGCTGTTGTGTGCAACTCAGAGATGTATGATAACTACCACTATAATTGTCTAAGCTGAAACTATAATTGTCTAAGCTGAATGGCATCTGCCATATCACCTGCATGTAGCATGTGTGTCTGTGTGTCTGTGTGTGTCTCTGTCTGTCTCTGCCTGTCTCTGTCTGTCTGTGTCTGTCTCTGTGTGTGTCTGTCTCTGTCTGCGTGTGTCTGTCTCTGTCTGTGTGTCTGTGTCTGTCTGGTATAACTTGTAATTTACAGTTCTTGTCTTCCCCTCACAGGTGTTGATGTAGGTGTGTTGCCCTCCTGTGATCCACCTGATGTTAGTGCCCCACAGACTCTAGCAGTGATGATGATAGTATGATTGAGGCACAGGCAGGGTTGTCAGGGGCTGAATCTGTGCCACTGATTGCCATTTCACCTATCTCACCCTCATCCTCGCACACAGTTCCCCTGCCTGCACATATCCCATCACCACTGGCTATAGAGGAAGGACAGTTGGCGGGTGGTAGCATGGAACATGGAAGTGTGGAGACTGTGGAAGGTGTGCCTGCGCACCATGATCCCAGTCAACAGACTGGTGATGTCCCACACAGGCATGTGCCCAGCGCTGCTTGTAGAAGGATCACTGGCCAACATGCCCCTCTGAGACAAATCACATCAGCTGGAGTCACCAGACGCATGTTTCAGACTGTAATTGAGGCACAGGCACATGCTGAATGGCACAACAGAGAAGGTCTGAGGCTTCAGAGGGCTGCTGTCCATTCATTAACTGACAACATCCAGGCACTTGCAAATGCTCAACATCATCTTGCAGATGTTAGGGATAGACAATTTGGTGACATGGTGGGAGTCCTTGACTGTGGCATGTCAATCCTCGAGTATGAAATGGTGCTGGAATATCTGGTGGGAGTGAGGCATCGGGCACGTGGACGTAGGTCAGCAATATCACCTATTGAAGGTCTACATGAACATGCTACTGCACATGCCCGCTCCCATAGTGGCAGTAGCAGCAGTAGTGCAGCTGGTGTGCACTGTGCAGTCCACACCAGGACACAACAGGCCACATGCACATGGTCGTGGATGGTCCCAACAGGGGCACGGTTCCAGTGGACATGTGTCATCAGACAGTACCCAATCTGGACCTCTGCCTGGTAGTGCCCGTGCAACCCCTGGCAGGCGCAGGTCATGTGGCCGTGGAAAGACACTGTGAACTGTGACACCTGCCTTGTATAGTCTGCAGCTGTCAATAATACCTCTGTGTAGACCAGCCACATGCCAGACATGTGTGCATGCATACACACACACTGGAAACAATTGTAGGGCACCTCAACACACACAAGCATAACACCCACACATGCCCAATGATATCACAGGCCCTAACACACACACATGATGTCATCCAATGGCATAGCCTAGGCCTCTGGCAAACATGATCACCCTGTGCATATGATGATGCCTGTGCCGCATCCTTGTCATCCCCACCATCGGTGCAGGGACATGTTCATATGGTCTGATGCACAGAGTGAACATACTAGGTAGACAACTGAAGATTAATATTGTTGAGTAGTGTTGACAGGCAGCAGACATACCATGTATTACAGTTTTAGAATGCATTTTGTACATTTGACAGTATATATCATGTGTAACAACACTAACAGCATGTTGATCTTGACATTCTGCCTTCCTCTTTCAGGTATAGTTGCATGTGCCGGGGGATGTCGGTGTTTGCAGTTAGTGTCCCATATGTACATGTTGACTACCCACAGGTCAGTATGACAATACCTGCATGCACTTTGTAGCTTCCACATCACAGTTATATTCTCCCATGTTTCAATTATGTTTACTGTTCTAATGATCCAAGAGCATGATAGCTGTGTAGTAAGCTACTGTGTTCAGAGCTGTCACATCTATAGTGGGTGACATCACAGGTATAGTTAGTTACCTGGAGCACGGAGGAGGTAAAAGAGTGGTATGCCAGATGACAAGGGTAAAGGCCAGTGGAAATAGTGGCTTCTCATTGGGAAGCAGTAATACCCACTGCCATGACCGCATGCAAACACAGACACACCCACACACTCAGGGATTCACAGACACAGTAACACACACTCTGACACACACACACACACACACACACACACACACACACACACAGTGGCCAGTGTTCGGATAAGAACCCCTGTCTATGTGCATATTATCATTATAGTACTACGCAATTATAAGACGCGCCACAGAGATTACACATGTACAGGTAGTTGGAATGGCCTATGATCGAGGACATTGACAGGGATACTACAGTGCAGTGAGTGTATGTGGGGGATCCATCAGTAGGCTATGTAACAACAGGTCACACCCCAGGGTGTACATGTTAACAGGCGGTTAGAATGCCCATCTACAATTGATGATATCAACAGGGATGCTAGATTGCATTGAGTGGATGGGGGGAGAGGGCATTAACATTTCACTATGGTAAAATACAGCCTCACTCCAGGGACCAGACAGCCATACACACACACACACACACACTGTGGCATTCACAAAGATATACACCTATGTCACACACATACAGTCACTTTACATGTGTGAGGTTTAACCACCTGCCTATGCCTTTCTTTCTACACTTCACTCTGTCCTGGTGTCAACAACAGTGTTCAGGAGAGTGATAACATGTGGGATGTATTCCCAACCATACGTGACATACATGAACACACACACCCACACGTGCCAGTACTGTGAATCAAACACCTGCCTATCTCATGATAGGTACTACAGAAGTAAAGCACTATCGCATCCGGTACAACGCTTACTGACTCTTTCCTTTGTGAACTGTGCTGATCTATGTACAATATATGCACAGGGGAGGTATTACTGTTACAGGTGTCATGAGGTTTGCCTTCGGTGTCAGCTTTACAGCATTCTACATTGTCTATCTTCCACTTCAATTAACAAAACCTGACCTTAGCACTTACACAGATTATTGTAGGACTGATTGTAACACACCAGTGAACTGTCCTCAGTAATCTTTCATCTGAAAAGAAGCCCCACCACTTAGTAGTCATGTCCAAACATCTGTCCATACCTCATGTACGGCTTACTGTACTTACAGCATATCACCATATGCAGTTGGCAATGTTGAGGCTGTATTGCAACAGCATGATGTACTAAGACAACAGTCACCTTCAGACATCAGACACTGCACACACATGGAATCTACACAAACATCAATACATGTACACATATGTGGTCTACATCAGTAAGTGCACTAGCAGGTCAAGAGGATACATTCCACACCTTCCCCACGCCATGTGTGAAACATAGCCGAGCATTACACCATAATAGATGTTGTATTCATATACTGGTAGGACACCATCACCTTCACTGAGTAGCCAAGTGTACATATATTACAACAGCACATATCAGCAAGACACACACAGCATTATTCCATGTCATGCTCCTACAAACTGTTACTTGACAGTTCCATGGTGAAGCCAGGGCACTGTAATGGTCAACAGTGAGCACACTGTATCTGCCACACATACCTCATGTTTACTGGAAGAGTGCCAGCAGTGTGCTCTGTTAGAGCTAGGCAGTACACACATTCAAGCATGTGCGAGGTCTGTGGTTTGTAAACATCTCACCCCAGCATGTACTGGCTATTGTGGTACTAAGGCTAATGTCCAGACAGCACATAGTATGCATGGCTTGCAAATGTTGACATGGGGTATATGTAGGAGCTGTGGCCACACATGGCTGTACATGTCATGAACATATCACCTGTGACTACTCAGGAACATACAGAGCAGAGCTGGATTTCCCTGTGTCTGTCAATACAGGCCTTGTGTAGGTCCTATGGTCCTGTTATTTGTGTATGTTTGTAGGCATTGCATTAGGGGACATGCCTAAAGACATACATGTCACATGGGGTGTTGTATGATATGATAGGTGTCATGGGTGACCAGTAGAGTGGGAATATTATGTCTGTTAACACATATATCAAACATTATGTACTGTTAGCATGCTATCTGCCATGTGCACTTGTGTAATGACTGTAGCCACCTGTATGTAGAAAGGATAATGAAAGCTATGGTAATGTCATTTATGTTGTATGAGTGTGGGATGTACATATCCAGGGCAGGTACAGTTAGGTCATATCCAACCATGAGGGTGTTGTTTACTGGTGAACAGCAACAGTCAACCGTGTTAATAATGACAACATCCAAGGGACCCTGGTATGTGTACAGCTGAGCTGGTTACAAACAGTGGTATTATTGCATTGCATAACACATTATGTAGCTGTGTCTGTACATGGGTACTTTGCACAGCTGATATAGGCCTAGGTACAGTCCACCAATCGAGGGTTATCTGGTGGTCTTCCATACTATGTCATACCACATATGGACGTGCGTTGGTAGTCTGGGGACAAGGTGGTAGATGTATATGAGGATACAGCCTAGAATGCAGCATTTGCCACTGTCACCTGTACCTGACTCATCTGTGATGCGTTATGTCAGAGTAGTGGACTTTACATGTGAGAGTAGCCTTTATGAATATATGTACACCACCACCTGGAATGGTCCATACCACTGTTATGACCCACATGTCTGGATCCGAGTTATATGGTGGTAGTGCAATTGTGCACTACATAGCCTTCAGCCAGGTGTTCCTCACTGCACAGATGTCAGTATTCCCCATTGTAGGTTCTACATTGTGCAAATGGATTACTAAAGCCACACATCTAGCACTGGTTAGCATAAGCATCCAATGCAATTGTCATGTAGGTGTCAGGGTGTTACTTCTGGGTGTAGGACATTTGCCTTGGAATACGGCTATATGGGTAAATGTGACCTTGGTATTATCCACACAAATGTGAAACATGGATGCATGTGCTCTGTGTTGAAGGCTCGTCATTCGGTCATGACAGCCCGGAATGACAGACACTAGACAACCTCATAATAACAGCAGGATATTGGCTCATTGTTTTGGTCTAGCAGTTGCCACTCGTACCATGACATCATTGCGCGTGGCATTAATGTGCTTGGTAGCAAATGCCTCATGTAAGGTGACGGACAGCAGCAGAACTTGTGTATATGACCAATATGAGATGTACTTAAGGTAGCAGTCCTGCTAATAATGACAATGACTAACACAGCCGGGAGACGTCATACTGACAGCTGCACCTCAGTACCATTACACAAGGTGGCTCACACATTATGCTTGCATATGCCACTGTTCCACATATAATGCCACTGTCTACAACCTGCTATCAATGTATGCCTTTCAGGGCAGCAAGGTGAGTGGCACATGCTCTAGGTAGCATCTGCCTGTGCGACCCAGGTAAGCTGTTGTCTGTCAAGTCCACACATGCATGAATGTGTATACTTAACATATATATGTCAGTACTTCATGTACATGTATGCATGTGTATCACACAGCACAGACACAGATATGTAATTTACGGGCCACATACAGGTATCAGGTAGTAAACCAGTATGATGTGCATATATACTGACAGGTAAGATGTACCTAACTGTAAACCTGTGTGTTTACAATAGGAGTCCATTACAATGTGTTCTGTACATGTAAGTGTTTGAGCATGCAAACTGTGGACTTCAGTAGTTAGAATCGGAATGCATCCTAAACAGCCCTGTGCTACTAAGTGTATGAGCATACTCACTGCCACCTTGTGTAATTTGAGTCAGTGCATCCAACAAGCCCTTTGTTACTAAGTGTATGAGCATGCCCAGTATAACTTTGTGTAGTTGTAGTCATAGTGCATCCCAAATGGCCCTGTGCTACTAAGTGTATGAGCATGCCAACTGTAACCCTGTATAGTGATAGTAGTTGTCCATTCCACAGATGGCCATTCTCCAGTTCAGGTTCCTGCTGATGATGTGTCTTGTTTGTGCATACAGATTGTAATGAACACCTACTTTAAACACACAGGTTTACAGCTATGTACTTCATGACTGTCCATCTCCCTGTTGTTGTCCTCAATCTTAGAAGGGCAGTCTGACTGCCTTGGAATGTGTAATCTCTGTGGTGCGTCTCATAACTGCGTAGTACTGTAATAGTGATATGTAGATAGGCAGGAGTTGTGATCCCACCACTGGCAACTGTGTGCCAGTGTTTGTGTGTGTGACAGCAAATGCCTGAGTGTGTGTGTCAGCAAATGGCTGAGTGTGGTTGTGTGTGTGTATTTGTGTCTGCATCCTGCCATGACAGCGGGTTTTGCTGCATTCCAAAGAGATACCTCCTTTTGCACTGGCCTTTATTCTTGTCACTGCTAAACCTCTCTCTTCCTCTTTCGCCACTGCATGTAATCAGTCCTGTGATGTTACCCAGCTCAGAAGTGGAATCAGAGTAAGTGTAATTGTATGTTCTGTGGCACATATTCCAACTGCATACCACTGTACGATTTATCTTTACATAGGCAAGATGTGTATGCGCAATACTGGCAAGTGTGTGCAAATTTGTGTGTGTGACTACCCTGTAGCCAAGCATACGCATGTGTAATATCTTTCAGCACACCATGGTAGCCATCTGTGGTGACCAGTGTCTGCAAAGTATTACATAGTTAGGAATGGTAAAGAATACACAGTCAAGCATGACTACAGCTGTGTATGTTATTTTTCTGTGCCACTGTCAAGCAGTGACACAATAGTGGTTGCTGGGGTGTAGGTCCATACTCATCATTCCCCCACCCTAACTCCACAATCCCTGGGGTAGATTACATTAGCCATCATTCCCCACCCCAAACACCACATACAAGACAACCATCCCTTCTCTGGTGAACTGCTTATGATTTAAATGTTATAACACAAGAGATGCCTCTGTTTTGTGTACAAGTCAGTTCCTTTGGAACCCTTCTGTGTCACAAAGGGTGTTCAGACGTGTGTGTGTGTGTGTGTGTGTGTGTGTGTGTGTGTGTGTGTGTGTGTGTATATATATATATATATATATATATATATATATATATATATATATGTGTGTGTGTGTGTGTGTGTACACATGTACATATCCCGTAGGTGTGTATATATATATATATATATATATATATATATATATATATATATATATATATATATATATATGTAGTTATGACATTTGTACAGATCTAGACTTGTCTTTGTTGTTTCACAGAGTACAGTACATTCAAGGGTACTGTACATATGTACACAAAGTGACTGTCTCATTTGTTTTCAGTACTGTGAATACCTGTAGTAAGATGTGCATTATAGACTCCATGCAACATGTATACAACCCAGATGGCTTAGTGGTACATCCAGTGACCTCACTGTGCATGGCTAGGGTTCAAGACCTGCAAGCCTTGTTGATACTGTCAATTAAGACAGCATAAGACACTTTTAAGCAGTTGTATGCAGGTGTAAATGTGTTTTTGTGACAGTAAGCAGCGGGTACACGCAGGTAACAGACATGTACAACTCACAGTACACTTGGAATGCCCTTCTTTGGCAATCCTGCTTAGGTCACCCACCTACGAATACAGCTCTGGCACTGCTGTAACCCAGTATTCTCTGTAGTGCGTGCTGTAACTGTGTACTGCTGTAGTGTGAAAAACTAGTTAGGTAGGGGCTCTATTCCAAGAGAGACAAACTGTGTGTGTGTGTGTGTGTGTGTGTGTGTGTGTGTGTGTGTGTGTGTGTGTGTGTGTGTGTGTGTGTGTGGGTCTGTCTGCCTGAGAAAGTAACAATGCCTTTTAGAGTATGCACACTCTTTACAATTCACATAGCCACCTTTGGCAATCCTGCTGATGTCACCCACCTAGCAATATACCTCTGGGACTGCTGTAACCCAGTAATCTCCCTAGCATGTGCTGTAACTGCATAATGCTGTAGTGTGATACACTAGTTAGGTAGGGGTTCTATTCCAAGACATGGCAGGTGTGTGTGTGTGTGTGTGTGTGTGTGTGTGTGTGTGTGTGTGTGTGTGTGTGTGTTTAACAGTCAGAGCCTGTGAGGAGGTGGCTGTGAGTGTCTAACCACTGGACATGTTGGGAAGCGGATTTTGTAGTTTTCCTATATGGTGTCCGTATTATATGTCACAATGTCCACCTCACAAAGAGTACAGATGTCAGTCTGCCAAGGGGCTGTGTTGGGAAGCCATACCCCTAGATCTGGAAAAAGGCCTGGTGAACAAAGTATGCAACCCTACTATTACCCGGAATACATTCTGAACCCATGTGTCATACACAAACACACTTGCCTAGAATATCCCAATATGTTGCTAGTACCCTGCACACTGATGGCAGATAGTACGCATGGTGTGACTGCAGTAGGCTGCAGAGGGCATGGCACCCTGTACAGCAGTACAATAGGCACATAATTGCGGACAATGTGCCTTCACTATGTTCCTCACTGGATGCCTGCAACATATGTGGGGCCATTACATGTGATCCACAGAGGCCATACAATGCCTTACACATGTGCCCTGTATGGACTGATGCCACTGACACCAGGGAATACCTGTATCATGCTATCAATGCAGGTGCAGGGTCAACCTGCTGTCTATAATCCGGTCCTGCCACACCAGGCCAGTATTGGCATACCAGAGGAAAACAGTCTATGTACACATGTGCTAGCCAAACCAGGTGCACTTGTACATGTCACTGTGCATTATTGTGGGACATGCACATCCCAGGCAATGCCCATGTCAAGGACTATCAAACACAGACATGACATGCATTGCAAAGCTATGGCCATACACAATGGTAACCAGGATATCAGGACAGTTCATACAATACCCATCTGTGTGGGACATTGCAGACACTACACCTCTGTACCACAATGCACACCATTGTTGGGTGGCATGATGCCAAGGATTACCCCTCACCTAGACTTGTACAGCCATCTTGCACAGCCAACCACTACACACCCATGAAGCAATGCACACATGCATATCAGTACTGACACCTTGTGTCTGCGTGTGGGGTATGATGCTCCCAACCACAGTCAATCCCAGTATAACTCCCATTGGCATACCGACAGATGTCAAACATGTTCACATGCCCTAACTCATGGATCTCCGGATATCCCCTGTGGTGCATGTAGTACCTGTTCATTACTGCAGTGTGGCAAACTAAGTAGTTAGGAAGAGTATTTGTGGGCCTGGCAAAGAGTGTCAATGTGAGTCCATTAGACAGTGTGGTTGTGTTGACAATGACATCCGTTCATGTGGACAGCCATGTGAGCTGCACCTAATGTATGTCTACTATATCTCTGTTGCAGATGTCGCTTACCAGCACACATATATGTTCTTACAGCACACCAACATATCAGCTTTGTGGCACATGCAGTAACTGCATGCACATGTAATAGTGGTGACTAGTCAGTCAGGGGTTTGCACCCCTGTACTGGTAGGTGTGTGACAGACAATGCTTTGGTTTTAGTCTCCAAGCCCTTCTCTGATGTACTTGGCTCTGTCTGTACCTACCACACACTCTCTGGTGGATGTGGAGTTGTACACCTGCTCAGCAGCAGCTTGTGTTTATTAAGTGATGGTCATGATCAGGTGATGGTCTCTGCACCTATTGCAGTCCTCCTCTAGCTGATTGCATGTGGAACAGCTGTGATGATGTTCCCATAGCCAATTGCATGGAAACACAATACAATATCTAGGAACATTGTGTTGGTGTTTGCCCATGACAGTCGCTGTGAGTGGTACCTGGATCTGGTGTTTGGTAAACTGCATCCCAGATGATATCTGGATGCTCCTCAAACAACATACACAGTGGGAAATAGCCTAAAGACAGGAGGGTGATGTGCCACACATGACTACAGCATGTAAGTGTAGCTGTTATACGCAATCCTGAATGCTGTTGACTATTACTAAACCATATCTGTGTTTAAACTGCAACACCATAGGCTGTATGGGTTTGGTGGTCCTGGCAGAACCTCCTGTCCCACATCAGCTGGCCATGGTACCAGGCACCAGCACATCTGGGGCCCAGCCTTGGACCTCCACCTCTGTTGGCTCTGCACCACCTACTAGTGGAACCACCACTGAGGATGGGGCTTCTCCCCCCCTGGGAGCAGGTCCAGATAGGAACATGTCCGCTGTTGTACAGTCCCGGACATGGTGCGTAGGGGCTCAATAAGGGGTTTTGAGACCAGATACGCCAGCTCGATGGCAGTGTGTCACATTTACAGGCTTAGCCTGCCCCTCTTAGACAGCCCCCAGCACTGCCACCTTTGTGGCTGTTTTGGTGCAGCGGTGGCTACCCATGGCTGGAGACCTCCATCCCACTGTTTCCATCTGGGGGTCATGGGCTTGTGACTGCCGAATACCCCTCCCTGTCCGAGGTGTATCCCCCCACGTGTCATATACTGACCCTGTATGCTGTCTTGTCTGTCATCCTACCCAACCTATCCTCCAAGAGCATACCTACTCTCCTTCCCCCACATCCCACTCTCACCCTAAGGAAACAAAAAAACAATCGGTTCCTAGAACAACATTTGCCCCATACACAGCTGCCCATTTCACACATGTGTCCACTGGATACATGTAACCCTTTAAAATATGTATCACAACATACTCTAGTTGTCCTCACCCCTGTCTCTCAGGCACACAATCCTGGTATGCACATGACTCCTAAAGGTTCCCTTTACACATGATGCAGATGACCCATTGTACACACAACACTACGGGTCCCTCTATGGTTACCCCATTTACCTTTATCATGATGATGATGTCACACATCACCTTGCATGAGTACTGTTCTCACATAATGACTGGACAGGAACTGTTGTGTTAATGTAAATAAAATGCACAGTGATGTATTTGGCCAATGTACAAATGTTTGCGTGTATTAAGGACACATGTCTGTCTGAGGGGGGGGTCTTGATATTGCATAGGACAACACCACTACATAATACAGGCATTGCTGGTGTTTCCCTTTTCATTCCTTTGTAATGCTCTGTTGTCACATGGGATGTTCTTCATATATATATATATATATATATATATATATATATATTTATATCTGGACATAAACACTCACACATACATCTACATGATGGAATACATTTCCTATACTGTTGAATGACTGCGCTGGATGATATGTTTGTGATAAGATCCGATGTCTGTATATCTGCCATGGCTTAGTGGCAAATCACAATAGCTGTGTGTGCTGGGTCCTGGATTCGAGCCTTGCAGAGGCCGTTTATTTTGTTGCTGGGCAGAACAAGGCCGTTGGATAGGGAGTGATTAAGGCACATTAAAGCAGTTGTGAGCGGGTGTGCATGGGTTTGCACGGAGCTAAGCAATGCTAAACTCCGGTTACAGTTTCTTACACTCAGCCTCTACATTGCTTCACCAGTGTAATACTCGCATACTGGTGGCCAAACAGACTTACACCGGCTTGCTCCCGCACTTGCAAATGCACTGCATTTGGTATTTGCATCTGACACTCACACCCCTAGTTGGGAGTGAGGACTACGATATTACCTTGTGATGCCTATTACATCAGATTACATACCTACAGTATCGGGAATGGCTGCCCATTAGGCGGAAGCATGCCGTTCGACTGTATGGAATCCGCGGCCTGTCCACAGTTTGATTCATATTATTGGTGTGTTCCTCTTACAATCTGCACCTGTCTGGCTAATACATGGGAACTGACACTCTTCAGTACAAACAAGTAATTGGGTTTTGGAACCCACATCCTTCAGTCGAGTCATGCTACTGCATACCTAATATTCTATCATCTTTCTAAGGTTGTCAGTGGAATATGTGCTTTCTATTCCTATCAGACCTCTCATACAATTGGGGAAAAATACCAGATGAATCAGGGACACGTCATAACAACATCAGGGACACATTTAAATTATTGGTGCTATTAACCTGACACATTGACAGACTCAGAGCATATGAATTCGTACACATTTTCTGAAGTAAATGATGTTTATAACTCTTAATTGTTGTCATTATTCATTACGTATAATTCACCATCTTTCCTCTGAAAGTCACTGGTTTTAGAAGGGATTAAGTGGGACAGAGTTAGAAATTGAGTCGAAATCAGGGATGTCCCTGGAAATTGGGGACAGTTCAGAGGTATGTTCCCTATTTGTCCCCCCAGTGGTTTATGCCCTGTCCAGTGGATTTGCTCTTAGGGGTTGAGAGGTAAGGGCATCAGCTATGCCCATTTCGGAATATTATTTATATCCCCGGGGCTGTCCTATTATGACTGCACCAACCAACACCTGCACGCCTGTTCCCATGATTGCATACCCATAGTTCCCCCACCAGCCACTCCTCTATAGCACTCGTCCTTACTGTGGGTGCAGGTGGGGTATAAACACACCACTACACACTGCCCACTCTCCCCATGTCGGGACACATGTCTTACATTGTGTCGACCCATAGGTTACCAGGCTTGCACAACCTACTGGTCCATGTACATCTACAGCCTGTTTCGATAAATCATTACCGGGACTGCCTACAATGATCATTAATCTTTGGGTGTCCCACAAGGGACATCGGTGTCTGTTTCAAGATTAGACCTGGCAGGTCTCTCCCACTGGTAGTATCCTGCCAGTGGTTTGGGAAGCAGTGGTGTGTTTACTTATATTGTGTGTCTGTATGTCTCACCGGCCTAGCTGGGGGGTGGGGAGGTTAATGCTATGTGTTACACGTTTATTGGACCCCTCACCCCCATATGCATGGCCTGTGAACATATGTAACTTGTATGTCACTATGTATAGATATACACACACATAGCTCTACATATATATACATCTACATCTGGTTATTCCGTTCCTTGCCATATAGATTAAACTTTGCTGCAGTGGGACTCATAGTGGGTGTGGCTGCTCATTGGGCGACGCCTCTGCCCAATGAACACATTTGCTTACATCCCTGGGGCTGTCCATATAGGCCCACATCAGCCAACACCTGCACACCTCGACCCATAAGTAGCTACCTATAGCTCCCCCACCTGCACCTCCTCTACAGCACCCTTCCTTTCTTTGGGTCTTGGTCGGTTCTGAACACACCACTACATGCTGCCCACTCTCTACTCTCCACTTCATGGGACCCATGTCATAAAATTGTCTCGACCCATGGGTCATCATGCTTTCCCACCCTTTTATTCTGGGTATGTATACACCACGGTAAGAATGGTTGGTGTATCACCTTCTTTTGGTTTTGGCAATTTTTGGGGTGTCCGCAAGGGACACACCTATCTGTGTTCCAAGATTAGATTTCATGGGTGGACTGTGTATCCCCCCCCGGTTGTATCCTGCCTGTGGTCTGGGGAGCAGTGGACTATTTACGGGTTTGTGTGTATGTTTCCCCTGTCCGGCTGGGGGGGGGGTTTGAAAGATCATGCTATGTGTTCCATGTTTCTTGCTTGTGCCCCTCACTTCTATTGGCATAGCCTGTGAACATATGTCATTCTTGTGTGCTGTTTCCTATCATAGCTGTATATCTGTGTATATCTACACACACACACACACACATATATATATATATATATATATATATATATATATATATATATATATATATATATGTGTGCGTGTGTGTGTGTCTGTAAAACAATGCATTTCCTGCGCAAACGCACTTATACATGCTTACTGGTGTTTATATATGCTTAAACCTGCTTACTAGTGCCTTATTCATTATGACACTAACACTTCACTCCAGTTAACTTTTAATTGTTATTTTGCAGGTTATACAGTGGACAGATGTCGCAATATGCTCATGTACAGATTACCGATGGTAAATGGTATGTGATGCAGTGGGATACGGTACAGGAATGTCTGTTCATTAGGCGGTTGCTCTAACCAATACACTATTGCTGTGCTGCTTCATTTGCATATATACCTATATACCCATGGCTCCTGGTTCCGCGAACACACACCCCAATGCCTCCCTAACACTGTAGTCATCCATTCTCCAGTTAGATTTGCAGTGTATTCACATCACTACACATTGGCCACTCCCTACTCCTATAGACCCATCCCATCGGGTGACTCACTCCACATATCCTCAGAACTCCCAAACTTTTAGTCCACAAACATTGGTGACATGAGCGACCAAAAAAATACTATTCGCAATTTTTGGGTTGTCCCACATGGGACACGCATGTGTTTATGTCAAGATTAGATTCTATACTTCATTACATCCTTAGGATTACCACCTGTCCCACTTTGCGAGGGACAGTCCCTCTTTGGGCTGTCGTGTCCTGCAAATAAATTGTAAAATGGCAAATGTCCTGAGATTTTAGGACAAAAGTATTTTCTATATTTTATGTAATAGTTGCATAAAACAGTTATTCTGTATCTGAAACACCTAACTGTTATAAGAAACAGAATAAGCAACTAAAATGCTACAAGAATAAGCTTTTATTCAAGTGAAGTTCTGTCCTTTGTGATGGCCATGAATATGTTTTGGCCTGCAAAATCTGATGTTTGTACAAAAGATGTCCCACTTTGGGCATTTAAAAAGGTGGCAACCCTATACATCCTTACTCCCGTTAACATGACACTACAATATATTAATAAGTATGACTATGTGGTAACACACACGTTACACATGAGAGCCTACTTATTTACGTGTTCAGCATATTTAATTTACAAATAGACCAGTTTAGTAATTGGTGTTGCCATAGCAGGCAGATCACAGGAATGATTCCATGTGTGGGAAAGTCCTCACGTTTGATTTCTTTCAGCTTAGCACTGACTTCGGACATTGTACACACTTCTGCTTTTTAGCAGTTTCGTCCCCTCTTATGCACAACTTATTATTATATCTACTGTCAAGGTTTGTAAGGGCACATTCATATTATTTATGTCTGCAAATGGAATGAATATGTTACAGAGAATGTACTTCTACATATTGATGTCTGCATGTGTGTATGCATATATACTTATAACACACTAGCTGACCTCCACGGGAAGGGCCAATTAGAACCAGCCCATCCAACCCTGGCAAACCTGGCTCCATAATTTCATACCCATAGTTCCTCCACCCCACCCGTGTTCAATATACACGCATACCATCCATTGTTATCGCAGCCATGACACACCTCCACACATTGCCCCCTCCCGAGCGTTAGGGTCCCTACACGTATGTTGTCCCAACCCATGTATTCTCAGGCTCTCCCACCATTTAGTCCTTGAACATACCTTCCCTTGATTGTGTAATGATCGGATGGCCAAATAGTCTATCAGTTTTTGGGTAGTCCCACCAGGGACTACCCTCTGTGTGTAAAGTAGACTTAGTAGATCAACAATGTTACTCCCACTAGTAATATCCTGCCTGTGGTGTGAGTAGCAGTGCTTTGCTCACTCCTGCCCAGCTGGTATGACATACGCTGACAGCGCTATATAATACTGGGGTTGGTGTTGATTCCCTTCTCATTCCTTTTGTATGCTTTATTGTTACGTCATTCTTTTTTCATATATATATATATATATATATATATATATATATATATATATATGCCATGTGGTGGTGCTGCAGTAGCGTTGTCGCCTCACAGTAAGACGGTGTCCTGTTCGATTCTCAGCTAAAGCATCTTCTGTGTGGAGACATGTGAATGGGTGTACCTTCGTTGAAGGTTGTGCACCAGGGCTGGCAACTCGGCAAGTAAAAATCTACTGCCAATCATTAGCGGACCGGAGTTCTGCTGTGGCGACCCCTAACCGGGAAAAGCCCAAAGACACAACAACATATATATATATATATATATATATATATATATATATATATATTTATATACATATCTGTACATACTTATATACATTTCCTATGCTGGGCACTGCTTAGACCCGCACAAGGGCACTCGGACTTGCTTACTGGTACTTAAAAGTGATTACTGCTGCTTATCTGTGCTTGCACCTGTTTACTAGTGCTTTATTCATTACGACAGTGCCACTTTTCTTGAATGATATTTAAATTAAATATCTCATGCGATACTCTTAAGTCAGTTTTACAGCAAAACAACATTCATTCCACATGGAAAATGATATGTATTATTGTTGGGCTCGAACCGTGAATGCCTATTCGTTAGGCAGATGCTCTAAACACTACACTATTGACATTTATGTTGATTCCGCATGGTTTTCTCTATTTGAATTAATTTGATGTGTAAGCTACGATTGGCAGAGGGCAGCGACACGCTGCTCTTTGCTTACACCTTCGATACTGCAGCAATTCAAATGTATAATAGGGACACAGGGAATCTAATTGTGAAAGTTCTAGGGACAGGGCTCAACATTCCACTACATGCTTGTGTGTTTACTACTTTGATTTTATTTCACTGTTCGTGGACACTCTTGTATGCTTAGCATACATTTCGGTATCCACGGACACTGAATTACTGACTTACTATTAGGGGCGGGCTCTATTAGTAGGCATAGTAGGTTTTGCAACTGTCGGGGCATGTTTACGCCTCCGTAGAGCACTTGTACATGCCCCCTGCACTCGCACACATTTCCTGTGCACGTCAAGGGTGCAGAGGCGCACCCTCATACATATTCATATGGCACTGCTACGCCATCTGTAGTGAGGACGCTCAGTCTTGAATCCCAGGGTTTGTCTTGACATGAGAACCATATTTTCCTAATGTATATATTTATAATTAGACTGAACATATTGTAGTAAGTAGTTTCTAGGTTTTATCTGAAGCCTAAACGTTTATGCTATAACCTTTTCACTCTCTATCCTCTCCTTTATTCTTGATAGACATTTGTAATTAGTTATTCATTCATTCTGTTTCTGGTAAGTTCTTTATCCTTTTTAGGATTGAAAAAGCAAGAAAATATACTTGAAATCAGTGTGGCCCTGAGGCAAAAATCTAAACCTGGGCAGGATGCCATCCAATTGCAAGAGTAAAACTCCCTCACTTGCACACATACACACACACACACACACACACACACACACACACACACACACACACACACACACACACACACACACAATTATGATAAATTTGGAGGATTACCATTTCACCAACAGCATGTCTATAATATGGGAAGAAAATCATCCAGGAAAAAGAAACACACATGGACACAGGGAGGACATACAGACTCCATATAGAAGGCAATCTGGCTGAAAGGTGAAGCAGAGAATAATCACCTATTAAGCAGCAGTGCTAAGTTCTATACCACTGTGCTGCCTTATTTGTTACTATTGTATGATGGAAACATATTAATATGAATTGTCTGGATATCTTTACATTTAAAACTACTTAAACTATCTCAATTTTTTACAGCCATACCTTTGTTAAGTTTTCTATTAATACAAAAATACTTTGGATGCATGGGTGTAGTCAGAGAATTCCATTTTATACTCACAGATGCTTTTTGTCAGCCCCCAATCTACATGACATTTCAAAAATGGTCATATCACTTGTGCTGTTGTCCCCTCCCAACTTAAGTGTGTAACATTTTCAGCTGCTCAGTTAAAAAGTATTAAAGGTATTGTTTTTAGATTTGCAATCCTCCCGTTAAGCAAGCTATATAGAGATATTAATCTAGATGGTTATAAGACATCATATGGCTTGATAAAGTCCCAATGTTTCTAAAAGGTTCAGAAAAAAATGTACTCTTTACTGTGCAAAGAGTATTCCTTGCTATATCCTTGTTTGGCTGCTTAAGCAGTCTTATTAACATAATAAGCGAAAAACATTGTTTTCCTTCCTATGACCAATTATTCCTGACTACAGAGAGATCTAGAAATGCAATCTTAGCCTAACAGTGTACCACATCCTTAAAAAATAAAAAATAAAAAATTAAAAAATACCAAGACAAAGCTGTGAAAACTGTCCTTAAGACTCACATTTGTGCAATATATATATATATATATATATATATATATATATATATATATATATATATATAACTACATACTGTACTAAGAAGATACACCTTTTTGATTCCCCTTGGACTTTGTCTAACAGATGATCTCTACAAGTGGGTTAAGTATCTGAAATGATTTATGAAACTCTTTTCAATTGCTGCTTCTGCTTTAAATGTCTACCTAGATACATCTTTTCTGAGACAGAAAACAGCCGAATGTCACAAAGGCCATTTGTTGCCTTAGCGCTCAATAGTACCTCTGCAGTACAAAAGATAAAAGCAAAATATTATAAACAGAATCTGCTACAATACCCGCAATTAGTCCCATCTGAGAATTAAAGAGCCTTCCTCCACAGCTTGCTCTCTGTCCTCAGTCCTTCCTGTTAGCCTGGCATTCTTACTATGACCTGGTAAGGTTTACAATCAATATACAATATACCTAATTCAGAGGTCTCCATAATTACTTGGCTGATATAACTAAAAAATTATCTGAATTCTAAAAACAGTAAACTAATTCTGTTGCCATGTTACAGTAGCACCCATTAAACTGAATCTTCTTTTACAATCATGCCCAAAAACACAGAGTCCTGTTATTTGTACCTGCTCTGATTTCCAATAAATCTATCTCTCATAAATACCAGAGGCATAAGTATATGACATGTGGAAGTTTTGTCAAATGTTTAAATGACCTCGATAAGGGGTGCTATTTATTAATGACAATTGGGAAAAAGGAAGGCAGACTCTGGCTTGAACCTAGAAGGGAAGCGCCTGGCACAGCAGAGGGAAGTATTGCTCATTGTCAGCCTTCTGGATAATTTGGAAATGATAGAAAAGATGATCAGTAGAAACTCAAATAAAAAAATAAAATAATTTTCCTCTCACAACTAAGAAATACTACAATATAATAATGAAATGACCTGTACTGCTTCAAGCCTAGTCTGTAATTTCTCCATAGAGACCTGGTATCCCCAGTAAAACAACATGCTGGGAAAGTCATCTGCAGTCTCCTGTTATTACTGGGACTATTTATGGGACGAGATCCAATAACCAAATATCCATTTGTGGTTGCAGAACTAGGCATATATCATCCACTTGGAATGTAATGGTTGTTCATGACTGGTCCAAACCATGAGCAACAGACAGCCATTGGGCCAGAATTAAGTTAAGAGAAAATGCAGGAAAATAAAGCTTCAACTTCTGTGCATGCACCTAATTATGTGACTTGTCCTTATTGATCCTAAGGGATTCTGTTGTTCTCTATGAGAAACTGATTTTTATTTCATTAAAATGATTCTTAAAATAACACATTGGAGTTGATTTCTGGATGGGGCCATTAGAATGGACTCTATTCTGTACAATCTATCCCACCATGCCATTTCCTTCATTTGGCTTTAAAAATTCATACCCATCTGCACAAGATGCCATTGCATGCATGACAGGTTTCTGGGATACTTATTTGTTGCACCTATCTGATGATTTTTTCAAGTAAAACAAGAACAGTAAAATATAGGGAGATGTGTCACTTCTAGACCAGTGATGTGGTATAAAATGATAAAACCTTAAAAATGTCCCAGGCAACCTAGGTTCAATTAGTGTCTGAGGTGCTGGCAGGGAGGAATGGGCATGCCCATCCCAGGGGGAGGGCATTCTTCTAGGTGTTCTCTGCATGCAGGCATGGACTACAGAGGGGAGTAGTCCTCAGATGTAAAAAAGGCAAACATAGGAGAGGGAGGCCAGGAAGTAGATCACATATGAAGACAATCCTCTGGTGGTAATAGACATTGTCATGACCTCAGCACACCCTTAGGCTCTGCATCAGAACTGGTCTTAGAATGGAGATGGTCCTTGAGCTATAGGAGAGGCTGGTAGACCCACTGACAAATGGGGCTCAAGGGTAATCCAGAAAGAATGAATCAGATGGGGAACAAAAAAAAAAAAACTATCTGCAGTTCTGATATTATTGACACAAATTGTTTTCTTCCATTCCGCCCAATTTCTGTTTAATGAGGAAATTCTCACTCCTAGTTTCAAGACAATTCTCCTTAGCCCAGGATTCAACCTGACCTTGTGGAAACTTAGAACTACTGCAGTCACCTTGTTTTACTTTTTTAAACTTTATTCTCATTACATAAGTAGAATTAAGTAAACACAACACCACAAGAGCCAAAGTGATTAATCTCTATTAAAAGTTTCAGTCGTTACAGTTTTAATCTTGGAAGGGAAGGCATAGCAGCTTTAACACTCCTCACATGTTCCTTGCGCTGACTAGAAGTCCACAGGAAATAATTTTTCAGCTATTTCCTATAGTTGTTAATCAGCAGCTTGGAGATACAGGTTTTGAAATGACACAACAGGCTTGTGTGTGTCATAACAGTTTTAAAAGTCATGGTCTGATTCATCAGATATATTACTCACAAAATAACCATGAAAATCAGTAACAAATGAACCTGAGACAAATTCTACATCAACGTAATTATTTGAGTTGCTTACTATGTTAAATTATAGTATGAACACCTCAGGAACAGCACAGCTATATAACAGAGCTCTCAACAGTGGCACAGGAAAATAACTTTCTTGGGTGGCGTAAGCCAGGGAACCTTGTTGGCTAGGCTTACGTAAGCCCTTGGGTCGATAGCCTAGTACCTACCTATGAACCTCTTAGCACAAACAAATTTGGACAATGACAAAAATAATTGGGGGGCAAAGCTCCAAAAATAGGGACACATTTTAAATATTGCTCTTATAAACTTATAAAGTTACTAGAATAAAAGTTGTTGTTTTGCCATGTATTACTTGAAAAATGTGAAATCTTAATTCAAATACCTATATTAGTTACTGAATTCATTCTTCACTGATTTGCCACAAAAATCCCAAAAAACACATATTTTATGAGGAAGAGACCAAAGATATGAGGGAAAATCTGGACATTCTGCGAAAATCTGGACATTTGAGAGGTATGCTATATAACTACGTGCTACACAGTGTGGTGAAGCAGAAAATCAAGGCTTTTATTACTCATTCAGCAGATGCCATGGGCTGAGAAACAATCCATCCACAATTTTGCAGTTAAGAAGGCCCCAAAATCAGGAATATCATAATGCTGTTGAAGGCTAGGAGGAGAATTCTTGTCAAATTTCCATTTACTTACTTAGTGGTCCTAGTAAAACTAATCTAATGAGACAGTATTTGAATGAAAAAAGTGAAGGTGATAGCCAGAATCAGTTCCAACCATTGAAGTACACTAATAATACCACCCTACCCACTCCCCTAAAAATGTAACAGGTAAAATAAGGTACCTAGCATGAAAAGATGAGGAAAATTACTTCAAGCAGCTTTTAAGTCAATAACAATAGCAGTTAAATTTGTATATATTTTTGCATAAAGTTAACAAAACAAATGGCTTGTCCTATGAAGGCATAATACCTGTACCTTAGCCATCAGAAACTGCGACTTGGGGACAACAGACAAGAGTCTCTATTGAGCTTCTTGCATGATTCAGAAACTGTAAGCATTTTGATGAGAAATTTTCTATGGCAGAACATTTAAAATCACATGGACTTTAGCAAAAAATAAATGAACATCTGTATGAAAGCTGGTATGTCATTATAATTAAAATGCAAAGCCAAATAAAGACAAGGGGAAAATTTGCTTCATAATTTTTGGTCTCATTTAATTCCAATTTTGCTTGTGTAATTAAAGCAGTAAACAGAGATAATACTTTGTGTAAGTAGGACATATTAATTTCTAAAAAAGTACATTCTTGATAAAAAAATGGGCATGACTAGGAGGAATAACATCTTGGATCTTGTCCTTACTAATGAGGAAGCATCTTGCAAACTCCCGTGCATATCTTCATCACATGTTAGGTCTGACCATAATAACGCAGGCTCCTTTGAAATAAAACTGATACCATAGAACCCTTCCACCCAAAGTACCTTTAGAAATTTATTTAAGACAAACTACCTAATACTAAGTGAATTGGGCAAGTGATTATGTCCTGGAGCATGCATAGCAATGTGTTGATAATATAAGACCACCAAGTTTTTGTTGATTATATGTAAGTTGACCTAATGTAAGTTAGATCAACTTACATATACCCATATTTGTATATATTTTTTATAGATATGTATATATGGGTCCCTATCAGACGATCAAGTTTTCAGAAACTCAAACTCCATATGATTGAGATCATATGATCGAGTTTTTAAAAACTGAGTTTTTGAATGGTGATCACAGTACAGCGAGGATCGGAAAATTTCCTCTTTTTCGCACTGTAGTGTGATCTTGGAGTTGGTATTTATAATTTTCCAGGGGTCTCCCACATGGGGGGTACATGGGGGTCTGCCCCCCTGCAAAAATGTAAAAAGGTAGATGTTTGTTTGTTTTTTTTTTCATGTTTGAGTTTTCAGAAACTTGATCATATGGTTTCTTTGATATCTTTTTCACACACACACACACACACACACACACACATACACATATATATAAAACACATAGTGTTAATCACTATGTAATCCAATGTAACTACTGTCTGTTTATTTTACTGTGGAGCTTTTCTCCCCAGGCCTCCGTTGAAAATGGACCCACGTCCAGTCGGACACTCCCGGTCAACAAATTTAAATAAATAAATAAATAAATAAATAAATAAATATGGAATGTAATTTGGACACATGTACAATCTTCATACAGCATGAGTTAATGTCATTAAGATTTTGTTTAAAGGTATTAATGAATCACGTGCCTACTTATCAGCAATAGCATATTTATATTAAGTCTAAATGTTCATTTTTTTTTTTTTACAAATACCATAAGTACTTTTAAGTGACAGATGTGAAGATTTTACTATAAACATTAGCATTAATCTGTTTTGTAAACAAAAGAAGGTTTGTGATATAAATATATGGAGTACTATTAAACATGTTGGAATTGTTGGATAATCAAGCTGATGTCAGCTCGTCTCTAATCGTAACAGAATTATTATGGGTTCAAAAATGGATGCCAAGAAATTCACCTTGAGAGTGAAGCTTAAGAGGTGAATCTTGGCGTCCATCTCAAGAATCCATAAACAAAAGTTATGTACTTACCATGACATTAGATGTGTTGTTTTGTTTGGTTCATCCCTTGAACTAACTCATCTCATCAGTTCCTAAGTTGGCACTTTTCAAGCACTTGGATCTAGGGCTCTGACTCCTCCCCATAATTGCCCCTGGTCCCCAGATTACCTCAGATCGTGTTTGTCTGTTTATATAAGAAAATGATACAAAGAAAAATGAAAACAGGACTAGCTGTTCACCCTGTCTGTTAAACAGAACATAAAAGAGTAGTGAGAAATGCTTCCCAACAGAGAAGGCCTCTGGTCAGGTCCAACTGTCTGTCTGGGACTCAGAGAAAGACAATTTTTGGATGGGAGATTGAGGGAAAGAGGGATGTTAAACCAGATGAAAGAAGACAACACAGATCTAGAATTACAGTAAGTACAAAACTTTTGTATCCAGTGGGCCGGATTCACGAAGGCTTGCACGGAGTCTAAGAGTAGTGTAAGACTCCATGCAGCCTTTGCGATCCAGGAACAGTCCAAAGTCCATGTAAGAGACAAGCTAAAACGTCTCTTACACGGAGTGGGTGTGGATAAGCTAATCACCTCACTTGCAGCCGAATAGCATGCAAATGAGGACGATTAGCGATCCAGGAAGCCCAGAACAGCCCGTGTAAGAGCCGTTTTAGCTGCAGAAATGTACTCAGTTGACAACTGAGTACGTTTCTGCAAAAACCGCAATGGAGCCATGCCAGCTCCAAATAAAGGGTGCATATGTGTCAGGCAGCATGCCAATGGCAAAATATGTGGCCATTGGCAAGGTAACCCGATGCAAAAATATTAAAAATATAATGTTTAAACCCAGCACAGCCCCGCACAAACGGGCTGCACTGTATAAAACATAAAAATGAAGGTTATAAACCCACAAATGTGGGTTTTATGAAATACATGGAATTTCAATGGAGGGACCAGCAGACCATAAACAACATGGCCACCGAGTAGTGGTTGCTAAGGGGGGAAGCTGAGTCTAAGAGATGTAACTAAGCATTAGTAGGCAATCTGATGCAAATGAGTGTTAGGATACTGAATTCCACTGTCACATAGCAAATGAGCACATTCTGAGTAGTGTAAGAGTTACAGAAGGGGGAGGAACAGAGTAGGAGATAGGTGACATCACAGGGGGGAATGGTAGAAAGAAATGCAGTTCATTGGAGGTCAGAGTTACATGACAGATGTCAGACAGATATCATGGAAAGAGGTGTGCCACTAGATGAGCATGAGAAAGTCAAGAAATGGAAGGTGTACACTGTTGCCTACACCAAGGTTTCTTGCTGGGCGTGCATGCGCACGTGTGCGTGCCATGAAGCGTGAGTAAGACAGTGTGTGTGCGTGTAAGGCAGACTGAGCATGTGGGAGCACATTGGTAGCTGTTTAACACTGTTTGCGCAGGTGTGCGCACGTGTAGGGCAGACTCAGCATGTAGAAGCCTGTTGGCAGAGCTGTAACACTGTTTGAGTTGGTGTGCGCGCGTTTTAACCTGAATAAGACGATTCTGAGCCGTGTAAGCATGTGTGCGCGCGTGTAAGCCACTGTGAGCGTGTTTCTGCTGGTATACACGCTGCTCCCCCCTGAGGAAACAGAAAGGAAAAAGGAAGCAACAGAATTAGTAGGAAGCTACCAGGAAATATTGCTGGAGCTAGCAGGTGAAAACAATTAGAAGCAGGCAATTACGCAGGCAGAATAGTAGCCCAGCCCAACACTTAAAAATCTGCAAACAGCAGTGCAAGATGTTTCTCTCAAGAGACACTGCAAGACAGGAGTAAGCTATTAGAAGTGAAAACTGAAAAAGCTGAACTCAGAGCAGAAATGTTAGGGGCTGCCATAGCTGTCATAATGAGACATAGGTGACTTGCTGAGGGTGGTGACAATGCAGATGGTGCCAGACAACCCACAGTGAGGAGACGGAGAAGAGTGTACAGGCCCAGGGTCACCTACCACGGGTTACATGAGCTGGAGATAGTAGAGTGCTATAGAGTGGACAGAGACCTCCTGCAGCAAATAGTGGAGCTGTGCAGGCCACACCTCACATAGAGAACCGAGAGAGGGGAACCCATCCCAGTGGAAACCAAGGTATGTGTTGGCCTAAGAATACCAGCAACAGGTACCTTCCAAAGACCAACTGGTGATATGATGGGGATATCACAGGCATCAGCCTCCAGGGTACTGCACCAGTTCCTGGATGCCATGTCAGCACATGTCAGTGATCATGTATATTTCCCCAATGCCCGTGAGGTATTGGCCAGCAATATGCGTCTCTTCCAGCAAATAGGGGAATACCCTGAGGTAGTGGGTGCAATAGACTGCATGCAGATACGCATCAAAGCACCAGCCAGTGAGCAGGGTAGGGCATACATTAACCACAAGGGCTTCCCCTCCATCAACTGCCAGGTCGTGTGTGATGCCCAGGGCATAATAATGAATGTGTGTGCTGGCTGCCCTGGGAGCTACCATGATTCCCACATCTGGCATTTGACGCAGCTGTAACAGACATTTGCCAATGGGGACATCCTGCACAGACACCTAGTGGGGGATGCAGGTTATGCACTGGAGCCGTGGCTGATGACACCCATCAGAAACGCACACACACCTGAACAGGAACGCCATAATGAGGCACATGCACAAACACGTAATGTAATAGAGCGTGTGTTTGGGCTGCTCAAGTCATGGTTCCGGTGTCTGGACACATCTGGTGGAGCCTTGCAGTACACACCAACTACATGTACCCAAATTGTCATGGTATGTGCTATGCTACATAATATGATCTTGCGAAAACAGCTGCAGCAGGACCAGCATAGGGCCGGGCCAAACAGCCCCCACCATTGCCAAGGCCATCACAGGCAGAGCGTGACTCGGAGGAACAACCTGAGCCTGCCCCAGTAGGCAGAAGGAGGCATGCCCAGTATGCCCTGGCCTTGGCAAAGAGGCAACGCATAGCACATACACTGGCTCAGTAGGAACCCTGGGAATGATACCCCCTCTGACTCACTCAGATAATAACAGGGATGCCTAAAATGACATGACCTGCTCACAAACATGTACAGGGAGTGTAATATGTGCATCCGACAGAGGCAGCCCTGCAGCACCACCTGAGGCATGAATGCCATGTGTTAAGTAATGTAACACCATGTACTATATGCACACCTGAGGACTCTGACTAACATCCTACCCTCACTAAGCATCATGCCACAATATGACAATGAGATGATCAAGTGCAATAATTGACTGAAGTATCACAGTTAGTCAAAGGGGATCCAATGTGTGCCAGCCTGGGATGACATGCTGAGCATGACATGATGCTCCACCTGCTAGGACTGGCGTGCACCTATCAGTGCAGGCCGTATGGATACTGGCAAAGGCTGTTGTTACCCACAGTGTGCCCTGAATAGGTAAGGCTCAAAACACAAACCTACCTCCATAGGTATCAGAAGGGATAAGAATAAGATAAGAGATAAGTCGAAACAGCAAGATGCATGCAGTCTAAACTCACCCAGTATGGAGAATGTTGATATCTGTGCTGTAACAGAAAACTGGGTCAAGGCTCACAACAGCACCCTAACACAACCAGGTTACACCTCATACTGTGCTGTACAGCCTCAAAACATGGAACAAGCTACAAAAGGAGGGTGACTAGCAATAATTGTCAAGGATAACCACACCCCATGTTGGTACCACAACAAGAAGCAGCATGGACTAGCCATGGTCAAGTAACAGTGGCTAAAACTGCCCCCCCCCAGTTTATAGCCTGCTACAGACTACTGTCCCAACACCAGGAACTGCACCTGGCCTATGCTGGAATACATGAATATATCAAGTCCTCCAAACCACATTATATTGGGTGACTGAAAATACCCAGACATAGACTGGGAGCATTATACTAGCTCCAACACTGTAGGACAAAAGTTCATAGAATCCATAAACCAAAATGCCCAGGAACAACGTACCACTCCCACAAGAGGGGTAAGCATACTGGATGTGATAATCAGCAACATGGGTACTGGATGGCAAGACGAGAAGTGTATTGCTCACTGGTAAAACCAGACCATAGAGTAATCACACTGGATATACAAATCCTGACCACAGTCCCTGGCCAGAAAACCACAGTGGAAAACATGTGTAAAGCAATATTTGCACTCCTCCAAACTGATGTGGAATCCATTAAAGGTCCTGTGCAGGTGCAAAATATGGGCCACACCTCAGAACCTGTAATACAGCCATTCCATGAACACTGCCAGGAATGCTTGGATTATGCAATCCTAAATTAAAACAAGACACAATGCATTACACGCAGGCATCTGGCATGGTGGACACCAGCCATAACCAAACCATGCAAGAGAATGAGGAAGCTACTACATGATAGAGCAAACATAAACAATGAAGTAATCACTGATCAGTAGTATGGCAATAAAATATGTCCACACATACAATCCACTAAGGCCAGCCACAACAAGTTGAATCTGTGAATCTTGAGGCAATGTTACACCTGCCCCAAGTACACAGACAACCCCCAACTCCCCCCAAGAAATACAAATATATGTGAGAGATGCAACCATCTATCCAAACTGGAGGCTGAGCTCCCTCAACTCAGTACTCCCAAAACTAGTCAGGAGGAGAAGGTAACCACACACACACCACAAACACAGTCCCACATAGACCTATCACAACTGCAAACCAAAGACATAAACACAGAAAAACATTCTCGGAGGCACAAATTACAAACACAGCACACCAACAGAGGCCTCTAAAGCAGACACCCAATCAAACAACTTCCAAACATAGCACATGCAACACATAGTACACAAAGCTGGTGTGCCAAACAGTCACAGGCCAGAAGGAGAAACAACATGCCTGATACAGTTGTAATAGGTGACTCCATAGCGAGACACACTGCTGTCCCGCACACCAGACTGAACAAGGGAAAGGGTACAGTAAGCTGCCTGTAGGCTGCCACAATACGCCACATAACACAAGTATGCAGGTCACCCCAAAGCAAGTAGAAATATGATGCAGTCATAGTCCATGCTGGTGTGAATGACCTGAGATGTACCTCCCTAGACTACATGAAAAGAGACATAGATGAGCTCTCTGATTATGTAGTCCAGGCCGGTATGACACTCACCGTTTGCAGCATCCTACCCTTACCAAGAATAATGCCACAGTACAAACACGGAATGATCAGTCATAGCAAGTGGCACACTTACTGGTGTCATTCCAAGGGGATCCAATGTCTGTCTGCTTGGGATGTCATGCTTGACAAGCCACGCAGCTGTTCCTGGGATGGCTTGCACCTGTTACCCCTGGGCGTCTGGATATTGGATAAGGCTTTTGCCACCTCCATAGAGCCTTTCATAGGCAAGGCTGAAAAGACTAACCCACCACCCTAGAAAACATAAGTGGAAAGAAACATAAGGGTAATGCTGACCAATGCCAGATGTGTAAACCCCAATATGCATGCTCCCGAGGCCATCCCCAGTATGGAGAACATCGATGTCTGTGCAGTGACAGAAACCTGCTGCAAGCCTCCTGACAGCACACCAGCACTACCAGGTTATACCACATATCATGTGTCATGGCCCCAAAACCTGGAACAAAACATAAAAGGAGGGTGAGTATCCATATTCAGCACAGACACCCATACGTCCAGGTAACTGACAATGCACAAGGCATTGGAGTCCACCCATGTGCAACTAACTGTAGGCAAGACTGCTGTACAGTCTGTAGCATGCTACAGACCACACTCTCACACACAGGAACCCCACCCAGCCGTCCTGAAGACACTGGACAGTATGAATGTCCCACCAAATACCAAACAAGGTACCACAAATTACCACATAGGTGGTAAACCATTATGTATGGAAGGAGTAATCAGGGACCTAGGGACACAAGTGGACAGTAACCTGTTATGTGACACTCACATTGCCAATGTGGCTAGGAAGACTGTCTACATTGGACACCGTATCATGAAAGGATTCACATCTACGTCAACAGAGGTCATTGTGCCCCTATACTGTTCTCTTATCACACCCATAATCTAGTACAATGCCTCATATGGGATGTACCTTACCTGACACCTGCAGCAGTTAGAAAGACCTCAAAGGTACCTCACCAAGAGGATAAAGGGTCTCAAATATATGTCATATGCTGCCTGGCTGTAGACACCCCAGCTGAATGCAGTCACATACTGCCTACACAGAGGCATTGCATGCCTGTTGTACAAGGCCATGCCCAACACAGGAGTAATGGACATGCTCCACCCCAGAAAACTCAAAGCCATCGGAGCTGTGAGAGTGAGAGATGTCAACCTCAACAAATAATGAAATAGGATGTGCTGGAGGGACAGATACATAATCCAGAGGCTCCCACACCCTGGACCAGAATCCCACTCCATGTTAGGCAGAGCCCCTCACTGACACTCTTCAACAGGAATCTTGCCAAGTGGATGGATGATTGTAGAGTTACACTGGGGTCTTCACTGTGTCATGTCCAGACAGAGGCACAGCAAAGCAAATCATAAATGGCCATAATATTCACATAGCAAGGGGTGGCGAAGCCACACACTCTGGCTAGGCTAACAAATGCCCTAGGGTGGATAGCCTAGTATGAACCTATGAACCTATGAAGATACAAATTGTACAGGACACTAAGGATAATCCCAAGGCTTTCACAACTGATGGTAGGAACCATGTTGGGAATTCACAGATATGCTCTGAATCACACAAATATCACAAACAACATACCAAACACACACACATATTGCCAACATACATCCTGACAGGTGCAGTGCAAACCCCCAGAATGCAAAATATCTATCCCAGCAGACTGCTGGCCCCTGACATTGCAGATGCTGAGGTAACAGCCAGCATCTACAAAGCAAAACACACAGCAGCAATGGTATGAGATGGTGTCCTGGGCTGAGTCCAACATGGACTCCAAGACGAATGGAATGCCAAATCACACTACTGCTCAATGTCAGCCTTACCACAGGATATGTACCCAAAGAGCAGTGTACAACAACAGTGGTCCTTCTCAACAAAGGTGTTGCCTGAATGGATACTGAAAACTACCACCCCAGAATCCTGAGAAGCTCGGTCTGCACAGCTATGGAAAGGATCAGCATGTACCGCAGACATAAAGATATTGGGGACCTACTGACACCGCCCCTACCCAGTGTGGCTTTCTTAAGTGCAGATCCTGCCCCTAAACATGTTTGACTCAATTGAAACAGTCATTAAGGTCATTGATGAGGGCAATGTGGTCCACACAGCGTAGCTGGACCTTGCAAAGGCTTCTATACAATACCCTACGTGTTCATTATAGATAAGCTCACCAGCTTAAATATAAACCCCTATGTCAGTAGAGGGTTGCAAACCAGACCAAGGACAGAACAGACATGGTCAGACATGCTGCAGCCATGTTAGACTACAAACCAGATATAACTGGCATCCCACAAGGCTTGGTCCTGGGATCTCCCTCGTCTGGTATATATGTCCCATAGGTACAGGCCAACATGGAAGGACTGTGTCTGAACATGTTTGCAGAGGACTACAAACTGCTCACCATATATGATCCACCAGCTGACACAAGCATCCCACAAAAGGGCCACATAGAAACAGACAACTGGTGCCATAGCCATGTCAGCAAGCTAATTGCAGAAAAGTGTATAGTCAACCCCGTGGATATACAGTAAGTGCCCACCAATTACCACATAGGTGTTAACCCATTACAGTTAACATGTAATGAGAGACCTGGGGACACAAGGTGATAGATATCCTGCATTGGACAAACATGTGCTGTAGTGTTTACAGAAACATACCATATACCCACCTAATCATGAAGGTTGTCAGATCTAGATAAGGGAGGTCATTGTGGCTCTGCAGTCATCCTTCATCAGCATTACAATTGACTACAATAGCCCCTGTGGGATGTACCTCAGCAGACACCTCCATCAACCGTAAAGTCCCCAACAGTACCTCACCAGGAGTATCAAAGAGCTTGCACAGATGCCATGTGTTGCCTGATTAAACAAACTGCAGCTACACACACTGCCATACTGCCCACCCAGAGGCAAGCTGTGCCTGATGTATAAAGCCATGTCCAAGCTGGTATCAATAAACATGCTGCACCTTGTACAATCTGAATGGCAGTGAGCTATGCACATGAGAGACCTGAACCCCAGCACTGACTTACATAGGACAAGCTGTACTGCATGATCCATAACACAGAAGCCACCCCACCCATGAGTAAACTCCCAGTACAGGCTACCCATAGAGTCACTTATCGATTTTCCTCAATAGGAATCTTGATGAGTGGATGGGAGATGGTAGCTTTATCCTGGGTATCACTGTCATGTCACAGGTAGACAGAGGCACAGTATACTAACCATGACATATGTCATGGCAAACTCCACTTACAATGTGTGTCAAGGACAAACACACTCTCCGACTAGCATTAGAAATGGACTAGGGCACATCGCTAGTGTTTGCAAATGTACACCTATGTTGTGGAATACACTACCAATGTTGGACAAGCCTGGTTTAAGTAGTTCATATCTGAACATAATGCAACATGGTCAGATGTACACAACTGGCCCCTAACCAGGCTGTTGTGCTCACTATGGAAATGTAAAGCAGTGATAGCACTAAAGCCCAGGATACTGTCCACCACAGTCAAAGTACTGAACCAGTACACTATACAGTACTACAGTGTTAGGTCAGTGTGAAAGGATGTTGACAACTGTATGCAAAGTATCCCATGCAAACCCTGCAGGCACAGTATAATCCTGTTGTGTTCACACACAAAGCAGTTGTACAGTAACTACACAACATGACACACAACACACAACCATAAACGGAGATATTTGTTGAAGTTCACACTCATCCACAAATGTGGTGGGCTGCAGAGTTCAACATATGGAATGCTCACACTGGGCATGCTCACACACTTTGATAAATGAGACATATGTCAGACAACATGCCATGGGAAGGCTGAACTGGGCATGCTCACACACAGGCCAAATCTCAGTTTAGCAGTTGGCCACACATATCTGGTATTTTTACGTGTTATTCCAGGAACCAACCACATTACAGCAATCTGCCCAGTGCACACAGTTAAATGACTACAGAGACATACGTGATATAGTGGATCCCTCCCATATGCAAACATCTTCCACAGATACACAAGTTGTTCATACAAACAGGGAATGCTATGGCAATAAAGACATGCAAACAGTCTATCAGCAACAAATAATGTGCATTTGACAATTAAACATATGGGTGTAGAGGTCAACACTAGGCTGTTTGCCCTAGGGAATGACAGCTTAGCCAGAGTGTGCTTGGCGTCTGCCTCCCCACAGGATGCACATTCCCCTTTCTAAACACCGATGATGTCAGCACCCTATAAGTACAGCAGGAGAAAAGAAACCTCCCAGTAATGCGAATAGCGCGCTCCGCTAATGCGTCTGTCTCAAGTGTCATAACATAGTTAGGTAGGGGTTTGAATCCTGCAAATGCTCAGTGTGTGTGTGTGTGTGTGTGTGGGTGTGTGTGAGTGGGGTTGGTGTGTGTGCAAGTCTGTGGGAGAGAAATGTCCCTTTTGGCAACTGGGAAAACACACTACAGGATGCACATTCCCCTTTCTAAACACTGATGATGTCAGCACTCTATAAGTATAGCAGGAGAAGGGAAACCTCCCAGTAATGCAAATAGCACGCTCCACTAATGCGTCCATCTCAAGTGTCATAACATAGTTAGGTAGGGGTTTGAATCCTGCAAATGGCAAGTGTGTGTGTTTGGCTGAGGGGGGTTAGTGTGTGTGAGGGAAATGTCCCTTTTGGCAACTAGGAGAACAGACTACAGGATGCACATTCCCCTTTCTAAACACTGATGATGTCAGCACTCTATAAGTATAGCAGGAGAAGGGAAACCTCCCAGTAATGCGAATAGCATGCTCTGCTAATGCGTCTGTCTCGAGTGTCATAACATAGTTAGGTAGGGGTTTGAATCCTGCAAATGGCAAGTGTGTGTGTTTGGCTGAGGGGGTTAGTGTGTGTGAGGGAAATGTCCCTTTTGGCAACTAGGAGAACAGACTACAGGATGCACATTCCCCTTTCTAAACACTGATGATGTCAGCACCCTATAAGTACAGCAAGAGAAGGGAAACCTCCCAGTAATGCGAATAGCGCGCTCTGCTAATGCGTCCATCTCGAGTGTCATAACATAGTTAGGTAGGGGTTTGAATCCTGCAAATGGCAAATGTGTGTGTTTGGCTGAGGGGGTTAGTGTGTGTGAGGGAAATGTCCCTTTTGGCAACTAGGAGAACAGACTACAGGATGCACATTCCCCTTTCTAAACACTGATGATGTCAGCACCCTATAAGTATAGCAAGAGAAGGGAAACCTCCCAGTAATGCGAATAGCACGCTCTGCTAATGTGTCCGTCTCGAGTGTCATAACATAGTTAGGTAGGGGTTTGAATCCTGCAAATGGCAAGTGTGTGTGTTTGGCTGAGGGGGTTAGTGTGTGAGGGAAATGTCCCTTTTGGCAACTAGGAGAACAGACTACAGGATGCACATTCCCCTTTCTAAACACTGATGATGTCAGCACCCTACAAGTACAGCAGGAGAAGGTATGTGGCATGGACAATGACTGAGTCATATGTGTCCATGCCTCTGACTGACCTGTATGCTTGTGTTATGTGGTGGACCATAGTGCCCCACAGGCATATCACTGTGACCTTCACCTTGTCCAGCCTGGTGAGCGTGACCATACTGTACCGGACAATAAAGGTAGCTAACACAACTGTGGCAGGTGTGTTGTCTAGCCGTACAGGCTGTGACTGGCACACAGGATTTGTGTGTTATGTGTGATGTGTTCAGGCATAACGTATGCCTGTGTGCCAGCTGCAGAGGTGTGTGCCGCTCAGGCAGGATGCTATTCTAAGGCTCCACGAATGGCCCAGTGTGTTCACGTGCTTGTATTGCTGTCAGTGTAGGTCTACATCAGACTGGTATTGTAGTCACTGTAGTATTGCATGCCACCTGACAGGTTATGCCAGTACTGGGTTCAGAGTGCTTAGTCCCCAGTTTGGCTATGTGGTTCCATCTCATACATGTGTTGTACATCCATGTGTAGGGAGAGGGTTGACTGTGTACATGTGGCAGCTGTGACATTGCCACATGACCCACATATTCCACAACTGTAGCATAGAGGTGACTGACAACTGACCTTTGAACATGCTACCATAGTATTGTGATTGCCATGGTGATTAACAGCACATAGGGCCAATGGGGAACAAGGTACATAGGTTCATAGGTTCATAGCGTCATACTAGGCAATCTGCCCTAGGGCATTTAAGAACCTAGCCAGAATGTGTTTGGCTGTCGCCATCCAATGTAAATATATCTTGCCATGCCCTTTTCCGAGGTTAGTATACTGTGCCTCTGTCTAACAGTGACACAGAAGTGATACCCGGGTAAACCTACAATGTCCCATCCACTCATCAAGATTCCTCTTGAAGAGAGTCAATGAGGGACTCTTCCTAACCTGGACTGGGATTTTATTCCAGAGTGAAGTGAGCCTCTGGGTTATGAATCTGTCCCTCCAGCATGTCCTATTTATTTCAGTGCTGAGGCTCAGGTCTCTCAAGCGTGTATCCTGATGGGATTTGGATATTCTCAGGTGCAGCATGCCCATTAATTCCGGGTTCAACATGGTGTTATACATTAGGCACAGATCGCCTCTGAACAGGCGGTATGCCACTGAGTAGAGCTGGGGTTTATTTAACCGGTCAGCATATGGCATCTGTTTGAGCCCTTTGATCCTCTTGGTGAGGTACTTGTGGGGTCTTTCCAGTTGCTGCAGGTGTCTGGTAAGGTACATCCCGACAGGGGATTGTACTCAATTATGGGCCTGATGAGGGATGAGTAAAGAGGCACGATGTCCTCCCCTGATGTAGATGTGAATCCCTTCATGATGGGGTGGGCTATATACAATGTCTTTCTAACCACTTTGGCCACGTGGTTGTCAAATGAGAGATTGCTATCAACTTGGGTCCCCAGGTCCCTAATTACTTCTTCTGTACATAATGGAGTACCACCTATGTGGTACTTTGTGGGCACTTTGTTTTTGCCAAAGGGGATGACTATACACACTTTTGCATTCAGCTGGAGGCCATGGCTCTGGCACAAGTTGTCTGTTTCTATGATGCCCCTTTGGAAGATGCTTGTGTCGGCTGGAGAGTCGATTATGGCGGCCAGTTTGCAGTCATCTGCATATTTGGTCAGCCACAGTCCTTCCGTGTTGGCCTGTACCTCCGATAAATATATACCAAACAAGAGAGGTCCCAGGACTGAGCCTTGTGGGACACAACTCGTAACTGGTTTGGAGTCTGGCATGGCTCCAGCAATTCTAACCATGTGGGTTCTGTCCTTGAGCCAGTGTGCAATCCATCTAGTGACATAGGGGCTTATATTTAAGCTGGTGAGCTTCTCTAGAATGCCCGAGTGGGGTATTGTTTTGAAGGCTTTTGCGAGGTCCAGGTAGGCTGTGTGAACCACCTTTCCCTTGTCAATGGCCTTGGTGACTGTTTCAAAGAAATCAACCAGGTTTGAGAGGCAGGATCTGCCCTTAACAAAGCCAAACTGGGTATGAACCAGTGTCTGTAGGTCCAGAATATCTATATTTATGTGGTCCATGATGATCCTTTCCATAGCTCTGCAGACCAAGCTAGTGTGGCTTATGGGGTGATAGTGTCCAGGATCCGTTGAGGCACCACCTTTCTGTAGAGGGACCACTGTTGCTGTATGCCACACTTTGGACACATATCCTGTAGTAAGGCTGGGATTGAACAGTAGGTTTATGTTTGGTAGCACGCCTTGGTGGTCATGTAGGACACAGCCGGGACACTGTCTCGTCCCATTGATGCAGTGTGTATTGCTTTGGAGAGGGCGGCTCTTACCTGAGCATCTGAGATGTCAGGGGGGCAGCACTCTGCTGGGATACATATTTGCCCTTTCAGTGTGGAGGGGTTGAGAAGTTTGCACTGAACCTGTCAGCTAGAATGTTGGCAATGTCTGTGGGTTTGGTGTTTCTATTGACATTTTGGACTACCTCTGAGCATATCTGGGAATTACCACCCAGGTTCCTAACATAACTAAAGAAAGCCTTGTGATTATCCTTAGTGTCCTGTGCAATTTCTCTCAAGCTGGCCTTAGACAATCTTATGAGTGCCTGTAGTTATTTGCTAATACTGATCAGTGATGCCTTCCCTATTTGTGAATTTGCTGTATCATTTAGTAGCTTCCTCCTTCTATTGTGTAGTTTGTTTATGGCTGGGGTCCACCAGACAGGACGTCTGCCTTTGGAGGATTGGGTCTTGGTTTTATTCGGGATCACATGATCCATGCATTCCTGAAGGTGTCCATAGAATGTGTTTATAGAGGAATCTGCGGTCTGGTCTGTAGTTTCCACAGGCCCGGGGCTTTGAAGGTTTCCACCTCAGTTTTGAGGAGTGTGAATTTGCTTTAGAGAAGTTGTTCACTGTGGTGTTCTGGGCAGGGGTGGGGTCGGGATGTGAATATCCAGTGAGATTAGTTTATGGTCCGATCTTACCAGTGAGGGATACACTTCTGGTCTGGAGCATAGAGTCCCCATGTTGGTGATGATCAGGTCCAGTATGTTTCCCTTCTTGTGGGAGTGGTAACAAGTTGTTCCATAGCATTTGAGCTCATATATTCTATGAATCTTTGGCCTAGGGTGTTGGAGCTAGAGTCATGCTCCCAGTCCATGTTTGGGTAGTTGATGTCACCAATATAATGGTGTTTGGAGAGACCTTCATATTTCCACTGTTCACAGGATGGCTGAGTGCAGTTCTTGGGTTTGGGAGGGTGGTCTGTAGCAGGCTATAACCTGGAAGGCAGTTTCACCCATTGTTAGTTGCACATGGATAGTCTCTGATGCTTGGTGCTTTGCCACCAACCTGGAGGTGTGGGTATCTTTGATGAATATCAATACTCCTCCTCCATTTGTGGTTTGTTCCAAGTTTTGGGGCTGAAAAGCATGGTATGAGGTTAAACCTGGTAGTGCTGGTGTGCTCTCAGTAGCCCTGAACCAGGCATCTGTTACTGCACAGATATCAATGTTCTCCATGCCAAGGAGAGTTTCCGGTGCATGCATCTTGAGGTTTAGACTTCTGGCGTTGGGTAGCATTACTCTTAGTTTCTTATCCCTTGTGATACCTATGAAGGTGGGTTTGTCATTTGAGCCTTGCCTAACATAGGCACTATGGGGTAGCAAGAGCCTTTGCCAATATCTGAAAGCCCAGGGATGACAGGTGCAGGCCGTCCCTAGCGAAGCAGGTGGTTCAACAGAAGATGAATATGTGAAGGTGTAGTGCCTGTGATTAGTTAGCAGTAGCATATATGACTGCTCACGTGGACACATGCCAGGTAAGTCATATGCAGTGTGTCACAGGCAACGTACATGTGAACAGGACAAACAGTGACATTCTGTCAAGTGAGACATGGACATACATATAGTAAGCTATGCAGATGGCACTAGGAGTCCACAGAAGCTCTATAACTATGCATTGCAGGTGTGATCAGTATTCCAGGGTAATTGCAAGCAAACATGCATGCAAACAAAGCTACAGTAAACAGGGCTGCATGTAGTCCATTGTACAACAAACAAGCTGTACCACTTCCAGTAGGTAACACTGCAAATATGCAGGCACTATGCACATGTACATGGAAATACACGGGTCAGATGGCTAGGGTCCAGTCTCAGCACACACAAGTGTACAGACCATGTACTGTCAGGATGTACAATAACTGGATGGAAACCCATGTGCTCATACCTGCAGTAATACACATGTCAAATAACAGACACTGAGCCTTCACTCAGTGGTTCCATACTTAGTAGGATGTATGCTACCTGGCCTGCCACCACAGTATCCCTGACATATATGGGGACTCTCCCTCCTGTGACAGTTAGTTTTGTGTGTTGGGGCTGTCTAGCATGGTATGAGATGAGAGCTTGCAGTGCTAGGGTGCTCCTCTGTGTCCTGTACCAGTCGTGTAGTACTGCACACATATCAACATCCTCAAACATCCGCATTGCAGAGTCCAGTGTGGGCAACATGCCACTTGCAGTTTACATGTCCATCATTGCATATTACTACATTCATTACCTTATCCCCTGTGCTACCTATGTATGTAGCCTTCTGTTGACATCATTACCACCAGTATGCCAACATGTGCAGATGATACACTATGGTACTTACCATGGGTGTAGACAACAGTACATGACAATCACACCCTTACTGCATCAGGCATGCTGTGATATACCCACAATTAATTCAGCACACAGTACTGTTAACAACATGATACTATTACTACACATCTATGTGGTCACCCTGTGCATCAGCAACATGTTAACCTGTACCTGCACAGTTGTTACAGATTGCAGAAGGTGGCACAGTTTCATCATATGCACAGGGTGTGAACTTGGTATGCCTGAGTCAGCCACCGATACCACCGATTGACATGTATGTGTATGTGTGTTGGTGAGGGACAGCAGTAGAAGGTGGGGCAATGTTGATGCAGTGTGTGCGTGTATGCGGTAGCCCTAGGTGTTGTCAATTTGCATGTGTGTATAGATGCACACAGTTCCACCTCATGGCTGCCATATACTGGTGTTTGTGGACAGCCACAGACTGTACCTGCCAGGTCATACAGATCAGTGTCTCTGGCCACGGACATGGTACCTGTGCCTTGCAGGGGTGCTACGGACTGTATCCGGTACCAACCCAGACTGGGTACTGTCATCAGAAGCAGGTGTTCATTGACTGGACACAGATCCCTGTCGGGCCTGGCCAGAGCCACGTGCATGTGGTCTCCTGGGGCGGTCTGATGACAGCACAGACCCAGCATTGCTGGGGCTGCTGCTGGCACTACAGGGGTGGCCGCAGCCCTGTTGTCATCCGCGACGACTGCCAGCTGCTGCTGTTGCTGGCATACGGCCACGTCGACGCTTCAACCGTCCACCATCGCCCTGGCTCATGGACATGTAGTTGTGGAACCGGTCTAATATGTCCCCACAACGTCTGTCTATGACATCGGTGAAATCACGGATGGCAGCCGCAATGTCACACATACTGTCAGTCATGGCTGTGCGACATGCTGTCAGCTCCCTCAGACCCTGTCTGGTGTACCGTTCCATACGTGACTGTGCCTGCATGACAGCCCGAAACATAGCTGAGGTTGTAAGACCTCTGTGGGCACATCTGACAGGGGCAGTACACCCACAGATGCTCCCACGAGAACCCCTGGACATCTGTCTGTGTGGTACCATCTCTGGGCCATGCCCATGGCTGCTGTGTGGGGAGGCATGTGCCACAGATACCACATTACCCTGGTCAATGCCCACTGTATGCTGTCCATCACCTAGGGACATTGGTGACAAAGGGTGTATTGGCAGGATAACTGTGCGCATTGATGGGGTCGACAGCTGTGTACTGTCAATCGGCTGACCAATGGCGGACCCTGGCATACCTTCCTGTGCCATTACACAGATGTCATCATTATCAGTACCCATGGCACCTGATTCAGGTTCCCTGCTACATGACACCAGAGCAGCACCAGAACCTGTGGGAGGGAAACAGGAAACACAGTTTACAATGTCTACACATTACCAGTGATGCACACATGCACACATGCACACATGCGCACATGCGCACAGGTGCCCACATGCACACATGCACACGTGCACAGGTGCGCACATGCACAGGTGCGCACATGCACATGTGCACACATGCACAGGTGCGCACATGCACACAGTTTCACACAATTGTACAGTACTCAGTATGCGTGATATCAACACACAGACACAGACACACCTACATGCATACAAAGAGCACTACTAAGTGAGCCTGATATTACTATTACTATCAAGACTATTACAGGAATTGTTAATACACACTCACCAGCATGGATAGGCTGCATTGCTGTTACACCGGAGGGACCTGCAGACGTGAAGAAACTAATGTCAGTGGGCACAACTGTGCCATTGTTACTGAGTATGATACAGGTCAGTAGTACAACAGTCGCCTTTCACAGGTCAGCTGCTAATATTGAGGATATCACACTTGCACATTAAATACTATGGTGACAGCTACAAACCAAGGACACACCTCACACATGCATTAACTACCAGTGTACACAACAGTCAACTATACATATGGCATATTACCTGCACGCTCACTGTCTTGCTGCTGCGTGGCTCCAGCCTCCATCATAATGCATGTCTGCTGCTGTTGTTGCTGGCGGACTGGAGTCACTACACTCATGAGTAGTCCCTCCAGTCCGGTGAGTGGGAGATGTGTAGCCACCCCACCACCTGTGGCGACCTGTTGCCTGTGGATATCCGACGCACGCCGGTGGACATTTCTGATTAAATCACTGCAGTGATGTCGTACCTGCTCATATGTCCTATTATGCGTGCCTATGTCATTTACCCGATGGACCAGGTCTTGCCACAGTGCAGCCCTCTCCTGCTGATTCTGGCTGGTGCGGGAAAAGAGTATTGCACAATCCTGTACCAGGCTCTGGTGTATCTCCTCATCCTCAGCTGTGGAGTAAGTGGGATTCCGCGGGTGAGCCATGTACCTGAAAAAGAAAATAACCTGATATCAGCAATATATGTCAGCAGAATTTGGCACACATACTACACATGCTACTCGACTGTTATGATACAACATATCTCACATATATAGCATCTGTCTGTCTATTGGTGGATATACATGTAAATGGCCAGGTATCAGTGCTCAGCCAGCAACTGTGCAACAGTACCTGGCACACTCCATACAACATACTACCAAACCCCAGCAGTCAGAACACTGATTCAGGTCAAGAGCACATCCTCACTCTGGGGGTTTGTATCTTGGTACTGTATGGCCTACATCATCAACTACTGTAAGCTGACCACACACTAATTGCCCTGGATATCCATATCCCACCTCCACCACCAGCACAAACGACTATAGTGAATAACATTACAGATGCAAACTTTACACTTTGTAACAGTGACATGGTATCCTTTCAGCCCACTGGGCCAGTGGCAGATACAACCCACAATGCTGACCCCTACACAATTGCTTTCTACAGACATCTCCGAGAATGCATGGATCATGCAATCCCATATATGACCAAGACACTCTCCACAAAGGGACAGCATCCTGTCTGGTGGACCCCAGCCATAGACAGATTGTATTACAGAAGATGGAAGCTACTGCAAGACAGAGCATAATTCCATACAGGGAGGGCATGTCTGAGCAGCACTAGTAAGGATCTATTTTCCATCATACAAACATCCATGGGCAACTTTGAGAGGGAAATCAAGAGGGACACTGCAGATAACCAGAAGGCCTTCTTCAGTTATGTTAGCAACCTGGTCAGAATCCATCCTCTATGCCCATAGTTAGTACACAACAACAAATATTTCACTGACACCACAGATATTGACAACATTGTGGCAGACAGGTTCAGTGCAGGTGTCACCCCCTCTCCCCAAAATAAGACATAGTTATCCCAGATGACTGTAACCTCCCTGTCATCACAGATGTCCAGGTGAGAGCCGCCCTCAGGAAAGCAGAATACACAACATGACTGGGACCTAATGGTATCCCCAGTTGCATGCTACATAAACTCTGACATCAGCTAAACACACATATAGAAGTGCTATGTAACACTAGCCTGACTACAGGATATGTACCTGTACACTGGCGCACAGCAGCAGTGGTTCCACTCCACGAAGGAGGCACCTCAACATAACAATACAATACAACACAATACATTACATTACAATACAATACTATACTATATGCTATTGCCCTGGGACTACAGCAGCATACTGTTCTGCTACCCTGACCATTGTGACACATGTGGTGTGATGGTACCTGCTGCTGTCACACAGTTACACAGGGTGACTCATATGGCATATTACCTATCTGACTAACATTCAGCAGGGGTATGTGTGACGTACTCATGGGGAGTCTTGCTTATTAACACTGTGTAGTTTATTGCAGGGTATATGTCTTATCTGTGGGTAGGAACTTTTACCTCCACATGTGCTCTCTATTGCAGTGGCATGGACGACACACAGCAGTCATTTAGGTTGTGGATGATGTGAGGTGTTACTATGGTTGTTGGACATCTGTCATGGGTGTGACTTACGTATGTAAATCCAGGAGTGGTAACCTCTATGTGGGTAGTATATATGTACTCTGTGGTCTTGTCAGTCACTGTGCATTGGTAATGTGTTTGAGTGCATTGTCACAATGTTGTACATGTCACTGTGTCCTTCTCCATATCTGTAGCTGTCATGTGAGGTCCATACCATGGCATCCATTATGTGGTGTGGAGGGGTACACCGACCTACATGTCCATAGCTGACACACCATGTCTGCTGACACATACCATGTGCAGGTATTCCAGGAATAGTGTGCCACTGTGAATATCATTGGGGCCACTACTGTACACATTTATGACCCTGTTCACCCCTGACACATGCAGTGGTGGGCAGCCAGTCACATATCTGGTGGTTACTGGTGTAGGTGATTTGAAATGTGGTATGGTACTCCGGTTTTGACACTGGTGTTCACTCCATGCCTTTGTCACCAGGCACCTGTTGCAATACATCTGTACACATGTGCCTCACTCAGAATTTATATACATCTCTCTCTCTCTCTCTCTATATATATATATATATATATATATATATATATATATATATATATATATATATATATATATGTCTGTATACATATACACATATATATATATTGATGTACATATATTGCTATAGATGTGGAGGGGGGCACAGAGGGGGTGAGAGTAACAGAAGGGGTGGGACAGGGTGTGTTGAGGTCATCATATACAGTCATACCTGTAGATAGTCAGATCAGTCTGTCTCTGTATATGTATCTACATATATCTATATCTGTATGTGTGCAATACATATATATGTTTGTACATATTCTATCTACATCTGTCTATGTATTCCTACATCTCTCTCTATGTATGTATACATGTATGCATATCATATATATATATATATATATATATATATATATATATATATATATATATATATATATATATACATATATACATACATACATATTTTGACATACATACGTATCCATATGATAGACAGGTATATCAACATGTTTGTCTACCATACTGTATACACACACTAACATACTGCTAAACATACATAACTGTGAAACCTACTTTGTACATTGCACTACAACCTACAGTCAACCTACATTGATATGTGCACATAGATGCTCTCACATACAAATGTATGTACAGCCTTCACTGATAGTTGCTGTATGTCCCCTGCCCTTTACACATCTTCATATACATATGGATACAGACCAATGACACATATGGAGGGTTCACAGTATGTAGACCTTTATAGTATTACTTTACATTACCTGTGTTTGTCACAGCTGCTTGTGTTGCCGTCTGGTTTTCTGTCCTGCTGCTCCACTTCCCAGTTGTCAGCTTTCAGGTGGCTGTTGCTGAACAGTTTTGTTTGTGTCTGCTTAATTTCAATTTTCTCTGTCTCTGTCTCTGTCTCTCTCTCTCTGTCTGTCTCTCACGTCCTCCTCAGGGTGCAATGAAAGTATTGCATGTGTGGACTGGGAGTACAGCATACTTTTATAGGTATCTGCATATGCCCATGTGATGGCTTCTGCACCAATTGCTAGCCAGCATTTGCTAATTGCATGCAGCCAGTTGTGTACTGATTGCAGTTCTCACTGTGATTTCAGAACAGTGCTATAAAAAGGTATGTGAGATAGGCATAGCCCTTTCAGATTTTAAGGGCAGGGACCATGCTGGTATGCTGTGGACAATGTTCTGTGAGTGTAAAGGTTGGTATCTCTCTCATATTTCCAGCTGTGTTGTAGATTAACATTCCTCCATTCATTTCTCCAGTTTCCTGTACTAACTGTGTATGTACACTGACACCTACAACTACTACTACTGTTAATGTGTGTGTGTGTGTGCTTTCCTTTCACTTTTGCTTGCACTTTGTTGCTAAGGCTTCAATATTTGCCATTTACAGTCACTACTTGTATGCCTGCTAGGTGTCCTGACTGTAGTGTGCTGCTGTAGCTTTCCTATTTTCCATGTACATTCACACCTTGGAATACTTGCTATATCTGCTAGGGTGTTACAGCATGCAGTGTGGTCTGGCCATGGTGTTGGCCTTGACATCTATTAGGGTATTTGAGTATGCTGCTGAGCAGGCCCCAGAGACTCTCAGGTTCATCTGTTATCTGCCTCATGGAATGGTACATATCAGTGGGGTACACCCATTAAACTGTCTGGTATGCTGCAGTTGTGACTGTGGGTAGAATGGGCATATGTATTACTACACTTATTCTGCCATGCAAGTGGTGAATACTTTCAGGACTCCATAGTTATCATTGCATGTGTTGTTACACCTTTCTGCCTACTGTCTGTACATTTTACATGGAGTCTGTGGGGCATCCCTGTAAGTCATTCACTGTTGCTATGTCTAGGCTCTTAACTATTCAAATATGGTGGTGTCAGACCTCTCATGTGTACAAATATTTGCAGGTTGTCCACATTTCTGCTTCATATTTTGGTCAATATCTCATGCACAGCTTTTTCTGGCAAATCACACTGGGCTCAAGTCAGAATATAGTGACAAACATTCAAGTTTCAGACTTCATACCCTTCCAAACATCCCACAAAATGCAGACCCTGTTACTCTCTGAACTGTCTGCGTTTGTTGTAACATTATTTGTAATGTGTCACTGGTTTTGGGCCTTTGCTCCGCATATTTTATTACTTGGTCCGGATGTGTTCCTGTAAGAGGTTGTGGGGTATGGGCAGTGATTATCCTGCTGTGAGTATGTATGTGTGTGGCTTGAAAGGTGCTATAGTGACATTATTACCTACTAGCTACAAACTAGCATGGCTGCTTCTGTTCACCCACTACTATTATGGAAATCCACTAGTTTTGACAGTAATTCTAAATGACATGCTTTGTGTACTACACATCCTATATTCCCTTTACATTCATTCCTACTATTACATGATATATTTATTTTAGCACAATGTTCTTGTATAAGAGTCATGGCTTAGTGGTAAGTCATTCAGACTACTGTTTCCAAGGTCCTGGGTTCAGGACTGCCAGTGGGATTTTATTTTGCTTCTGAACTGACTACAGGACCTGTCAATCAAAGTGACTAAGGCACTTTTAAGCAGTTGTAACCGGGTCAGCGCTGGTTTGCGCAGAGCTCACGCATGCGCACTGGCGGTTAGCTCCACGCACACAAGCGCACACCTGCTTACAACCGCTTAAACGTGCTTACTCTTGCGCACACCCGCGCTATTTTCTTTGAAAGAAATGAAAATGGGGAGACAGGAAAGTGGTGAAAAAGGGGTCACAAAGAGGGTAAGACAGTAAGGAAACAAGCTTGGGTTTTGCAGGAGGGATATAGGTAAGGCCCATAGCTGCCCATTCCTTCATCAGCAACAGCTGTGCATATGTTTGTAATTTGGTGTGACATTTGATACCTTCCACCCCTGAGAGAGGTGTAAGGACAACAGTAATACTTGTTGTACAGTCAATTGTAATTGATAGTTTCCATGTCTGGTAGACATATGTGCAGAATGGGCAGCTATGTATGGGGCGTAATTTATTTGTGGGTACAGAGTGCCCTTTATTTATTTATTTTTTTTCAGGTGAGAGTGGTATGTCAGGTGAAGGAAGTCGGTACAGCTGGGGAGGTAGGTTGGGTAGGTAAACAGACAAGACAAACAAGACGCATACAGGGGCAGTGTATGACACGTGTGGGGGGGGTTACACAATTGATGGGGACGGAGGTTTGGATATCCAGAGCCCATGACCCCACAGATGGCAACAGTGGAACTGATATCCCCACCCATAGGCAGTTGCCACTGTTCCTTCACTGCCCAGGACGGGGCTGTGCTGGGGGCTGTGTAGGCTGGGCAACAGGCATGCCCGTAAGTTGTGCCACCCATGCCTCAAGCTGGCATAGGGGATCGAGAACAGAGTCCCGAATCTCCCTACGCACCACAGTCCGGACGCTATGGAGGGTGAGTGGTGGTTCTCCTCCGGCCACACTTGCAGAGGGGGGGCGAGCCCCATCCCCTGCAGCGCTTCCACCCACAGGTGGCACAGGGCCACTGGAGGAGGGTCCAGACTCGGCACTAGTGCCAGGTGCACTTGCCAGCTGAGGTGGGAGAGGTGGGTCTGCTGGAACCCGCCTTCCCTGTCATCCTATGTTTTGCATTATGTCATGACAGTTTGGGTTAGTGACATATAATACCATTCACAATTAGTTGTAACAGCATGCATTAGTATTCCCATTAACCAAACACCCAGATATTCACACCATTGAACAGCGTGCATAACACATGCATAATTTGAACAGCAATACACAGTCCAACAACATGCAGGGTTAATTGATGGCAACAGGCCATCAGGTTTGGATGTATGAACAGGGCAGATGCATCAACGGACATGCAAATATATATGACCCAACAGGACAAACGTCCAGGGTGTTAATTGTGATTGCACATACCATTTTCACGTGGAATGGGTTATATGTGGTTATAGGGTGGAGTGAAGAAAATAATATTAACACCTTCAAATACCAATACATATGCTGCACATTTCTAATAGCTACAGATATATACACACTACTGTTCTAACTACAGTTTCCTATATGATAACTATTTCAACTTGGTGATAGGACTGTTACTGCAACATCAATATACATTTTATTGTTCTTCATACACATTCATATCTAGCTTTGTTCAGCTACATCATCCTGCTACATTTGCTTTATATAGCTGTAGACAAGTGTGGATGTTTGGTATATCAGACAATCATACTATCTGCATATTGCAGACTGAGAGCAACATATCCAGATTTTGGGATACACATTCCAGATGAAGCAACACTTTGAACAGATTTTGTTGTTTGGTTTTGATTCTCACATGCATTTCATTCTGTCTTGACTGCAGTATACTTTATTCAGGGGTTATTACTACTGTATTGCTGGATTCATGACACTTTCTCACACTCTCTCACTTGTTTTCATTTTACTATTCAGGATGGTACTTACTTCTAGGCTTTATTGACATGTTTTACCTGTAGTTATTACAATCCTTTCCAGCAGTCTCACTTCTGTCATGTTTCAGTATTTCAACAGGGATATATTTCACACATGTGATTTCATCATCTTCTGCAGCTATATTTTTCAGCCTGCTGCAGGTTGTTTACTATTTTCTTACAGGTGGGGCATTTTTATTTCAGAATTTATGTCAGACATTTTCATTTTTCTGTTTGGCTTACAGGCTGCAACACACTTTTGTAATCAAGCAATACTTGCAGACACTTTCACACTGTTACTTGCACATTTTATTCCTTAGTGACTACACTGCACTCTTTTGCTGACTGTCATACTTTTATATTTCTTTACAGTTACTGGTAGTGGATTACTGACCTGTCTGGTGGTGCAACTGCACCAGCCTATCGCCATAGGCTCTGCGGTTCACAGAACGGACACCTGCAGCTGTAATATAAATGAAGTAATATTGGAATACACATCTCCATAATATCAGCTAGTTTAATTTCTTACATACATAATTAAATGTAACTTACTCAGTAGTGGGGCATTGGGCATTCTCCTGGCCTCCTGGATCCAAAGGTTCAGTTGGTCCTGCTTGTGTCTCTTCAGGTCCGCATGGTGGTGACGGACCTGCTCACCAGTCCTTGGAATCCCTGTGGCACTGGTGAGATCATGAGCCAACCGGTCCCACGCCTCAGCCCTGTATGCTCCCCAGAGGACCTGGCCCTGCATGAGTTGGGCCTCATGATTGTGGACTAGGAGCCAGACCATGTACCTGGACTCCTCAATGCCCCACCTCTGTGCTCGAAAGCAACTACCCTCTCCTACTCCTGTCATTCTGGCTGCAGTTCAGTTCTATAATCGTTTATGCTGTGTATTCCCGCCTATGGGGCTTATATAGTCCATTTTTCCCGCACATATCTGTGATTGGCCATTTTGGAATTGTATCAACTTCAGTAAACCTGCATTGTCATGCTCCAGTTTGTATTCATTCCTATATATTAGCTATTATTGCATTTATAGGTACTGCTGTCATGGCTTAGTGGTTTGGTACCTTGACTATGGTGTATAGTATCCTGGGTTCGAACCTGGCCACTACTTTTTATTTTTCATGACTGTCTAGACATGCTGAGGGGTGTGTCTGTGTAAAGGCAGTTTTGATACGGCTTGCTCAACGTTGCCCGTCGGTTAGCTTGTTTGCACGGTGCACAGCTCCATGCAAACGGGGTACGCTGGTTTAAGCCTCATTTGGCTATCGGCACACACATTATGCTCAGCTCAGCTAGGGGCACTTAGATTCAGCGTGTTAAACCACTGCTCAGCTACGGGCACTCATTTTGCACCAGTTAAACCACTGCTCACGTACGGGCAGATGCACTCACCCTGTTAAACTGTAGCTCAGCTATGGGCACATCTGGCATTTTTTATTCTTTTGTTACCTCACATTTCTTCAATATAAATGGGCTATTTCATTACATTTTACATAAAATGTGGTTTTATGTGTACATATTTGTCAGGGACTTGTTTCGTGCTTATTTTGCTAAAAATAAAAATTGGTGTTGTGGGGGCTCGAACCATGAATGCTTGCTCTTCAGCCAACATCTCTACCGCTATGCTATTGCTTCTTGGCTTACTTTGCATATTTAGTTCTTATATGCTTTCCCACTGACTGCTAACTGTAGCTGCGCTACGGGCACGCCCACGCAAACAAGCGCATTCATGGTTAAACATTTTTACAATTTAAAAAAAATATATAACATGTTTATTTATATATTTTCTGTTCATAGTCTGTGGGGGCATGTGTTGTGTTGTGTTGTGTTTATTCACATTTCCGTGGACTCTGTCGTGGGTGTTTACTTTGGGCACTTTTACTCTTCTGGGGGCGTGTCCGCTTACAGGGCTCAGCCTATGGACACGCCCCCTACTGTCTTACATGGACCGTGTTAGCCTTAGGTGTGATTAAGCATGCTCTCATAAATATGCAAAGCATGCTGACATCACTCCGTTTAACTGCAGCCTCCGTGTAAGAGTTATAACTCTTACACGGAGGCTTCGTGAATCCTGCCCAATGTTTTTTCTTCCAATTCAAAAGAAGATTCCCAAGCTACCCATAAACACCAGGTGGTATCAAGGAAGGATATTCCTGAGAATGGTGGAGTCAAAGGATGCAGGACATCTGGACTGTACATCCAACTTGTAATGTGACACAAAAGTATGAACAGTAGACCAAGTAGCTGCAGCACAAATTTCATCAATGGCAGCTCTAACCAGAAAGGCAGTTAAGGTAGCCACCACTTTGGTAGAATGAGCCTTCGGTTTGCCATACAAAAAGCCAGTCCCACTTCTTCCATAAACAAAAGCAAAATAAGTGGAAAGCCACCTGGTCAGTGTTACTGTAGAAACTCCTTCACCCAATTTAGCTTTTGAAAAGGCAAGGAAGAGTTGATCAGACTTTCTGATATCCTTTGTCTTGGGTAAATAAAACCTAAGTTAACGATGAACATCTAGCAAATGTAGGGTATAGTCCCCTTTGTTTGAGAAGTTTGAGAAAAATACTGGTAGATTAATAGTTTGATTAAGGTTTGCTTCAAAGACCACCTTTGGGATAAAGTGGAGATTTGTTCTTAAAGATACTCTGTCTTTATGTAAAACAATAGATCCGGAGGTTTACATGATGAGGCTTGTAACTCTGAAATCCTCCTTGCAGATGTGATAGCCACCAAAAACAGAGTCTTCCAAGAAAGAACTTTTAGATCAATAGTAGAAGCAGGTTCAAATGGAGCTTCTGTCAAAACCTGAAGCATGATACAATATCCTAAAGAGGAACTGGATCCCTGACTGGGGGTCTTAAAAGGAAGATTCCTTTTAGACATGGCTTGAAAAGCTTTAGAGAAGCAATAGAAGTCTGATTCTGTCCCCTGTGAAAATAGAAAATGGTCGCTAATTGTACCTTAATATAAGATCCATTTTTCTGGTATTTGGTTTCTCTGAGGAAGATAAAGTTTGAATAACTAAGGAAGACAGCCTCGCATCCCTGGCTACAATTAAAGCTGGAGAAACCATGTGGTTAATTTCAGCATTTTCAAGTCCTGGTGAGGCTGACCAGGCAGGTGATACAAAAGGTCTAGACAAGAGTCTAACACCCAGGGTGTATGTATCAGATTAGTCAAGAGAAATGGGAACCAAAGTTGCTGGAGCCAAAAGAGCAATGAGGATAACTTTGGCCTTGCACCTCCTGGTTTTCCTGAATCAACCTTATCAGATGCAGAAAGGAGGTCTAGGGCCAACTGTGGACTAGACTACCTCTTGGTGTCTGTCCCTGTGGAGGGATCAGGGGAAAGTAACTGCCACACTTAGGTACAAAGGAAAAACACTGCAGCAATGTTGGCCCCAGTGATTGGAAATCTGTGTTACCACTGGTTGAGGGACTGCTTGTGAGGCTGAAGAATAGACCTGCTCAGTTTGTCCACCAGAACACAGAAAATCTCCAGGATGTGGATTGCAATTAGAAAGCAACAGGAAGACATTGCTCATCGCCACACTCTTATGGTTTCCCAGCAGAGTGGATATGAATGGGTTCCTCCAGCTTGTTGATATACCAAACTACAACTATATTGTCCATTTGGATGGAATCACCCTCACTGAGGGAGTCCTGAAAAGCCTGCAATGCTAGGGGAACTGCCCTTGTCTCTAAGCATTGATGTGAAGACTGGCCTCTGTCTATGGGCACTGGAACCATAGCACGCAGGGGGAGGGGAGCCCTCCCACTTTTGCAGATTATCCATACCTCTGCCCCTTTCGTTTTCCGCGTGATGACGTCAGCGCACTTATTTCCAGCTGTTTTTGTGAGCGGGAATGGATGTAACGGAAAGGCACCTATTTCCGGCTGTTTTTGCGAGCGGGAATGGATGAATTTAATGGAGTGGATTAGCTGCTGCAGGGCAGGAATGACAGGATGTAATTACAGAGTGGAGTAGATAGACGCTGAAGCGGGAAAAACTGCAGGGTGGAGCGGACTGCTAGTCTAGCAGAGTGAGTACACACTACTAGATTTCATTGGTGTGTGTGTACATGTGTGTGTACACCCCCAGCAGGATACATCTGGTGGCTAGAGGTTCTCAGGCTCAAACCCTGTACCTTGGGTACAGGTAAAAGGAGCCTAAAGACCCTAGCCACCATCACTTGCAAATTTATACCTCGCAGTTTTGTTCTTTTCCTCTGGTTTGCAGGAGTGGTAAAACCTTTTATTCTAGCAATTTTCTAAGGTTATAAAATCAGTATTTGAAATGTGGCCCTATTTTGGGGCTGTATTCTCCCTTTATTGGCTTTGTTCTGTATTTTTGTGCTAAGAGGTTGAGAGCTATGATGAGAAGTGAGAACTGAATTCACTAAATGACATGATAGCCATTTACATTTGTCTTCCTGTTTTTCAAGAAACTGCTGGTTTAGCTTAGTGGTATGTTGCTCTGACTGTAGTACACAGGTTTTTGGGTTCAATACTTGTCAGCGAAATGCATAGTGGTAACAACATTTTATGCAAGCAACTTTCTAAAATTGTACACGCAATGTTTAAAATGTGTCCCTGTTTTTTGGCCTTTTGCCCCCCCCCCCTTGAAAATAAGTTAAAGAAGCTGTGCAACATGTCTATGGCTTACACTCTACTGTGATTCTGTATTTATATATTGTGTGTAGAAGTAGACTGTTAATCATGGAAATGTTCTAAATAGGGCAGTTTTGTCATTATTGGTGCATGCATTTTGCTTCATTACCTACTGGAAAAATATTTAAACAATAAATTTAAAATGTGATCTAACTTAAGTCTACCACGTGTACTGTATTATACAAGGAATATAAATTAATACAATCAGGAAGGTGAATCAAGGAATGCATACATGTATGCATGGCCCTAAAAATGTGTTTGAAAACAGCCCAGAGGAAAGTGTGAAAGGCTCAAAATCATGGACAAATTTTAAGCTTTACTCTTGTTACCAAAGCAATGGATGAATGTAAAACAGTTCACACCACATTACCTTGACCTGGCCAAGCCTTTTGACACAATCCCCTACTCAGGTGTAGTACAAAAGATGAATAATGTAGGAACAAACACATCACCAGCAGCATTGCCAACTTGGCTCACAGGATGCAGGAGATCAAAACGGGGGAAAAGACCAGTCACCAATGGAGTCCCCCAGGGTTCAGTGCTGAGACTTTTTCTATTTGGCATATACATCTCAAAAGTAAAAGGAAATAGCAAAGAGCTTTGGCCAGCTAAGTTTGAGATGACTGCAAGCTAGGAGAAGTTACTGAATCCCCAAATGACTTAACCATCATGCAGGAAGGTTTGTCCCAAATAATAACTGATGTCAAAATCATGACAATGCCCTCTGAGAACTGATCCAATTGTTTGGCATTTGGGAACTTGTGTGCACAGTGACCTAACTTTTGACCAACATGTGCCCCGGGTCATAAGAAAGCCTTTTTATATTGCACAGCTTATAAACAAATAGATGTAGAGATGTTGTTGTCCCCTTTTAAAAAGCTCTCATTATGTCAATCATTTTGTATAATGCCCACTTTGGTATGTATCTGTCCAGCCCCATGCAACAATTGGAATACCTTCAGAGATACCTTACTAAAAGGATACAAGTCCTAAACAACAGGTCTTACATGGACCACCTCAAAGATTTATTACTATACTCAGTATCCTACAGAGTGCTTAGAGGTGACATGTCTGGCATACAAAACATCCTCTGACATAATACAGATGGACCTACTGAACATCAGCAAGTCAAATGGCATCAGAAATATTCAGTCCAGGTATCTATACTTAATGTTGTGGAGACATGGATATATATCACAGAGGCTACCACTGTTCCGGAACATACTGTCCATAAAAATAAAGCAAAGCTCATCCATCCATATTCAAATGCAACTTGGATCTAAAGATGGGTAATAGAAAATGTACTCCAGGATTTCCCCTCATGCCACTAATGGATAAAGGCAGTTTATAAATGCTGCTTCCATTACATGGCCCCCTCATATTATCTATGGTATGATCACAGTTCTCACTAGGGCTAATATACAATTATCAGCCATGGGGCTAGCTAAGACCAATCAGAAAATTTTAATTCAAGCACCGAAAGGGAATTGGCTAAGCTTAAAATGTCCTCCAAGTGAACCTATGTTGTGGTAGTAAATAGTTATAAAAAAATTACCCTTTTTAGTTCACTAAGTGCCCCTGTCATCCCCCCCCCACCAGTCTTTAACAGCTTCCGGCGCCTATGCCTCTGTTGATTACTAAGAACCTTGAACAGTCTTTCCCTTGAAATGCCCCAATTCCCAGAGCAGAGGTGTCTGTAGTTACAGTAGCGACCAGTAGTGGTGGTGAACTGTCAACAGCAAGACAGTATAGGGGAGATCAGCCTCCATTGATGTGTTTTCTGCAAATTGGAATGAAATATATATTGGTGCATGAAGGGGGTGTGCCATTAAGGACCATTGGAGAGAAAGTGTCCGCTGCAGTACTCTCATATAATACCTTACTTCAGGAAGTAGTGTGATTGAAGTGGCCTTTAAGTTTAAAAGACAAAGAATAAATCTTGCTGGGGGGCAAGGGGGTGAAAGATCTCTCAAGCTACCTGATGCAGGGACAATATTCTGGACAGAGAGAGTTTGGCTATTTGAGAGATCATGTCCAGGTGGCATCAAATAAATTATCTTCTCAGTTGGTATCTGACTCTTGGCAAGATCGATAGCAATTCCAACTGCAGTTTTCTGAACTGAAAGTGATTGGTTCTCAGATGGAAACAGAGAAATCTCCTGGACTGCTTCAGTATCTGGATATAATAGTACAGATCCTGGAGATTTATGGAGCACATCCAGTCGTCCTTCTTCAAAAGAGGTAGAATGACCTGTACCCTGACCATCTGGAATTTTGTATGATTGAAAAGACTCTGCATCCAGATTGGTCTGGGGTGACCTGCTGGATGACTTTCTTTTTGTAGCAGCTTTCTTATTACTTACTTTAGGAATGTATTTCTTTGTCTGAGGAGGGGAAACAGAGGGAATAATGTAGCATCTCCTCTGCATCAATGAAGCTTGGGTAATGGCCTGTCGGGCCTGGGGGTGCCGGGATAAACACTCCCAACTACTTCCAAAGTGCGGCAGTCGGGCAGCAGTTCAGGAATGCTAGTACAGTTTCTCTGAGAACAGACCTCAGAAGCCTTGATTTTGTGATCTGTCTCTGCCTCTGGGGTGACATCCATTAAAATTACTCCCTTCTCTACTAAAGGGGGGGGGGTCTGTCCACAGAATCATCCTGGCCAAAACCTTGGGATTTTTGGAACCAAAACTTTATCCTCCCTTTCTCATTTTGGGAGAAGGTTGTTACTAGAGTGGAAAAGCATATTCTGACTGCAGACAGGGTCTTGCTTTCCTCCTCACTCCAGGTAAGCATTTCTTTTACTTTAGGTCTGAACAGGGTTAAACAATTAAAGGGAGCATTAATGAAAGATGTCTTGAAGCCTTCCATGAAATTACGTTGGTGCATACAGGCATGCCAAAGAACAGCAATGCCAGTGCTTGCTGACCTGGTTGTACCATCAGCTGCATTGGAATGCAGATGCATGGATAGATTAGTCACTGACTGGAGGACAGACAACTGGGACTCCACTGACTTTTGGACATCTGCAGACAGATTACCTGAGAGGAATTTCCTCAGCTCCTTTGTCAGATCCCTCTGAAAACTTGTCATATAAGCCAGGTAATTCAGTGCTCTGAGTGCAAAAGTAGCTGAAACGTGTGCTCATTTCCCAAATCTGTCAAAGGTCCTAGAGTCCCTCTTAGGGGAATGAACAGATGTGCTCATGTGCTCTTTTCTAAGAGCGCCTTCATTGTGGCTGCTGCAACAACAATAGCATCTACTGGGGGACCTTTGCTCCAGTGTGATCTAGTCCTGGGGGTTACCAAAATTTTGTATGGTTTTAATTGGATTGCCTCCAACACATCAGAAAACAAAAACAATATACAGAGGTGTAAATTCAAACAATGACATAGAAGTCAATAAGTGCAGTATTGACGTCAACATGAAAAAGTAAGAATATGTATAAAATTGTATGAATTAGTATATGCAATTCTGTTCAAAAACACATTGTTTTGGCTCAGTATAAAAGTAAAAAATGCAATTAATTACTTTTAGAATATTGTAGTATACTGCAAATAGTTTACAGGTTTAGCACATTAGAAGCAGCATAATAAGGTTGGAGAGATTCGTAGGACAAGATGGAGATTTTAGGGGAAGACAGAGTCCAAGGTTTTACAGGTAGTGAATATGAGAGACTCTGCTGGTTACAGATGTAAGAGGGAAGGGAATTTAGTAAGAGCAGGATCAATGCCAGTTAAGAAATAAGTAGCTGCGGTAAAGGTATACGAAAGATGAGAAACAGCTTATCAGGTATTTTATGTGAAGTCTCAGGTGAGGTTGAGTTTCGACAAGTAAAGTTATTGTTAATCGTTGGGATAGCCTTATAGATTTTTTAATAAATGCTTTAGTGTTGTCTTCGTTATGAATGTCTAGGGGAACAGAGTTCTACACTGAAGATACACAGACTGAATATAGGGAATCATGTAAGTGTTTGTTAGATTTATTTGTCATTAGTAGATTTTTTTTTCTTTTGCTGTTACTGTAAAAGTCAATGGAGGCTGTAGGCATGAACATATCTACATAGCGCATGGTATTTACTGGATTTGTAGACAACTTATTGCCTTGAGCTATATGAAGGTTAGGTGTTTTTTGAGATCTAGCTAGTGTGTTTTTTTCTTTTACAATGCAGTGATATGCTCTATGTGGGAGACTGGCAATGAATTTGACCAGTCTTTTGTAAGGTTGTCCAGTGTAGTGAATAGTACTTTACTCAGGTTAACTAATATTGGTATACTGTGAGAGTTGGAAATAAGACAACTTTTGCTGCAATCTTTGTAGCATATGCTGTTAGGTAAGATTTTGCTTTGTACAGCACTGAAAACTTCTTGCTGATTTCGCTTATAGAGGAATCTATGTGTTGTTGGTCTATAGTAACATCCAGAAGTTGTGTGTGTGTGTGAGTAACATGCTCTATGTAAGTCCGTGTAGAGAAGCTTAGGTTCAAATTTCAATGATATTGTAGTGATGTGTGTAGAAATAGGATAAGTTTTAAACACTACTTCATTTATTAAACATTCATTTATGCGTACTATGCATTCCACATGAATGGTGAGTTCCATATCTGCTGATGGCAACAGGTTCTGTCTTTGTAAGTCTCAGTTCTTGAAACAAGTAGCAGTTAAACAATTACACTTGCCCAATATCAGTATTAGCATCCATTTCTACTTTTTCATATCTTACTGAACTTACACAATTACTCAGTTCCACTTTACATGCCTCAACATCGTCTAATATTTAAGTGCATTTTGCCACCGCACTATTTAACTAAATACAGTTACAAAATCAAAGCTGTTGGAGCTTTCGGATTCTTCCTGATCCTGCCTCGTATTGCCTAAACCAGAAGTAAATAAATGCCAAAAGAAAAACTAAAGAAAAGAAAAGTGAAACAGTCTTCTCTAACTTATTCATTATCTGCTTTTTTGTGGATTCATAACATGTACAACTATTTACACTTTGCTTATCCACCCTCCCAGCTCCATCACCCCCTCTTCTTTTTTAATATTTTTTTTATTTCTATCTCCTGAAGCATAATTGAATTTCCCTTGTTTTCCTTCCTTACTAGTTAGCCTATCCTTTTCTTTATTGCTGTCTCAGGATTCCCCTTTCACATTGTTCTGTCGTTTTCTGAGTTTAGGTGACTTTTCTGTATAGTATGATTTTTCTCTTCCTCGTTTAGTTGATGCAGTAATCCTCTTAACTCATCTCCCTGTGGAGGCTCATCATTATTTCATTTTTTCATTATGCTATGTTTATCTCCCATCAGCAGCAGTTCTATCCTCATACTGACCCTTTCTGAATGTCCTTATCACTGCCAGAAATGAAGATATTTTGATATTTCTCTTACCTCACTTCTTTTGTTAAATTCTGTGTGTCTCTTCTAAACTTTTCTAACTTCACACATTCCCAGAATATGTATGACTACTTACCTCACATTCCCAGAATATGTATGACTACTTACCTCACATTCCCAGAATATGTATGACTACTTAACTCTTTTCTTCTACATCTCTGTTCCAGGAAAAATTCTTGCTGGAGTACAGAAGTAGCAATGAAGACACCTCCACTCAAATATCTTAAACTTATTTACTTTGGTCACATACCTTGGAGAAGCATCATATTTTCCTATTCTTCCAAATAAATAGTTATTTGCACCACTTTTCCCCCAGCTTATTCTCTTCTTCTCTACCTTCTTTTTAACTTTTCCTAATACTACTACTTAACTTCAGTAGTCCTTTGGCATGATTCCCCTCTGTTCTTCTCAGTTCTATTTCAAGTATTATTTTTGGATTTTCCTTTTGACTCCAGAAGTTCCTGCCCATACTCTCTGATATTTCCATTCATATTCCTCCATTGTGTTCTTACTCTCTTATATTTCCATTCTAGTTGATCTACTAAGTCAAATTCCTTTATTTCCAGCCATCCCTTAGCTCTTTCTCCTGCCTTAATTTGGGACCAGTATCTCACTTTAATCTGCCTCACTTTTTCTGTAATTATTGGATTTATCAGTCCCTTTCTATCCTCATTCCATATTCTCTCCAGTTCAGGAAGTTCCCATCCCTTTCCTGTACTTCTTCTATATGCTCCTCTTCCTCTGTTTACAGGGATTGATAGAATTCCCAGAATCCTTCTAATATTTCTTTCAAAGATCTGCCTTTCTTTGTTCAGATGTATCTAAAAACAAACTTTCTTTATTTCCTGTTGTCTCAGACTTGTGGCAAATAATTTGGTGTTCTTGGTCTATTTTGTATACATATCCTTTTTGTTCCCACTCTTTTCTGTCAAATTCTTTCATCTTCCTTCTTCTGCAATATTTGTTTAATGTCTCTCTCCCTTTTCTAATTTCCCACTCTTCTCCCCTTTTTTTATCTTGTTTAGTTCTTCAACTCCTAGTCCTTTCTTTTCTCTCCTTGGCATTTTTGTGTTACTGTCTTTATCTCTTCTTTCCTCCTTTCTTTCCAGATATGTAGCTCCAGTTTGCTCTTCTTCATCCTCTGACATTTTTTCCATGAGACATTTCATCGATGCACCTTCCTTTTCTTTTTCCAGGAAACAGAATGGTGCCCTTCATTGTTACTCTACTCCTGTCTCTTCCCTGTCTTTCAATGACAGAGAAATCATAGCAAGTTCTGATGAAAAAAAAAGGTTCTATGTGCATCTGTTAAATCATTTCCCGGTGTTCAATGGTTATATAATCCCTAACTTTTTTTTTTTTTACTGTTGACATAAGTTGGGAGTCAGTAAAGTATTTGCCAATATAAAGAAGGGTTTGCTGTTTGTCTGCTTGTAGCTGTTTGAGTATTTTAGCTGTGCAGATGAATGTGTAGTAGTCTGCATATTTTACAAGAAAGGGGTTGGGAATACTTTTGTATGTTTCATTATTACACACTGAAGAGAACTGGACCCAGTATAGCTCCTTGAGGGATGCCCACTGTAAATGGTTTAAAACAGGAGCATACATATTACCATTTTACGGCTTGTGATATATTTCTCAAGGTTTACCATCATAAGGTCGACCAGTGGATGGTCGAGAGCATATGTCCGAAAGGAGTGCGGCAACATCCCACAATTGCAAATGCAGATGTCTGCGAATCGCAAACTCCCGTCCCCTTTTTGACCCATGTTAGCACTCATTTTTGGGTGTAGAGTGGTCAGAAATGTCGATTTTGGTGTTTTTTTGTGACATTCCGACCTTCCAGCATGGCAGGATTCACTAACAAACTTTGCACATATACAGGTTTGAGCACTGTGTGCTCAACCTTAAGATGGTAAACCATTGCTCAAGTAATTACTTTACCAGGATGTAATTTCTTTGCTAATTTATAAAGAGGCTAGTCTTTGAAGAAGTATCTGATGCAAAGCTGAATAACAATTTTTGGATAAGTCTAAAACTATGGATAGTGCTAAGTTTCCTTCATTTCTTTGGTGATTTACAAAGTCCAGTATCATCAACAAAACAGTTTTAGTGCTATTCCTTGTGCAAAAACGATGGTGACCGGGAAAAAACAGGTTGGTTTGCATTATGGAGTTGAGCTTGGACACATTTTTTCTAGTATTTCTTATATGCAAGATAATATAGCAATGGCTTTGAAGTGTGAGATGGCAACTGATATTCCTGTTTGTATATATGTACGATGTAGGTTTGATACCATATTTGTGGAGTATATCATTCTGTTAGAGATCTGTTATTTAGAACAGCTATGTAGTAAACAGTGGTGTCAGCTGACAGTTTTAGGCAGAATCCTGGAAGATAACAAATGGACCCACTGATGTCTATTTCTACTTGTTCAAAAGAGACATCCACAATCAGTAAGTGTCTCAAAGGATTCGCAAACCTTGGGTCAGGTATTCTCCTATGACATTCTAGGCAAGTTGCACAGAAATTTCTCTTATGTCCTTACTGATGTCATGCCAGTAAGATTTAGTTAAAATCCAATCTTGTGTCTTATCTTTTCCTAAGTATCTATCGAAAATGTGTCTATGTGCTAATTTTATTACACAAAGGATTATGCTCAGGTTTCTGACCATAACCAGGATGTTATGTGTCTGAGACATTTATATCAAGAAATTTGTCTTGAGAGTGAAGCCATATCAGAAGTAATAACAAGTGTTACTTTAAGTACTGAAAGTTGTTGGATTTTGCTACAAAAGCATCTCCCCGAAAGGTATCTTCAGAGATGTTTGCTTCATCCATACATTATTATATCTTCAATATGTCAATGCACTCACATTTTCTAGAAAGTTAAGTCATGCACATACTCCCTGCCATCAATCATTTTCAGCATCAGCTGGCAAGATTTCTGGAATGTAGACTACTTCAGAATGCCCTTGAAGCATTGCGTTGGCTGCGGTATTATGATCAATATTTTCAGTTATTTAAACTGGGCATCTACAGTGTCTCTATTTCAGCATGTAGAACTTTTTCCTTTCATGCCTAGAAGATCAGAAGATTGCAGGTTCTATACTCACACTAGGGGTTTTAATAAATACTTTAGTATTGCAGGCAGTAGTATTGAATAAAGAGGGTGCAATGCTGAGGTTGCATCACTCAGATAAGACATTAAACCAAGGTCCTTAGTTAGAAACAGGCATTCAGCTCAGTGAGACTAATCCAGACAAGAAGAAGTAAATAAATGTAGTTCCACATTGCACAAGCTATATCTAGAGGCAGACTGTCATAGATAAATAAATTTTCCTTAATATAAAAAATCTATTTAAAGTGATAAAAGTACAGAAATATGACTGATGAATTAACATGCAAGTATTTACTAAAATATTTAAATATGAGTCTGTAATTATTCTTGGCTTAATCATATTCTAAACTCCAAATAATAATTCCAAAATGGAGTATAAACAATTATGCTTAGTTCTGTACCTTTCTTTGTTTACCCAGTTATTTCGGCAGTGATATAACTATGGAAAAATGCATGAAATGTGTTCATGGGTTCTTTGCAAACAGTGCCAATTGTTCACAATTAAGACAGTAGTTTTTGTGTATACATATCTCTGCACTGATAGTGACCTGAAGGCTGAAGAACCTGAAAGCACAGGCATTATTTATTATCTTTCCAGTGACATTTATATTCATTAATCACATCTGCAGTTATTTGTATACACTGCACTGACTTCCGAGAAGAATGCAAAAGCATAAAATGCCAAAGCAGTTCTTCTTTGCTTATCATACTTTGTTCAGGGTCACTGTTTGGCAAAGATAATAATTAAAATTCCCAGAGGAGAAAACAACCCTTAAATGTGTTTTGCTCTCCCTATACTACAAAACAATAAATATCCCTTGTTCAGAACCAAACAAAATGTCAGACTATAATCTTAAGATACTATATTAAAATGGTACTTTTTCTATTGTACAGACATTTCATAAACCAAGTTCTAGCAGGACTTTGAAAGCATTGCAAAATGTACTCTTATGCATCATTATGAAATGAAAATTTTTATACGCTGCTGTTCTCTAAATAAATCTCATTTTACATGTACAATGTGGGATGATGTTACATTCATAAAGACATTTCATAAAAAATGACAGTGCTTCAGGTATGAAATATCATGATACATTCTTCAATTATCTAATAAACATGGCCTATTCAAGTTTCAGAAAGACGGATATTTAAATACAGTGTCAAAAAGACGGATATTTAAATACAGTGTCAAAAAGACAGATATTTAAATACAACTACAATGTCACCTTTACTGATCTGAATTTTGTTGGGGTAATTGAAACTTAACATGCAAAATCTTTTTTGTTTTGTCCTTACTGTCCACGGGCACATCACCTGTTGCATTTGTGGGAGGACTGATGTTTATCCCGGGGTTACATACATTCAAAATCAAAGTGTCTAAAATCAAAGGGTCTAAAATCAAAATATTAAAAAGTTGGAATTTGCTCTTTCTTCAATGTTGTCAACCAGTAGTTGGTATATGTAGGTTGCAGGGGTACATGGGGACATTTTCCAATATTATGGGTTTAGACATTTTGAATCTTGAATATTTGACATAGACCCATCTTGTGTTAGTGTCTGTCCTGTACTAGTGACACCCTCATGATTTTCTTTTTTCCTGGTTTAGAATCAGATCATTTTAAGTGCTACTTTTCTAGAAAATTCATTGGTGGGAGGAGGTCTATTTGTGGATGCACACAAATACTACATTCATGGAGTTATAAGTGCACTTGATGATACACCCACATCTTGTTTGATTTTAACTTAAAAAATAATTTCTTATTTTGTCATTATTTGTGGGCTGGTGGGAGCGCTGCTAGGGAAACCCTTATTAATCATTTTCCTGGTATACAAGTTTATGGGGTCAATTGCTGCTCTTCAGAAATTTTACTGGTGAGAGTGGGATTATCTCATAAAGCGTCCTAGTATGAAGAAGCGAAGAATGCTTTGTATCTTTAAGTCAAATTATCTCCATGTCTATATATGCCAGAGACCTCAAGCATTAGAGTAAATTTAACTGCATACAGTTAATGCAAGTTACTGATATAGTTAAGGTTTACATTTATTTTTAATCATATTTTCATGTTTTGGTAGGGTGACTGACTATATGTAAATATAAATAGGTTTTGCACATTGCAAACAAGATTTTAAGGTACTATCATGTGCACTAAAGCAAGCTACAATGTCATAATTATTATAAATAACAGGAATATTTTATAATTTACTTACATTTAAGTACATCTTACAGCAAGCCTGTACCAAAGCACTGGGTCTGCTCTCACAGATTATTGAAGGCATTGAAGTTTATGAAATATTAGTTTTAGCATCATAACGTCAGACTTCAAATACCCTGAGCTATAACACATTGAAAAAGTACATTACCAAACAAGTCTTACTTCGAAAATAAATTAATGGAATGGCCATAGTTGGCCAACAGCCAGGAAGTAACGCGATGCATAAGGTAAGTGAAGGTAACCTTTTAAAATTGCCCTATTCCCCACTGTAGTGCAGTCTTGGAGTTGGTATATATAATAAGGGGGGGTGTGGGGAGCAACGTCCCCCACCTTGGTTGTTTGCGTTCATGAAGTTGGCCAACTATGGTCATTCGATGAATTTATTTTCAAATTAAGGCGTGTTCTGTAATGTACTGTTTCAATGCTGTCCATACAATATTTAGCTGTTTGATGATATTTTCTTTTAGCAGCCAAACATAGACCCTACCTGGGAATATTTAAGCGCCACAATTAGGAATTTATGGCATGCCTAAAGAAAATAGGTATATTCTATCTATTAGAAGGTTTACTTTGGTCAGTAAGGATACCACTGATTAAATAATACTAAATTAATAGGCCTAGGGTGCTGCTCAAGTAGGGGCATTTTTCCAGTATTTATTTGGTGTAGGTAGACCAGGATGGGGGCACCGGGTGGTGTGGTGGGGGGTGCCCAATTGCCTAAGGCACCAGATGACCTAAGGCTGCTCCTGGGAACACCACCACTATTTAGCTCCAAATTCAGAAAAATGACAACCTTTCTGAAGTAAGATATAAGAAAAGTACTTAATGTTTTGTTATGCACCCTTCAGTGCTCTTACGTTCTAGAGTCATGCCAAAGCATAACAGTAGCAACCACAGAACTGCAGTGAGAAGCTGAAACAGCTCTGAAACACTCCAGACTGCCCTAATTCTTTTTCTTCGTGTGGAGGGGGGAGCAACAATTTTTACAGGATCAAAGCTACACATCACTTCACTTCTGGCCACTGTCTGTGAGACAGCCCTAAGTGTTTTGCAGCTATCAAAGGTGTAAAACATTTTCTACTCCTATACCATTTTTTCCTGTGACTAGTAATATATAGGGGCAGCTAAAGTTCATTACAATTTCTAATCATAACTCATCTGTACTGCATGGAGTGCCATAATTGCACTCTGAAATCAGGAAAAATATAAATGTGTTAATGACATCCTTAGTTCAAGACACAGTGTTAGCAATGCTTAGGGGGTGCTTAACAGAAGTGTTAAGCATTGTTAAGATTAAGGTTTGAGCCAGGGGCTAACAGCAAACAGCGCTGTCTGGCAAAGAACAGTGGCAGATGGTAAAACAGTTTAGAACTTCATTCTGCCATACTTATAAGCAAAAAGTTTGTTGGAATGAAGTACCTAACAGCTTCTAAAGTCATTAGGTTTACAGAGGGGCACTTCATTTCTGCTGCTGTCTGACAGTGCTAATTTCCTTACTGACTTCCAAAGCCAGTAAGACACTTTATGCTGTAACACATTTTGGTCTGTAACTGGCAGTGCATGGAGCAGATAAAGTTCTATGCACTACAATGAATTATGATAGTATTTCTGATCATAAACAGGTTTGCATTTGATATAAATGCAAAAAGTCAGCTCTCAAGGTTTGTTCTCAAGATGAAGTTGATGGATCCGTAATCATACAGTACTGGTTATGGAGTCCCAGTCATAATCGTTCATGTTACATCTTTTCAACATGGATGTCAAGATTCACCTAAAAATACAGATCTGCCAAGACAATATTTGGACAATCACCCAAATGAATGCTCAACAAAACAAACAATTATGGCAAGCACTTTTATTCTTTAATTCAATTCAGAATTTCATCAGACCAAGATTAATGGAATATAATTGATATAATGAAACTCATATGTAAAAATCACGTGTTTGTAAAAAAACAATAGAAGCACTCAATAAAATCATATGCACGTTTAATCTGTTGAGTTTCATTTCATTCTACTGTCAAGGTGAGTTTCTTGGCATCCATGTTTCTAACACATAACGTATTCATTAAGAGTGGCTACTCAATCATAATCCTGCATAGAAGATGCTAGCACTCTGGCCAACAATTTCAATTAAAAAGATTTGATTTATAGGTAGTCTTATCAGATTCCTGAAATAAACAGTTGCTTATAAAACTGCTTCTTGTTTCATAGTTAACTTTTTATTTTTCTGATGTACTTATTGAGAAAAAAAATGAACATTCTTTATTCTAAACCTGTTATTGGTAAGTAAACTGATGAACAGCGTTGGGTTTAATGGTATTATGTGTGGAAAAGAGAATAACATTTTATTTTTGTACCATATTTACTACTTATAGAAATGATCAGAGTGTACTCTTCTAGATGTGAAATATGAAAAGTGGTGTTGAGCTTTATTGTACTTTTGTATGGAGAAGGAATTAAATCCTTTTAGAAGAGGTGACTCTTTATTCTATGGAATCACTGATCAGTTAGACCATGTGATGTGCCATGTGGCAAAATATGTAAAGAAAAGGAAAACATCAGATTCTGATGACTCCATTGCCCAAGCTCTCACCACTGTATTGAAAAAGTTCACAAGAGGCCTAGACCAGATGATTCACATTTATCAGTCAGTGTTGGAGGGAATATCGTTCAGTGTGACTAAGAAGATTAGCCTGATTTCAGTAAAGCTGTGCTACCAGGCAGCATTCAGAGAAGATGACTGACGTGTAGGTCATGGGTCTTCTGAGTTTATCCTGAACTGGCTTAGAAAGACATGTAGTAAGAAAGGAAGGAGTCTTGTTTGCACAGTAAACAACTTATGGGTCAGTAGTGATGTATGAAATATATGTGATGTTTGCAGCAATAGTATGCAGGAATATCTTGGACACTTAATGAGTAGTTAAGTAGCTGTAAAGGAAGAAGTACTCTTGTGAGGAACTTCTTTATTAATAGGCTTAGAAAATGATATGCATAGTGGACATGTACTGGGGCACACAATAGATTCCTTATAATGTGTTCAAATAAGAGATTAAGTAATACCCCTTGAATCAACAGTACTAGAAAATGGAGTTAGTTCATGAAAAAAGGAATAATTTAGGTATTCTGAATGACAAGTAAATTATAATGAATTTGATATAGTCATTCACCTATCTGCATTTCTTCAATTTAAATTAATGATCTCCACAGACTTACCAATGCTCAGCACTAAGCACAACAAATATGCAAGGCTGTTAGGTGAGCAGTAAGTTCTAAAGAAAAATAAAATAGTGAATATAAATATACAGATACAATGACATTCTATTGATAACAGCTTAATGGTTGCCTAGAATGAGTTATATCTAAAATGACAGAGAAAAGGATTTTGAACAAAATATTCAAAGAGTTTTAAGAATTGTTTGTTCAAAGCTTCAAAACTGCTATAAAATATATAACAATTCCTATTTTTTAAATACCTTTATTAAATTATCACTAAAGACACAGGCGCAAATACATTAATAGAAAAAAAAACATAATCATGTTTTTTTCATGTATTATACGTTGGAGATATGTTTTCTTTCCTGATTACAATGCTTCTTCACTCCAACATTACATAAATTGCTCAATTTCCTCTCTCCTCCCTCTTCTGAACATTATTCTGCATGTATTGTTCCCACAAATTCAATTTATTTCTATGAAATTTGCTCCTTCATTTTTCTAAAGATCTCAATTCCAGTCATTTTATCTTTTTTACTTCTTCTTTCGGCTTTTCCCTGTTAGGGATTGCCACAGTGGATCACCTGTCCACTCATGATTGGCAGTGGAGTTTTATGGTGCCGAGGTGCCAGCCCGGCACCCAACCTTCCACAGAAGGCACACACGCAAACACTTACACCTAGGGCCAATTTGGAGTGTCCAATCCACCTACAGCATGTCTTTGGGATGTGGGAGGAAACTGGAGCACACAGAGGAAACCCACACGACCACAGGGAGGACATGCAGACTCCACACAGAAGTCTTTTATCTCTTTTACAATATTCAATATTTTAATTACATGTGGTCTATATTTTGATTCCATTTTCTAGAAATTGTTTGTTTGACAGCAAATGGCATTAAACTTAATAAAGCCTTCATATCCACAAAACAAACTGCACCAAAATTACCTATGCTAAAGACTTAATCTTTGCCTGTGATATAAATTGGACCTGCTGGAGATACAGGTATGTATCACAGAGACTTCCCCTTCTCTGGAACAGGCTTCCCATCCATTTGAATTAAAGTTCCTCTCTAACCCCCTAACCCAACTCAAGTGCAACTTGGGCAATTGGATGGGGAGCATGAAATTCATCCCTGGTTTGGCACCTATGTCTCTAATGGACACAGACAGCCTGTAAATGGTTAATTTTCCAGCTCCCTGCTTGCAAATGTTTCATCTTCCAAGCCCCTGCATACACTTATCAAGGGTACAAAGACTTGTCAGAGATTTGGAAATGCATGGCTAGCCTTAAAAAGGCTCTTGTGGTCATTAGTCTAGTAAACACCTATAAAGCTATGAACCTGTGAACCTATTACTAGGCAACTCAGATCCTTCATCCTAGCTCAAAATAATTATTTCATTTTGTTTGTTACATCTATTTGTTTCCCCAGTATCTCTGTCAGAGTACTGTGTACATAGTTTTAGAATCTGCTAACTTACTATACTCCAAACAAAACACACACATGTATGTTCCAATTACCTCTCATTCTCCTTTATCACACAGCCAACATTTGCCATTTACCTGAGGAAAAATTCTTTGAAGTCTGCTTGGGGTATAAAAATACCTATGCAAACACGTCTACGAAAAAATCCTAAACCTTCTGGATTTTGTTGCATACTTGTGAGCCATACATATCCCTTCCATTTTTCCTTTGTAAGTTGCTTTTCTAGTCTCTCTTCCCAATCCTTTTGAACCTCTTCTGACTGATTCTTAGAGTTATCATGCAATATTTTATGTCTTACTAAATATCTCTTCTTTAACAGCTTCTGTTCTAGATTCAATTAAAACCTGTACTACAGCTGAGCTTTCACTTAGGATTCCCTGTCCCTTTCTGTTTGCCTATACTCTGATATCTGTCCTTGGTAGGGAAGGCAGTCTCTAACCTGCAGTCAAAACTTCTGCTTGGCCTCATCCCACTCTGTTACCTTTCACTCTAATTATTTGCTCCCAATATCTTGTTTCCTTTGTCAGCTTTCTCTAGTAAACTCCAGACCCCTCGTGCCACTTTTCTGTACTCCTACTTGCAGTCACCCTTATTTCCTTTCTCCATTTCCATGTTGACTTACTTTTTAGAATACTTTCTGCAACATTGTGAATGCAATATTCTTTATAGTTGTTCTTCTCCTTAAGGATTTGCATCCACAATTCTGCTCTCTCAGTTTTTCTTGTTCTCCCTCCCTGCTCCATCACCATCCTTTTCTACTTTGATTTATAAACTTCCGCTTGCATTACGTATATGATCCTTAACTGTGCAACTCTAAAAACATCCATACAAATCAAGTAATCCTAAAGCACCTTGTTCTAGGTGGAGGATCAACTTATCCACCTTAACTATTTCCCTTTTCCAAGCTATCCCTAAATTAAGCATTATGTAGTTCAATGCTAGGAGTCTGACTAGGACAAGGATCATTTGAATGACTAAGAAGAGGGTGGAAAACAGGATCTATGCCATTTTAAAAGCACAATGGTAAATACAGAATGCTTATGGATGTAACACTGAGGATTATTAGGCATTTATGCAATAAGAGTGATGATAAAATATTTATTTATTATTTATTTGTCATTATTATTATTTAATTGTCATTATCATTCTAAGCCTTTTGGTTTAAGCACTTGGGCTTCAGACCAGTTGTTTTACATTAAGAAGGTTTGTGGTCTGCACTGTTGTGGCAGGACAGGTAGCTTACATCCTTTTAAGTTGGGAACTGCTGATTGAGGGCTCAGTGTCTGTTATTCTAAAAGTGTATTAGTTCTGGTTTAAACAGTTGGGCTTCAGGCCAGTTATTTTACATTAAGAAGGTTCATGGTCTGCACTCTTGTGGGAGGAGAGGCTGGACTCTACCCTTCTGAGCTGGGAATTTCTGGTTAAAGGCTTATTGTGCCTGCATATCTGAACTGTTTCTTACTGAAATTGGTGCACCTTGCTTGCTGTAGCATAGACTAGATCCAGGCCTGCTGAATCTAGCTTTGTTTGTATAACTAATCCAGGCCTTCTTTTTTGGAGAAGGTTCCCCTGCACCCCAGTGGCAGGAGTGTGCAGTTAGAACTTGTCTGATTGAAGACTACAGGAACAGGGTTCAGTTTTGAATTTTTTTTTACTGGTTAATTGGGTAATTTGTTTAAAAGCCTTTTCTGATTATGTGTAGCCATCTAAAGCTGTTTTAATTATATTCTTTACTATTTGTAGTCATTTAAAGCTGTTTTAATTGTATTCTTTACTGTTTTCATAGGTTCATAGGTTCATAGGTTTATACTAGGCTATCTGCCCAAGGGCATTTATAAGCCTAGCCCATAGTTATGTGGCTTTCGCCACCCCTTTAGTTTGAATAAAACTATGCCTATCATTTTGCTGTGCCTCTGTCAAGCAGTGACACTGAAGTAATCCCTGGGGTATATCTGCGATCTCCCATCCATTCATGTTACAATTTTCTGAGTTGCCCATACCTTACTTGGATAGAGGGAGGCTTCTCTGTTCACCTGTGAGAGAGGGAGCTTTGAGCAGCCATCTGTCCCTGGAGGAGTGGTTCCCGCCCAGAAGTTAGTAGTTTATAGGCCATTTTGGGCTAATTTCCCTCTCTTTCATTTCCCTGCTGTAAAAAATGCGTTCGCACAGTTTTGCACGTCCAGGCAGCGCTGGTTAGCTAGGGCTAAATTTATCCTGGCTCCACCAAGTCTTCTTTTCAGTTTTTCCCTTGAAAGTAGTCTAACTCTCAACCTAAGCACTTAAAAAGCATCCTACAGTCCAGCACTTGCCCAGACCTAATAGCAAGCACTAATATACCCCGACACTTGATTGCCCAGCAGGGCAAGGCTCATTATTCAACCCTCACCAACCAAGTGACTAAGCAGCTCACCCTACTATTCAGGCATGACCAATGGGCAATTTCAGGTATACTCTCCAGTCCAGCTGGTGAACCTGGGTATCCTGACGCAATGTTACAACTGCCTCATGTACAGAGACAACCCTCTCCTCCTACCACAAAACATTAACATATGCGAGAGATGCAATTATATAGCTAAGCTCTCTCCACCCAAGACTGGAACAGGCAGTCATGAGGAGAAGGTTAACACTTGCACCACACCACCAGCCTCACATAGACATACTAAACCAGCACTGGCAAAAAATACACATAAATACACAAAATCATACTCGGAGGCTCTAAATAAAAACTTTCAAAAGCATCACAGACCTCCAAAGCAGACACCCAAAATACCTGCACCTCCTGTCACAAACCAGACAACCCATAAAACACAAAATCAGTGTGCTGCACAATCACAGCCCTTAAGGCGAAATAACATACCTAACACACTAGTAATAGGTGACTCTATAGTCAGGCACACTGACCTCCCACTCACTAGGCTGGACAAGGAGAAGGTTACTGTTAACTGCCTGTCGGTAGCCAGAATTCATCACATAACACAAGCACTCAGGTCACTCCAGAACAAGTACAAATATGACTCTGTCATTGTTCATGTTGGTGTGAATGACCTGAGACATACCTCCCTGGACTACATGAAAAGAGACATGGAAGAGCTCTCTGATCATGTAGCCCAGGCGGGTATGACCCTGACCCTGAGTAGCATCCTGCCCTCACCAAGAATGATACCGCAGTATAATGAAAAAATGATCAATTTCAACAATTGGCTAAGCTTCTGGTGTCATGGGGATCCAGTGTCTGTCAGCCTGGGACAGCATGCTCGACAGGCCTCGTTGCTTCGCAAGAGACGGCTTGCTCCTGTCACCCCTAGGCTTTCGAATACTGGCCAAGACTCTTGCTGCCCCCATAGTGCCTTTTTCAGCCAAGGCTCAAAAGTCAAACCCACCTCCGTAAACAGCACAAATAAAAAATGAGGGTTATGCTACTCAACACCAGGAGTTTGAATCTCAAAATGCATGTGCTCGAAGCACTCCTCAGTATGGAGAACGTCAACATCTGTGCAGTAACTGAAACCTGGTTCAAGGCTCCACAGAGTACCCCAGAACTACTGGGCTACAACTCATACCACACATTTCAGCCACAAAACATGGACTGAAACACAGAAGGAGGGGGTGTATCCATATTCATCAAGGATACCTACACCTCCAGGTTAGTGGCGCAGCATGATACCTCCGAGATCATCCATGTGCAACTAACATCAAGCAAATCTGCAATGTAAATTGTGGCCTGCTACAGATCACCCTCTATAACTCAGGACCACCACTCCTTCTTTCTGGAGACACTGGAAAACATGAAGGTTCTACCAAACACCCTGATATTGAGTGATTTCAATTACCCTACCACTAACTGGAAAACTACTCAAGTACAAGCTCCCAGGTCCAGCGCTTCTTGGAATTTATCAACTCAAATGCCCTGAATCAGCTGGTAAACTCCCCTACTAGGGGTGAAAACATATTGGACCTGGTCATCACCAACATGGATGACAGATGTTCCACACCAGAGGTCAACCCATCACTAGTTAGATCAGACCACAAACTAATCACTCTGGATGTCCACACCACACCACCACCTCCAATCAAGGAAACCACAGTGAAAAACTTTACTATAGCAAACTTCACCTTACTTAAGACAGAGGTGGTAAGTTTCACAGCCCCCACGCTAAAGGTTAACAGTGTCCAAGATGCAGGAACCTTTACAAATGCACTCTATGAGCACCTAAAGGATGCATGGATTGTGCCATCCCTAGCAAAACCAGGACTCACTCCTCTAAGGAAACCAGTTTGGTTGACCCCTGCCATAAACATGCTATACAATAGAAGGAGAAAACTAGTTCAGAAAAAAAGCAAATCCCAAGAAGGAAAGACATCCCTGATCAGTATCAGTAAGAAAATAAGGTTCCTCATAAAATCCTCCAACGCTAACTTCAAAAGAAAAATAGCCAAAGGATTCAAAAGATAACCACAAAGCCTTCTTTAGCTATGTCAAGAATCTAAGTGGCAACTCGCAGATATGCTCTGAGCTAGTGTAAAATAGCACAAAATATACTGAACCCACTGATATTGCCAACATCCTGGCAGACAGATTTAGTGCAAACTTCACCCCCCCTTACCCCCAAAAGGGCCCACAACAATACCAGAAAAGTGTAGTGTCCCAGAAATCACAGGCACACAGGTGAAAACAGCCCTTTCAAAAGCCAAAAGCACAGGGTCAGTGGGACCAGATGGTGTCCCAGGCTGCGTCTTGCATGAACTACAGAACGAACTAACCCCCCACCTAAACACATTGTTCAACCTTAGCTTCTCCACAGGCTATGTGCCCACAGAATGGTGCACAGCAACAGTTATTCTGTTCCACAAAGGAGGGGCCACAACTGACCCTGGTAACTATCGCCCCATAAGCCTGACTAGCCTGGTCTGCAAGGATATGGAGTGCATCATCATGGAACTCATTAACAAAGACATTGGGAACCTCCAAACACTTGACCCGACCCAGTTCGGCTTTGTTAAGGGCAAATCATGCCTACTAAACCTGGTTGACTTCTTCAAGACAGTCACTAAGGCCATAGATGAGGGGAAGGTAGTTCACACAGCCTACCTTGACCTCGCCAAGGCTGTTGACACCATTCCCCACTCGGGAATTATAGAAAAACTCACCAGCCTGAACATAAAACCTATGTCATGAGATGGGTTGCCAAATGGCTTACAGACAGAACTCACACGGTAAGAATAGCAGGCTGCAGGTCCTACTCTAAACCAGCCACAAGTGGTGTCCCACAAGGCTCGGTCCTGGGACCCCTACTGTTCGGCATATACTTCACAGGAGGACTATGGCTAACCAAGTTCGCCGATGCCTGCAAACTGGGAGCCATAATGGACTCTCCGGCTGAAACGGACATACTCCAAAAGAGTCTTACTGAGACGAACACCTGGTGTTACAGTAATGGTCTCAAGCTAAATGCCAAAAAATGCATAGTCATCCCGTTTGGGAAAAACAAAACACCCATGAATTACCACATAGGTGGCAGCCCCCTTAATACAGAAGAGGTAATAAGAGATCTGGGGACCCAGGTAGATAGCAATCTCTCCTTTGACAATCATATTGCCAAAGTAGTCAGGAAATCTTTCTATGTAGCCCATCTAATTACTAAGGGGTTTACATCTAGAAGTAAAGAGGTTATAGTGCCCCTCTACTCGTCACTCATCAGACCCATCATATAGTAGAATGCCCCGTTTGGGATGTACCTCACAAGACACTTCCAACAGCTGGAAAGACCACAAAAGTACCTCACCAAGAGGATTACTGGTCTCAAACATATGTCCTATGCAGCCCGACTGGAAAAACTCCAGCTGTACTCAGTGGCATATCACTTACTCAGAGGTGATCTCTGCCTGACTTACAAAGCCATGTCCAACTCAGAATTGATGGACATGCTCCACCTAAAGAAATCCAAGTCACTATGACCCACTTGCTCTGGTGAGATAAACCTCGCCACAACAATAAATAGAACATGCTGGATGGATAGATTCCTGTCACAGAGACTCCCCATGCTTTGGAAAAAAATTCCTAACTACATTAGGCAGAGCCCCTCACTAACACTCTTCAAGAGAAACCTTGACGAGTGGATGGGTAACAGAAAATACACCCCTGGGATCACTTCAATAGTTCTTCTTGACAGAGGCTCAGTTAATCAATGGGGCAGCGAAAGCTGACAAACTCTGGCTAGGCTTATAAATGCCCTCGAGCAGATGGCCTAGTACCTACCTATGAACCTATTTGTTAACTGGGTTAGTCCAACTGAGCCAGAGGCCCATTTTCAATGAAGACCCAATGAGAAAAGCTCCAATATATACCAAAAATTACATAAATTCAAAATTGTACAAATAAAAAATTAACAACTACATAAAAATGTTTATACAAGATAGTATGGCAAGTTAAAAGGAATAGAGATAGACTTGAGTAAATAACAGAAAATGAAAATACCAATGTAAGACTATAGCAAACAAGTTCATATCAACATTTGTATTCCATTATATTAAAGAAAACAATTATGATAGGCAGCACATATGAAAGTGTTGCTATTTACATAAAATATATATACAATGAAGCAGCTGATAGCTTTTCGTTGGGCTGATACAATTTATTCAAGCTATACACCTAAGAGATATAAGTTTTAGGGTAGAGAGAGGTGGATGTGGAGTTGATTAGGTAGGGTCCTGGCATGGGCAGGATCTAAAGTTTGCAAGGTAGCTTTTCAGTTCTTTTTTGAAGTTATTAGTGTATGTGATATTTTGAATATTTGTGGGGAGTTTGTTCCAGGCTTGGGACACACTGTTTTTAAAGTAATTTACCTATGTTCTTATTAGGGTTGCATATGTCAAGAAGGAGTTGATCGGAGTTATGGAGAGTACTAGTACGAGAACAGACGGATACTAGAGAGGAGAGGGAAAGACAGGCTGAGGGTTTATTTAGGAAGGAGTGAGTGATTTGTAGCTTAGCTAGAAGCAGTAATTAGTTTGATTCAATCTATTAGAGTTGTTGTAGAGCAAGTCAGTGGTAAGATTTGTATGGCTGGTTGCTGCCAAATCTAGCTATTTTGTTATGTTTGTTCACGTTTGGTTATTAAGGTGTCTTGTAGCTGTGAAAATATAGGAGAAGCATAGAGAAGGCAGGGAAGGAGGAATGCTTGTGCCAGAGAAGGTCTGGAGTCAGATGACAAGAATTTTTGTATTTCTCTAGAGTATTCTCAAATATTGATGTGTCTTTTTAATACACTGTTGAATATGCCGGTTGAATTTTCATTGGTCATCAGTTATGGTGCCATGGAGCTTAGCGTGTGACTCAGCTTTAATAACTGTGTTATCAAGAGATGAGATGGTGAAGGTGGTTTCATGATGGGAGAGAGGTTTAGAAATGAAGAGAAGGAGTTTGTGTTTTTTAGGGTTTAGGATGGGTTGGTTATCAGTTAGCCATGTTTTGGTGGAGAAAGATGAGCTTTGAGTAATAGAAAGAAGATGAGTGATGTTATCAGAGAAGGAGATAAGAGCAGAATCATCAGTGTATCGTATAAGGAGGAGGTGGAGCAGGATGAGTGGAGGTTGTTAATAAAGATATTGAAAAATAGAGGCCCTAGAATAGAGCCTTTGGGGACTCCAGTCTGGATAGGTAGAAAAGGGGAGCAGGTGGTTTATTAATTTATTTAACATTTGGTTACCAGGAAAGCCCAACTTGGAATGAAGCCAATTTTCACTGGAGGCCCGGGGAGAAATGCTCCAGACGTATGTCTTTGTAACATGGCTTGCCAATGATATGGCCCAGATTATTGATAGAATGTATCAAATTCTTTTAATGACTGAATTAAAGATTAGTGGTATTAACAGGAAATTAAAAGAATGATTGTAGTCCTGGCTGAGTAACAGAGAATGAATGGTCAAATTACATGGACAGCATATGGTTACAGAAATGCGCTACCATGGAATGCCACAGGGCTGTGTTTTGCTCCCCTTTCTCTGCTGTCTTCAAATTAATGACCAAATGATCCCTATGACTTACTGAATGATCAATTCAGTGATGATATTAAAAACAGAACTATAATTACATCTTTACCAGACATGCAGAACATTCAAAAGGTGTTTAATGAAGTACAGGTATGGAATTCTGATAATAAATTACATTTAAACATTAGTAAATCAACTTTAATAACTACAGCAAGTAAAGAAGGCACAAGCATGATTATTGATGATAAACTGATCCAAAAAAAAGCTCTGGGGATTTATGTAAGTGGCAAACTAAGTTTTATGTATCGTGTTAAGAGAATTTCATCTGCAAATAAGAAGAATGCACTCCTAAGATGTTATAAATACAGATCAGCAGTTATTTTACATTTATTTAATAATGATAATTGAGTAGTTCTTGAGCATTGTGTTGCACTGTGGGGACATTGCAGCAAGACTTAAATCAACTATCTTTAAAATAGTTCGAAATATTATGGGGATGGATCAATACCGAAAAAATACTGTAGTAATTGTTTTTGACTTATAAAAGGCTTAAAAGGGACTTGAATAAAGTGTATAAAGCATCCAGAGATCACTTTTTGACTTTCTTAGCCTGATTAGGTCTAGGAATAGAATAAACGTAAGGGGGATGTCTGAGTTGAATACTCTCACAATATGGTTTGCTCAAAGACTGTTGGATCTTGGATTAGCTTGCCAGAAAATATTAAGAACTCAGACATTATGTGAATCTTCTGATTTCATTGCCTGATTTATGTCCATATGCATGTATGTTATTTAACAAAATGGACATTGAATACCACTGGTATATGACATAAAACTGTTGTTCTTGGAAATTATGCAAAGTATATAGAATATATTTTTACAGAATTTTGTAGTTAATTCAGATCAAACCATTCAGGAGAAGAAAGCTAATATTTTCACATAGATATTTTACAATACGGACATCAGCCCAGTCTTTACTTATCAGAGTAAAAGTACTGTTTTTTCTAAATAAAAAATAAATGCATTTCACATAGACTCCTGCAAGTTATATCAAAGTGTTGCTTAGACGTCTGTGAGAATTATAACAATGTAATAACATCTATTGTATTTAAATCTGAATTTAAACAAAAACTGCACTTAACATGTCTTTCTGTGTATAAGATGAAATGTCTGCTGCATTTTACAAGAGAAACTATATATTTATATATGTGTGTGTGTGTGTGTATATATATATATATATATATATATATATATATATATATATATATATATATATGGGTCTACTTGATGGGTCGAACTTTACAAGTTTGAACCACATATGGCCGAGACCATATGTTTGAACTTGTAAAAGTTTGAAATCTGAAGTAAATCCACAAAAATAAAAAAACGCAAATGTAAATGTCTATAGCAGGGGGGGCTATGCCCCCCTGCACCCCCTTACTTAAATATACCAACTCCAAGAATGCACTAAATTGCAGAAATGGGTGATTTTCCCTTTCCGCTCTGTACAGAGATCTCCATTCAGTCAGATCGAACTTTTATAAGTTCGAACATATGGTCTTGGCCATATGTGGCTCGAACTTAAACATGTTCATATATATATATATATATATATATATATATATATATATATATATATATATACACACATATACATATACATTTATATATATATGTGTGTGTGTGTGTGTGTGTGTGTGTGTGTATATATATATATATATATATATATATATATATATATATATATATATACATATATATATATATATATATATATATATATATATATATATATATATATATATATACATATATTTTATACACACACACACACACACATATATATATATATATACATACAGACACACACACACACACACACACACACACACACACACACACACACACACATATATATATATATATATATATATATATATATATATATACATGGGTCTAGGACTGTTCACTGAAAGCAGATTTCACTGAAACACATTTGACTGTGCACAATTCACTGAAAACACAATTCACTGAAACACATTTCACTGAAAGTTATATATGGCCTTTTCCCCACTGTAGTGCGACCCTGAAGTTAGAATATATAGTAAGGGGGGGTGGAGGTGTAGCCCCCCACCTATTTTAAATATTTTGAACTATACACATGGATACTTGCAATTTTAATATATTACTCTTTTCTAAACTTAATTTATATCCAAACTATGTGGGGGTCTATGCCCACCACACCCCCCTTACTATAGATTCTAACTCCAGGGTCACACTACAGTGGGGAATAGGCCATATATAACTTTCAGTGAAATGTGTTTCAGTGAATTGAGTTTTCAGTGAATTGTGCTTTTAGTGATTTGTGCACAGTCATACACACACACACACACACACATATATATATATATATATATATATATATATATATATATATATATATATATGTCTGCTTCACTTACCTGACATCCCACATAACCGACACCCAAAACACAGAGCTGACAACACCAACATTTTACAACACCGAAACCGCACATACCCGACACACACAATACCAACACTTCAAAACCCTGATACACCTCCATAAAACATACACACAACACACACAAACAACATACAAAAGAAAAAACACAACACCTGACATAAAACTACCTAGTTCCCCTTACTCACACCCTGCCCACCATCTACTCTAAACTAAACTCTTACCACTAAAACAAAACATAACTACAAATAAAAAATCTAAAACATTTACCTTCAACCCCCATACCTTCTGTAACTTAAATATACCAGCTCCAAGATCACACTACGATGTCCAGAAGAGCGGATTTCCTGTTCTGCTCAAGTTGGACTGTCGACCATTCAGAAGTCGGCATTCTGACGCACTGGTCATCTGACATGTCAAGCTTTTCGGCTCGGTGTTTAGTGTGTTGGTCTACTGAGATTTTGGTAATCTCAAGTAGACCTATATATATATATATATATATATATATATGTGTGTGTGTGTGTGTGTGTGTGTGTGTGTGTGTGTGTGTGTGTGTGTGTGTATAAAACTTTCCATAATCTTTTCTCAGATTTATACCATTAGATTTTACATAATATTAAACTTAAACATCCTTATGTTTGCCGTATCTTAGTGCTTATATTAAAAGGCTCGTATATGACATAAATTTCACTGTGAATGGAAAAAAATATTACTTTGAATGACTCTGGGGAAGACAAAAAGATATCTATAGAGCCTCGTAGCAAGCATCTCATGAGTTGAGTTCAAAAATGGTTGTTACCTTTCATGGAAAATGAAAGCAGAATGTGCTGGCTTTCAGATAATCAAAGGTGCCAATGTGAATGACAGTGGCTTAACTGCCATTACAGAAAAAAAAGTCCGGAAACAGCACTGGCAAAAAACTCTTAAAATTTTATTTTTCCCTAATGGCTAAATGCCCTACCCCAATGTGCAGGGTGTTCCACCCTCTGTACCGCTTTACTTAATATAATCATTTCAAAGATTGCTGCACCTTTGTGGAGAAATGATTTGCCCCTTGCATCATGATCTTGTTGCACTGTCCAGTTTCAGAGAAGTGTGCGTTTTACACACTTGTCCCTTGATTCACTCTTCTATGACTGCTTTAGGAAGGGCCATCATCAGAAGATAGTACCACACAAGGTAATATTCACTGATGTATTCAGCAAAAAATAAAATAAGAGGTATGTGGTAACAGCCATGCATTATGTTCAATAACATTACTATTATTTTTGTTCAATTATACCGGTTTGTTTATCTGGTTAATCCAATATTCACAACTGCTTCTTTCCAGGTGTGACCCAAGGGCACTGTTTAGTTAGGTGACTTGCTCAGATTCACAAAGCAAACAGAGACCAAGGGACTCAGTCTGGGATTACAGGATGAAGTTTGTTAGCACCTAAAAACCTTAATCTACTTTAGACTTCCAGACAAATAATTCAGGATCTATAACTACAATAGCAAGCGCTAGTGTCTTTCCTGAAAACACAAACAAACTGCCATCACTACTGGTACAACAGGCTGTATTCTTGCATTTTATAAAGAACGATCAGAAGGCTGTTTGTTCAGTCCCTGCAGTAGCCACTTGAAATCAGGACACAGTATTGTCACTTTATTATGGCATAAAGGGGCATGGGTCTCTGAAGCTACCATCCTTCACTTTATTAGATTTTAAAATATATTTCAATCAGTACTAAATATTTTTATTAGAACAAAAATAAGTACATCGTAAAAGAATAACCAGATCTATATACGTATGTTGAAAGAATATAAACAAATATTACAGTATAAACACACAGTAAAATAAAAGTGAAGTAATTAATTGAATTTCTGTTCTATTTAGTACATAAAACAAACAAAAAAAATGACTCCGACAGACAATTTCACCTCTTCAAGTTTTTAGAATATTCACTTCCAGGTTTTCCAAACCATTTAACCATTTATGTCTAATTGTCCATCTAGCCACTCCTCAGTCCCCTTTCTATGAAAAAAAGGCCATAAAGTTAATACTTAATAATGACTTCTACCCCTACATAAAGAGCATGAAAAACAAGGAATTTTATAGGTCTACTAGTCACATTTTTCTCTCTGAAAAGGTGAGAGGGATTCTTTAGACAGAGTGCTCCACTTTAATGTAAGAATTTGTGTCCAATTTTCTACCAGATCCTTAAAAATCTCTTTTATTTAGAGGGATAACTAAATTAGGGGAATTTATTTTTCTTCATAGTGCAGCATCCATAGAGCTACTTATATAATTAGTAGGGATGTGGAGATAAAGACGCCTACATTTAAATTTTGGGGAGTTGTCACCTCAGAAAAAGCCTCCGGCTTTTGTTTATATGTACTGTCAAACATTATCTTTTACTACAAAAAAGCATTTGACAGTATCTCACATTCATGGATAAAAAGAGTGCTTAAAAATGTATAAGATACATCCTACAAAGACTGATTAAATTATAGCGACCATGAAATAGTGGCAAACCGTTTTGCAGTTAAACCTTGAAAAGGGAAAATTATTATTCCAGGGATAAAAATTCAAAGGGGAATATTCCAGGGTGACTCTTTGTCATTGCTGCCTTTTTGTCTTGCCCTTAACCCATTACGCTGTCTACTTAACAGATTAGGTCATGGCTGCAATTTGGCTCCCAGAAAACAACAAAGTGCAAAAACTACTCATATTTTTTTTGTAGGTGATTTAAAACTGTATAGTTCATCAAATGAGGAACTGAAAGCACAACTGCAAGTGGTCAAAACATTTTCAGATGATATAAGAATGTCATTTGGTCTTGATAAATGTGCAAAAGCAACTTATAAAGCAGGAAAACTGCAGCGCCAGGAAAACATTCAGTTTGGGACAGGAATGTGATATAAAAGAACTTGCTCAAGAAGGAGCGTATAAATATTTGGGAATTTATGAAGGAACAACAATAAAACATGAACAAATTGCAAATAAAACTTATTTAAGAATATTTTAGAAGACTTAAAAGAATACTGAAAACAGCATTGACATCTAGGAACAAAGTCCAAGCTATAAACTAATTTGCTCTTCCTGTTCTAACTTTCAGTTTTGGAGTAACTGACTAGCCCCAAAAGGTCTTGGATAGGTTGGATAGGAAAACAAGATAGATGTTTCATGCTCATCAAATGATTTATGAAAAACAGTGCATACCAAGACTATATATTCCCTGTCTGATTGCATGTACAGATCTGCAGTTGTGGGACTGCATACATATCTATTGACCTCGGAAGATCCAAACATAGTAAAAGTTTTGAAACATGAGGTGAATAAGTCTAAGATGACTTCCCTGCTTAGTCTTGCAGAAGCATCAAGCGAGAATAGAAATCAAACCATAACTAGATAAAAATCAGGCAGCAATTGAATGTATCAAAAACAAAAGAAAAAAGGTAAGGTGAGGGATCAGATGAGAGAGCAAGAAATATTGTTGCAAGTACAGAAAACTCTTGGAACAATCTCATGTTGATCAGGACCAAACACAGGAATAGTCAAGGCAAAGTGAATTTAAGCCAAAGGACAAAAGGTTAATATTGATGGCCCAGGACAGTGGGCTACCTACATATTGGTTTACAGAATCTGTTGAACATGTGGGAGAAACAGACAAATTCAGGCATTGTAAAACAGAATTGTAAACAGTCGTACATTTTGTTGCTGGGTGTGATGCACTAATGGTGGAAGGACGGTATACTAAAAGGCATAATAATGTGTCAAGACTGTTGCATTGCGGATTGTGCAAACATTGCAATATTGAAGTAGCTGAAAAAGACTGGAAACATGAGCCACAAAGCATTACAGAAAATTATGGAGTTTATATTACATGGGATCACCCACCACCAACAGTCCAAAAAATAGATGCAAGAAAACCAGATATAGTAGTCCATGAAAAGAAGACAAAAGTAGCACTGATCATAGAAATTGCTACACCCAGTGACTACAGTGCCATGTGCATGGAGAGGCACAAAGTCATAAAATACCATGATTTACAGGCAGAAACAAGGGCAATGTGGGAGAAGGATACCCAGACAGTACTAATAGTAGTAAGAGCAATGGATCTGATAAAAAAAAAAATTACAGTGATACTTAGATATGTTACCGATACATGTAACTCCATATGAATTGCAGAAAGAGTCAGTTCTGGGCACATTGTGGGTGCTGCGAAGAGCACTTCTGGCTAACATCAAAGAATGAAACAATAATAATTTCATGAACTTTAATCATACTTTGACTTGGGAATGGGGTCCATTCCTGTCATGGTATTAGAAACCTAAAAGATTTGCAGAAATTAAAATGACAGAAAAGTCTCAATGTTCTTCAAAGTTCTCTGTGTTATCTCATTCTTGCTTAATTTGCAGCTTGAATAACATAGTTAGTGTTCCTTTCCATCACAGAGCTGTGGCAACAATGTCCTCAACCCTCCTGCAAAGCATCTGTATGCACCAAAAATGGTTTATTAATAATTGTGTAAATAAGTGCAACCTCAGAAGTCAGTACCTCCTTTAAAAATTTGAAAGCATTGTCTGCTTCTAGGGTCCACCTTAACTTTAAGGCTATTTCCTCTTTTCAGATCAGCTAGGGGGCTTGATGTTATTGCACTTTCTGACACACTCCCATCTTAAAATATTTTTTACATGTTGTACAGCATTTCTTTCTGCTCTGGTATTCTGTAAGTTTTTAAATTGAACTTTTCTCTAGGAATGTGCATCAGCCACAAATATGTCACTGTCATTAATCCTTGTGTGTGTGTGTGTGTGTGTGTGTGTGTGTGTGTGTGTGTGTGTGTGTGTGTGTAAACAGACAGATATTCTAGTTATTCAGACTATTAAGAAAACCTGAAGAAAACTTGTTTGCGCTATAATCTGTGTTTAGCTATACCACTTTTGTGCTAAACCAGGGGTGAATTGGTGGTTTCTCATCCATCTGTACAAATTACATCTGAATATCTTAAGATAAGTAGTTATCTTTATGTGGAGTAGAAGATTATTTCATAGAAACAGTATTCTCTGTGATGCAGACTTATCCCTCCAGTATGTCATGTTTATTTTGCAAAACTGACTGAGATCCTCTGAGGAGATGTTCACTCTACCATTGAACTTGCGAATGTGTAATGTTGTCTAATAGGAAAGGGTCTGTTGAGGCTCTATATACGAAGCAGAAGTCACCTCTCAGCAGCTCGTATAATACCGAGAGGAGGGACAAAGCAACAGAGTCTAGAAAATTTAGGATGTTTACCTGGAAGTGTTTACATAGGTATTTTTATACCAGAAGTAGACTCCAAAGAATTTTTCCTCAGGTGGATAGCAAATGGAGGTGTGACGGGCAAGAAAGTGGTAGCTGGGAACATATTTTTTGGAAGTGTGATGAGCTGGCAGACCTTTGGGATTCCCCGTGGACTGCTCTGTTGGAGATGCTGGGTGTGCAGATTGGACTGACCGGGGAGATTATTTTTTTGAGTTACGCTACAGAATCGGAATTGCCTAGACATAGTAAAGCCTTGCTGAGTCTAAATATGGTGGCTGCCAAAAAAGCAATTACGAGAAAATGGAAATCAAAGTCTAGACCAAATTTACTACAAGTAGTGAATATAGTGACAGAGATAAAAATAGTGGAATCGGGATCTTTTGAAAAGGGAAGGAGCACACTACATTGGAAAAAAATGGGAATTGTGGAAACAATATATGCAGAGCAGGAAAGAGGTTTAAGAGAGAGGATTTGAATGAGCTATATAATGCTTAACTGACAATGACTGGATGGTTTATAAGTGACAAACAAGCAGCTAAAAACCAAACAACTCCAATTCCAGCAAAACCACAAAAAAGAATGCAGTAGCTTCAGAAAACCAAAAACTTTTATTAGCACCAAGATAAGCGCTTTCGTCTCACAAAAGCCAGAGGCATCTTCAGACAAAGAATGAACAAACCATTACTTTTTTTTATACTTAGAAATAAAATCACATGATCTACCATTCTAAAAAGTCACATGATTACTCTCTCATTTTAAAACATATAATGCACTAAAAATCGATCATATACATAATATAATAACACATATACTTCTTGACATATTTAAAACCTTATTACTGTTATATTAATTGCCTCAGCCCTAATAAATACTAATGTTTTAATCCCTTTCTTTTTAAATACATTATACATTTTTCTCTATTATTTATCTCTGGTGGGAAACATGCATTAAGCCTCACTTGCCAACAATATTCCAACCAACCAAGTTCATCTTCTATATTTACTAATTTGGCTGTATTCATTAGTTTCTCTAAAACCAGGAACCTAATATTTACTTTACACTTCTTATATACTGGTAGGCTGACCATTTGCTTCTGCAGTAATAATAAACGAGCTCGTAGGTGTATCATTCAGTATACACCCTGCAGGTAACGTTGTAAACCTCGTAATTGCTAAAGTCCGGTTTTCTATTGCTTGCAGCTGCAATTAGTTCCAAAAACCACAAACAAGCAGCTAAAAGCCAAACAACTCCAATTCCAACAAAACCACAAAAAAAGAATGCAGTAGCTTCGGAAAACCAAAATCCTTTATTAGCACCAAGGTAAGCGCTTCCGTCTCACAAATGCCAGAGACTTCTTCAGACAAAGAATGAACAAACCATTACCTTCTTTTATACTTAGAAATAAAATCTCATGATCTACCATTCTAAAAAGTCACATGATTACTCTCTCATTTTAAAACATATAATGCACTAAAAATCAATCATATACATAATATAATAACACATATACTTCTTGACATATTTAAAACCTTAAAAACTGGTCATATAGTCATATGGTCAGTATAGTTATTTTCTTTGCTTACCCTGCCATAGAATATAATTTGACTTACCCTGCCATTGACTATACTTTGACTAACTCTGTAGTTTTAGAGTTAGTATTTTGCCTATGGCAATAGCCTCATGGTAATTGTTGGAATAGTCCAAAACAACTAGAATGTATTGAAACCTGTTTTGCTTTACAAATGACCCAACAAGGTCCATACCAATAACTCCAGAGGGGACCTTGAGAATGCTCATTGGAATCAAAAAGGTCTTTAAAGCCTGGAGGCTGTCTTCTGGCATTCATGTTACCCCACACAGAAGTTCGCAACTTCATTAATTATTCTTTACCAATACAACCTTGCTAGGACCCATGTCTTAGCTTTGTCCATTCCTAAGTGACAATCTAATAAGTCATGATTTGTTTCTGAAAGGTTTGAGCACTAATAACTGCCAGGCTACTTCCTCTCTGCCCTTACATACTTGATATAATACACCATTGTGTAATTCATAGTGGAAACATTTTATTCAGCTTCTTCCCCTACAGCTCTAGCTATACTTCTCTTTCATCTTTTTATAGTGTCATCTTCCCATTGTACCTTTTTATGCTTAAGTGGCTTACCTGAAGGGCAACCAGCTCTGGAGTTTCCTCAATGTCAGTCCATTGTGATATAGAAGGTACTGTCTACTTGCCTAGAAATACACAGACTGAGGTTTCCATGACTAAATCTTCTCTCAAGGATGTAACTCGCCCTCAGTCCTCCTTAGTGTCAGTTGCTGCCTCTACCAGATTCAGATTTGCTAGTTCCTTATCTTTATGAAGCTGATGCATAGAGCCCTCCTTTTTTTAAAAAAGTTCCTGTTTTTAGCTGAAAGGGATATCATTAAGGCTCTGATCAAGGATACCTTGTCACGTAACATATAATACCTCTCCTTTTTCTTTCCATCTTTATGTGGGTCTCAGAGTGACAGAACAACTCTTTCTCGATTTTTTTTTCTTCTCTGCATTGCTCTGTCTCTCTGCTAAGGTTTTACCTTTCGATTCACGTTTTCCTTTACTTAAAGATACCTGTTGCATAGAGTCTACTATTATTTGAGGTTTCTGTCTTAAGCTGAGATAAATTGGTTTAGAACCCTGACCAGGTATTACTACTTCCTTTTTTAACTACATTAGTGAAGGCCTACTTATTAATATTTTCTTTTTCTCAAAACTTACTCGATGTCTATAATTGTTTCTGCTTTTAGATTGACACAAAATTGGAAAATCTGCTCAGCTGATGCATTTTCTATATTTTCTAAGTCCATTCCCTTGGAATACACCTTGTTAGTGAATAACCCCTTTATAATGCTATTCATTTCTACCTCCTGCTTTGTAACATTTTTAGGTTACAGCATTTTACTCTGTAGTGCCCTGACTTCTCCTTGTTTTTACCTGAAGGCTACTCTACCACAGATGTATGATATAGCTCTTTAAATGGTGTAAGTTCTTCACAGTTTTGTCTCCTTATCCAAATGTTTGTACCTTTACATTTTTGTAACACTATGCTTTGGCCTTCATGGGATTCACACAATCTTATGAATGTATCAAGTCATTGTTCTCCCTAAGTTTTTGTCTAGATTGGGCAGAAATGTGCCTGTAGGTCTATTCTGTTATTGATTTCCTCCCCCAAAGTGATAAGGTTGTCTGTCAATATGGTTATCTTACTACATTCTTTACAAATCTTTAAAGTGGGGAAAATCTTTCCCTGTTATGCTATCATGTGCTAAATTTGAAACTATAGCAATTGGTTATATATTTTTGTCCAAACACATATGAGATGCTGTTTCTTATCTTTAGCAATGCACAGTACTTTCCATTGTTTTTATAGTATGTTTTTTCTTTTTACACACAAATTGTGCTTTAATAAGTATTACCATACTACTTGAGTTTAGCACTGCGGTGGTGGTGCTGCGGTAGCGTTGTCACCTCACAGTAAGACGTTGTCCTGTTTGATTCTCAGCTAGATCGTCTTCTGTGTGGAGACATGCGTGAATGGGGCGTACCTTCATTGAAGGTTGTGCGTCAGAGCTGGCAACTCGGCACATAAAAATCTTCTGCCAATCATTAGCGGACCGGAGTTCCGCTGTGGCGATCCCTAACCGGGAAAAAGCCGAAAGACACAACAACAACCATACTACTTGAGTTTAGTAAACCTTGCAGTTCCTTGGCATAAATTAGTACATTAAACTTAATTAACTCTCCAGTAGCATGACTCAGTTATTCTAGCAGACAATTCATTACATTCTATACATATTACATCAGCATAAGTACACTTTTCAACAGTTAAAGTTTTCACATACATAAAAGCATTATTACTAGTACACAATCTAGTGATTTGACCTAATTTTCTCCACACTTGAACACTAAAAGAGTATATCTATGTGCTATTCTTGTTAGCAATCAGATCTTAATACAACTCTTACTACAGTTATAGGCTGCTCAGTTTTAAACACAGTTTTAATGCATAACAATCTCAGTACTAACACAACATTGTCATCATTTTTCAGATTGCTTTGAGATGTCAACTTTCTTACTGCAGCAGGAAAAGCCCTCTTGAATTTATCAGTGGTTAATATGTTTATCATTTTACCTTTAGTATGTTGAGCCTCCTAATCTAGCCCTATTTTATGACAATGTTTTAATCACACAAGTTTGATCTTACCATTTTGTTAGTATACATTGTCTAGTTATGAAATGTTTGAGCTTGTCTGTCTGAGGCAGCACCACCTCACATGTTTTTGTGAGTTTATTTGTGTCATATTACTCAGTCTTGTTCATGTCCATAAAGGCTTTCAGGGACTCTCTGGTCAGGTCAGCTCAGCTAAGAAGATTTGCACCAGCTAGCTCTCATCCTATCCTGTGTTTCAGCATTCGGCTCAAAGGCAACTAGGTATGCCTTGAGGCTTTCTTTTTTGGTTAGTTTTGCAAGCAGGGGCACTGTTTTCCCACTGCCATTGATTTGGCCACTGACACCATCCTTTTAGCTGCAGTACCAAATGTTAGTAGAATCAACTCAATGGTTATCATTTTGGTACCAAAGGAACATAACAACACAATGGGATATAGCTATCAGTAAATTTGACACTTCAGGCAAAGACAGATAATACAAAATATTTCTGACTAAAGTATGCCATATTTGGTCTGCTGCATCTATCTGTGTGGTATATAGCAAAGCAGTAGGCACAAGTGTACAAAAAAAACTATGCATTGTAATTTATAATGATGTACAGAACAGTACAGAATGCTTTAAAAATATATTATAATGGCAAGCATGAAAAACAAAGACTGAATGGCCGAAAGAATGGACTTACATATATTAAGTCTGAGATGCCATTTCTCAGAATATTCCCTTTTCTCCGAGGTATGGCAATCTTGGAATTGGTATATATAAGCTCAGGGGAGTGTAGGGGTGCAGTGTGGGGCTCCCCCTTACCCCTGCAGAAAGAAGTTTAAAGGAGAAGAGCGATTTTCGAGATTCGCTCTTCTGTGTTTTCAGTCTTTTTACTCAGCTTGTTAGCACATGGCATTCTGAGTCCCGACATTTCAATAGGGAGCCTATTGTAATCTCTCATATTACCATTGAACATACTGTCTCATACCGATACTGAGATGTGTCAGGGCAGTCTCACACAGTGTCGACTGAATTCAATACAGAAAATCTGCGGGCACTTTAAAGCCTTCTGAGTTATCTTCTTCTCGGTAGTAACAAGCTTCCCTGTTCTAGGCACAGATTCCCCTGCATACAGAGGCCAACATATCTCTATTAATTGGTGTGAGAGCCATTGTTTTATACACAGCACAACTGAGTGGTGTTTTCACAACAATGCAGAATTGTCTTTGTGTATTATATCATGACTTTTGTCTCCTTTAAATCAACATTTTTGTTTAACTTATATAATCAAAGAAAATGCTTCTTATTCACAACATCAGCTGTACTTGTACATACTATATACAAACACATCACTATTTACAATATTTATACTCATATGGGCAATATTTGGTTAGAACTAACACACTCTGTCAAGATATCAGCATTGTGGGTTATTTTTACCTGCAACCTGTACTGGCTCATTCTTTTGTTATTTTCAGTTCTCTGTTCTGTGCACTGGGTTGTGGGTTTCAAGTTCCATGCAAACATTGTGATGTTTTTGTGTGTATGTGTGTGTGTACTGTTACATCGAACACAGTACAATGACGGCAGCTGGTTGGTCAATATCATATGGTTGACATGTGTGGCTGATTGATGATCCCCAAGTAGGGGAATATTCCCTTCCCCTGGAAATGAGCAATATCAGAGTTAGTATATATAATTAGCAGGGGAGTGTAGGACCCGTCCCTGCAAAACTGTTGACATTGTACTCTAGTCAATGTAATGGAGTACACTCAAATACAGAAACACACACACACACACATACTCATATATATATATATATATATATATATATATATATATATATATATATATACATACACACGCATATACACTTACACATACACAGAGAGACAATGGGTATATTAGATTGACATGCATAATACTGGCAAAAACGGATGAGTCTTAAAAGATAGACAGCAAAATGCCCATGCATCTGGGACATAATCCCAGAAAATGCAAGTCAAAAACTCAAATTTTGCAGGTGGCAAGCCCCCCCTGCATCTCCTAAACCCCATGCTAAGTTCATACAAGCATACTAATCCCATGTTCACATAACAATGGGGAGAAGGCATAATCCCTTCTCCACTGTTCAGGCAATCTTGAACCAGCAAATGAATCAGCTGATTTGCTGATTAGCTGTTTGGCCAAACAGCTATTGACACACTGCAGTTTTGTTATATTTGTATATATATATATATATATATTTTTTTAATTTATTATATATTATATATTATATATATATATATATATATATATATATATGTATATATATATATATGTGTGTGTGTGTGTGTGTATATATATAAAGTGCCATCTGTTGAACAGTAATACATCAAGCACAATTTGTCAATCAGCAGCTGATTGAAAAAACAAAAGGAAAACATATTTTTTTTCCTGGTGCCAAACCCCTGTACCATACATTTGGGGGGCTATGCCCCCCACACCCCATGATAATTATATACACAAACTCTGAGATCACACTCCATAAGGGCATAAGGGGAATATGCCCTTTCCCTGGAGAGTGTGTGATATTAGAATTAATGCAGATAATTAGCAGGTGGTTTTGGAGTGCACAGGTGGAGGAGGTCTTGCCAACTTGCAAAAACACTTGCTTTTGGGTTTGCTGCCAATGTTCCATTTTTTGGCATTTTTATTATGACATTACAGACATCAATATTTATCCTTTCCATGTAGACTTATTTATGCATGTATGTATGTACAAACACTTCTATATCTCTCTGTCTCCCTCTCCCTCTCTCTCTGTATGTGTGTGTACATATGTTTGTAAAAAATATACATATATCAGTGAGTATGTGTGTTTACTGTCACCACATTTAACTATATATGGTCAGTCACTTGTTGTTGTTTTTTTTATTTCTGACTCTTTGTTAACTTATGGATTTTAGCACATCATACCTAGCATCAACTGCTTCTGCAAACTGACCTCTTCCAGTCCGATGACAACTGTTTTGGTTTCCAAATTTGCTGGCAGTTTCAAAGCAATGACATGACATCATCATTTTGCAGAATTTAAAACAATTCTTGTGGGATTACATTACATTCTTCAGACTTGTTATTCGGTAGGCTTTCAAGAACCAGTTTAGCTTCACTCTCCGGGATGCCTGACTCTAGATCAAAGAACATATCATATGTATCTGGTATTAATATCCTTATTTATTTTTTCAAGTGCATTCTTGCCACCTGTTTTTAATATCCTCTGGTTTTATTAGGTCTCCTCTATCTATTTCTTATCATGCCCATTTTTACTGGAATTTTCTGTCACTACAATTAATCATCTTAAAGAGACCTCTCTTATTTTTCCTTCCTATTATTTTTCCAGTTCTTTGCTCTGTTCATTTAAATATAATTTGTAATTACTGCTGTTCTATGAAACTCTGCATTTAGTTTGACATATTTCCCCTTTTCTATTACCTTTCCTGTCTTTCTTTCTTCAACCATTTAAAGCCTATGCAGAAAAAGTTATATTGCCTTCTTAATCTTCTTTCTATTTGTAATATTTTTTGTTGCCACTTCCTGGACAATATCACAAACTGTGGTTTGGACACAAGTGGATCCGGAGAAAAAGATTCAAGGAAAGAATTCCTCTTAATCATCTAAGCTGCATGAGGTGAAACAAGTTTTCAACTGTTTTACAAATAAGGAAAAAAAAACAATGTCATAGATGTAAGATGAGATAGTTGCCTAATGCTGAACTTTAATCTAGCATTTGCATGAGTTTATAATAAAGTGCATTGTTTCACTGCAGGATTCAGACTGTTTCCAAGTTTTATAAACTGAATCCTAAACAAGGAAGCTAGTCTTAAAATGATTTGCTTATAATACAAATATTGCATGCAGATATGCAAACTTCCATTGCTTGGATAGTTTTGTTTCCCCACATCATAGTTCTACTCCACAAGGGCAGCGACACATATATTGCTAAAATATGCAGAAATACCTTTAGTACCCTTGATGGCTAGCTGTCTTTCAATTTATCTGCCTATCTGCATGGGTGTGTGTTTTGTCTTTGAGTCTATCAAACTACCTGTTTATCTATGTATATACATACATAGACACACACACACACACACACACACACACACACACACACACACACACACACACACACACACACACACACACACACACACACACACACACACACACTCTCTCTATTAATTTACTTATTGAATGGAACCCAGGGAAATGTCAGGAAGATCCTGCTGCAATCAGTAACTGTCTAGGTAGTGGCATTTTGGGCTATCTGTTAGCTAAGGCACTTCCGATGAAGGATGGTAACAAAACTTAACGACAAAAGGAAAATGCATAGATTACAAGCTTGCTGGTTGCACTGAGCAAGTAAGCTAGAGTTGCAGTTCTGATAATTTGCTTGTAGCTTTCAGGGGCTACAGAACTGACCACCTTGCCGTGTTCCTCCACAATATTAATGAACGTGGATCAGAGTGCTGAAACGTCATACCAACTGCCATTTGATTTGCAGTTCATCCGCTGTGTTGATGAAGACAGCATCCTCAGTATTTCAAAAAGGTTTAGTGCTAGAACCACAAAGACAAAGTCTGTGAATAGGAACCTAGGTTAGAGAAGCATTCTTATGAATTGTATTGCATGAACTATATAAGAGTAAGGTTGCTTATCAAAGTAATACTGCAGACTTCTTTATAGGTTCATAGGTTCATACTAGGCTATCTGCCCTAGGGCATTTATAAGCCTAGCCAGAGTATGTTTGGCTCTGCCACCCATTTTAAATTAATTTTGTTATGCCCTTTTTCGAGGTTAGTATACTGTGCCTCTGTCTAACAGTGACACAGAAGTGATACCCGGGGTAAACCTATGATCTTCCATCCACTCATCAAGATTCCTCTTGAACAGAATCAATGAGGGACTCTGCCTAACCTGGACTGGGATTTTATTCCAGAGTGAAGGGAGCCTCTGGGTTATGAATCTGTCCCTCCAGCATGTCCTATTTATTTCAGTGCTGAGGTTCAAGTCTCTCGAGCGTGTAGCTCGATGGGATTTGGATTTTTTGAGGTGCAGCATGTCCCTTAATTCCGGGTTGGACATGGCTTTATACGTCAGGCACAGGTCACCTCTGAGCAGGCGGTATGCCACTGAGTAGAGCTGGAGTTTCTTTAACCAGGCAGCATATGGCATCTGTTTGAGCCCTTTGATCCTCTTGGTGAGGTACTTTTGGGGTCTTTCCAGTTGCCGCAGATGTTTGGTAAGGTACATCCCAAAAGGGGCATTGTACTCGATTATGGGCCTGATGAGGGATGAGTAAAGAAGCACGATGACCTCCCCTAATCTAGATGTGAATCCCTTCATGATTAGGTGGGCTATATAAAATGTTTTTCTAACCACTTTGGCCACGTGGTTGTCAAATGAGAGATTGCTATCAACTTGGGTCCCCAGGTCCCTAATTACTTCTTCTGTACTTAATGGATTACCACCTATGTGGTAATTTGTGGGCACTTTGTTTTTGCCAAAGGGGATGACTATACACTTTTTGGCATTTAGCTTGAGGCCATGGCTCTGGCACCAGTTGTCTGTTTCTATGAGGCCCTTTTGGAGGATGCTTGTGTCGGCTGGAGAGTCGATTATGGCGCCCAGTTTTCAGTCATCTGCGAACTTGGTCAGCCACAGTCCTTCCGTGTTGGCCTGTACCTCTGAGAAATATATACCAAACAAGAGAGGTCCCAGGACTGAGCCTTGTGAGACGCCACTTGTAACTGGTTTGGAGTCTGACATGGCTCCAGCAATTCTAACCATGTGGGTTCTGTCCTTGAGCCAGTTTGCAACCCATCTAGTGACATAGGGGTTTATATTTAAGCTGGTGAGCTTATCTATAATGCCCGAGTGGGGTATTGTATCGAAGGCTTTTGCGAGGTCCAGATAGCTATGTGGACCACCTTCCCTTCGTCAATGGCCTTGGTGACTGTTTCAAAGAAGTCAACCAGGTTTAAGAGGCAGGATCTGCCCTTAACTGGGTAGGATCCAGTGTCTGTAGGTCCCCAATATCTTTATTTATGAGGTCCATGATGATCCTTTCCATAGCTTTGCAGACCAAGCTAGTCAAGCTTATGGGGCAATAGTTTCCGGGGTCCGTTGAGGCACCACCTTTGTGGAGAGGGACCACTGTTGCTGTACGCCACTCTTTGGGTACATATTCTGTAGTAAGGCTGAGATTGAATAGTAGTTTTATGTTTGGGTTTAGCTCTTCTTGGAGTTCATGTAGGACGCAGCCTGGGACACCGTCTGGTCCCATTGATGCTGTGTGGTGTCCTAGCTAGAGGGGACTAGTCCATCCTAACCATTTTCAGGATAATTTAGCTAACCTTCATGGGTGCTCAGTCCTAAGCTAAGTATAAAACTATGATACAGTGATTTGTGACTTATATGCAACCACTGAATTCTCCAAAAATGCAGATATAGAAATAATGACATGGAAATAATGTATGTGACCTGGTGAAGGATTTGACTATGTCATCCTTAAAGACAACATATGATCGTCAAAGTTTGTTTCTACTTTTTTTAATCAGTAGTGCTAAGTGACGCACAGTGAAACACTTTAATTGTTAGACAAGAGTCTTTCTGAATTCCTACTTGGGGGTAATACCGTCACTGAAACTATTCGTGCTATATTGACCCATAAATAACAATGAATATACCCAAAAGCATCTCAATAAATTCTAATATAAAAGTCAAATGCACAAATATACACTAGTATGAAGCCCCCGTCATGCTAACAACACATCTTTAGACATCTAAAAACAGGTTTGCTTTTTCTCTTGTGTTTTTGTGAGGGCAGATTTAACACAAATATTATCATGTATGATTTGCTGTGAGGTTAGACAGGATTATCTAGCATTAACTTAAAACAGTATAAATTATTTAGGCCTGAATGTCATCAATGTATATAAATTTTGATTAATATTTAAAAACAAATGGTTTCACTGAATGCAGTGACACTATTGGGACTAATGTTAAAAATCTAACTACAAGGGATGTTGGGTATCTAATAGCATTAAAAAGCATACAAATGACCAGTGTTAGAATAACATAATAGCTTCTGTATCCACAGTATTACACAGCTGCAATGCCTAGGAGCTATACAGAGGAGGAGGTTTACCAAGAAATTAATAAACCAAAGTGACGTGTCATATAAGGAAAGTGGTATATATTAAAAGTTATATAAGAAGCAAATTTATTTGGCAAACAAAACACTATAACAAGTTTATACAAATAATACTAAATATTAAACCTTATCAGACAAGTTGTGCTACAAGAAATAAGGCACTATAATTACAAACAGAAGGTTTTAGCACAAGACTAATAAAATACATTACATTAAGGTTACTTAAATGATGGAACAAACTCCCACCATGCATTAGGTTGCTACAGCCCTCAGAGCTTTGACATTTGATCATGAAATTATAGAATCAGTGTTCCCAGATGGTCACTGACCTGAACACTGTAACCAAAGTTATGAAACTTATCAGTTGTCTCTTTGTACACACCTTATGGTATGTATTGTTACTGAGGAAAATATATGTTGGTTTTGGTTTTGTAGATACCTGTCTCAGCATCTACAAGCATACCTTTTGCAACAGTCTTATTCAGCACATCAGGCTACATATTTTACCAGTCTTTATACAATTGTCACCCTAGATATCCACATCCTGCCCCCACCCCCCATTAAGGAAACCATGGTAAAAATTTCTCCAAAGCCAACTTCATCCTTAAGACAGAAGTAGTGAACTTCATGACATCCATGCAGATGGACAATACAGTTATGACTACTGAATCCTACACAATTGCACTTTATAAGCACTTACATGAGTGCATGGATCGTGCTATCCCAAGCAGAACCAAGACGCTATCCTCCAAAAAAAGGAAGCTAATCTGGTGGTCCCCTGCCATAAACAAACTTTACAACAGAAGGAAGAAACTGTTGCAAAAGAGAGTAAAATCCCATGAGTGGAGGGGCTCCCTGGTCAGCCTCAGTAAGAAGCTGTGATACCTGATAAAATCCTCCAAAGCTAGTTACAAAAACAAAATCACCACTGATTCTAAAGACAACCACAAAGCATTCTATAGCTATGTCAAGAATCTCAATGGCAACACTCAGATCTGCTTCGAGTTACAGCACAATGGCACTAAATATACAGACCCAACTAATATTGTCAACATCCTGGCAGATAGGTTCAGTGCTAACTTTACCCCCCTCTCACCCCCTAAAGAGCCCATCTGTATAACGGAATAATGCAAAGTTCCTGTAATCATGGCTGCACAGGTAAAAACCACACTTTCCAAAACCAAGAACACAGCATCCATGGGACCAGACAACATCCCAGGCTGCGTTCTACACGAACTACAGAACGAACTGGCACCCCATCTAAGTACCATATTCAATCATAGCCTCACCTCAGGATTTGTGCCTGCTGAATGGCGCACAGTGACGGTTATCCCACTCCACAAGGGGGGAGCCACCACGGACCCCGTGAACTACCGCTCCATTAGCCTGACGAGCCTGGTCTGCAAGGCCATGGAATGTATCATAATGGAACTTATAAACAAAGACATTGGTAATCTCCAAACTCTGGACCCCACCCAGTTTGGGTTTGTAAAAGGCAGATCATGTCTCCTAAACCTGATAGACTTCTTTGAAGCAGTCAACAAAGCCGTAGACAAGGGTAAGGTGGTTCACACAGCCTATCTAGATCGTGCCAAGGCTTTTGACACCATCCTCCACTATGGAATTGTAGATAAACTTACTAAACTAGGTATAAATCCCTACGTCACAAGATGGGTTGCCAACTGGCTCACTGACAGAACCCACACTGTGAAAGTAGCAGACTCCAAATCCGACTTCAGACCAGTGCCAAATGGAGTACCACAGGGTTCAGTCCTGGGTTCTCTCCTGTTTGGTATCTACTTCTCTGAAGTACAGGCTAACACAGAAGGTCTTTGGCTAATGAAGTTCACAGATGACTGCAAACTAGGATCCATAATCGAAACTCCTAATGATGTGGACATCCTACAAAAGGGCCTCACTGAGACAGATGCCTGGTGTCAAAGCCATGGCCTCAAGCTCAATGCCAAAAAGTGCATTGTCATCCCCTTTGATAAAAACTCTGTAGCCATGAACTACAACATAGGCGTAGTGTACTTAACACCGAAAGTGTGATAAGAGACATTGGGACACAGGGGGACAGTAGTCTCTCCTTTGATAATCACATTGCCACAGTAGTCAGGAAGTCCTTCTACGTGGCACACCTCATCACCAAAGGTTTCTCATCCAGAAAAAAAGAGGTCATTGTTCCCCTCTACTCATCACTCATTAGACCCATTATAGAGTACAACGTCCCTTTTGGTATGTACCTCACAAGACATCTACAACAACTGGAAAGGCCGCAGAAATACCTCACAAAGAGGATTACTGGCCTCAAACAGATGCCCTATGCAGACAGTCTCAAAAAACTCCAGCTTTACTCTATCGCATATTGCCTACTCAGAGGTGATCTCTGCCTAACATACAAAGCTATGTCAAACCCAGAGCTGCTCCACTTAAAGAAATCCCAATCTCTCTGAGATACATGCTCTAGGGACCTAAACCTTGTCACCACAATAAACAGAACATGCCGGAGGGATAGATTCCTGTCCCATACTCTGGAATAATCTACCTATCTATATCAAACAAAGCACCTCATTAGCACTCTTCAAGAAAAATCTTGATGATTGGATGGGAAATGGGAAATTCGCCCCGGGGATCACCTCTGTGGCTCTGCTCGACAGTGCCACAGAAAAATAATTTTCTTGGGTGGCAAAAGCCAGGGTACCTTTTTGGCTGGGCTTGTATAGGCCCCAGGGCTGATAACCTAGTACCTACCTATGAACCTATATATGAAGCAGTCTCAAAAAAGTAAAACAATGTTTTTTTCAGTCAGTGACATATAGAGCTGAAAATGAGTGAGATCAAAGCCGCTGCTACTGCTGTTGTGTGTCTTCCATTACAAGCAAGTTAGATGCAATGGGCCTTTTTTACATAGGTTTAGCAAACTAGCTAGCAAGTAGCAAATAATCTGCACAGGAGATGTAGTTTGAAATGGTCAGTCTGTTTTACTCTCATACAAAATGCTTTATTAAATATCTGTGCTTGCAGGTATTGCACAAATGAGACTGGCCCAAAAAGATCATTTCATACAGACTTTCTAGCAGAACTTTGTGATGACATTATGCTTAAAACCTGTCTAATGTGAACAGTACTTAGAGAGTACTTACCTATTCTATAGCTATGTCAAGAATCTAAATGGCAATGCTCACATCTGCTCTGAGCTACAACAGAATGGCATTAAATATACTGATCCCAAGGATATTCCCAATATCCTGGCAGATCGATTCAGTGCCAACTTCACCCCCCCTCTCACCCTCTAAAGGGCCCATCTCAATACCAAAGGATTGCCAAATTCTGGTAATAACAGCCACACATGTAAAAAATGCACTCTCCAAAGCTATGAATACAGCATTCATGGGACCAGACAATATCCCGGGCTGTCTATTACATGAAATACAAAATTAACTGGCACCTCACCTAAGTGTCATGTTTAATCATAACCTCACCTCAGGCTTCGTGCCCACTGAGTGGTGCACAACTACAGTTATCCCACTCCACAAGGGGAGATCCATCTTGGATCCTGGGAAATACCACTCCATCTGATGAGCCTGATCTGCAAGGCCATGGAACATATTATCATGGAACTTATAAACAAAGACATTGGCAACCTTCAAACAGTGGACCCCACCCAGTTTGGGTTCATGAAGGGCCGTTCTTGTCTCCTGAACCTGATTAACTTCTTTGAATCAGTCTCCAGAGCTGTGGACAAGGGTAAGGTGGTCCACACAACCTATCTGGACCTCGCCAAGACCTTCAACACCATCCCCCACTCTGGAATCATAGATAAACTTACTAAGCTGGGCATTAGTCCTTACTTCACTCGATAGGTTGCCAACTAGCTTACTGACAGAACCCACACTGTAAAAGTAGCCGACTCCAAATTCAGCTCCAGACAAGTGACAAGTGGAGTACCTCAGGGTTCAGTCCTGGGACCGCTCTTGTTTGGCATCTACTTCTCTGAAGTATAGGCCAATACTAAGGGACTCTGGCTAACAAAGTTCGCAGATGACCGCAAACTGGGAGCCATTATCGAATCCCCAAATGATGTGGATATTCTACAAAAGGGCCTTAGTGAAACAGATGCTTGGTGCTAGAGCCATGGGCTCAAGGTCAATGCCAAGAAATGTATAGTTATCCCCTTTGGCAAAAACATGTACCCATGAATTACCACATAGGTTGCAGTACACTAAACACCGAAAGTGTGATAAGAGATTTAGGGACACAGGTGGACAGTGGTCTCACCTTCGATAACCACATCACCACAACAGTCAGGAAATCCTTCTATGTGGCACACCTCATCATTAAGGGCTTTTCATCCAGAAAAAAGGAGGTCATTGTCCCACTGTACTCATCCCTCATTAGACCCATTATAGAATACAATGCCCCGTTTGGTATGTACCTCTCAAGACATCTGCAGCAACTGGAAAGGCCGCAGAAATACCTCAGTAAAAGAATCACAGGCCTAAAGCAGATGCCCTATGCTGACCGTCTAAAAGAACTCCAGCTATACTCTGTCACATATCGTCTACTCAAAAGGCAATATCTGCTTAACATACAAGACCATGTCAAACCCAGAGCTGTTGGACATGCTACACTTAAAGAAATCCCAATCCCTCAGAGCCATACGTTCCAGGGATCTAAACCTTGTCATCACAATGAGCAAAATATGATGGAGGGATAGGTTCCTGACCCAGAGACTCCCCAGACTCTGGAATAGACTGCCCATACATGTCAAGCAGAACACCTCTTTGGCCCTCTTTAAAAGGAATCTTGATGATTAGATGGGAGATAGGAAATTCACTCCAGGGATCACGTCAGTCATCCTGCTAGACAGGGGTCCAGGGAAGTAAATATTGTGGGAAGAAATAGCCAGTGAATTGTTATGGCTAGGCTTGTATAGGCCTTAGGGCCGATAGCCTAGCACCAACATAAGAACCTATGAGACAACCTATTCAAAGTAGATCTTTTTACACTTATACACAGGCTGAAACACACTTAATCCTTACACTTTCACACAGACAGGGATTTGTCCCAGTTGCTTATCTGGAGGGTAATAAGCTCCTTTCATTTCTAGGAACACCCTTCAAATTGGCTTTGTTCTTCTTCCTGGCAATGCCTTCTAGAGTCTTTTTTCCAGGGCTCACTTTAGACCCAAAGGTTATAAATGAATAGCAGTATGGTATTGGACCTTAAACTGTCCTCTTTACAGTTGTCATTCACACTTTTCAGCTGCCTGCTTCTAAGCCAGCATCCATGAAGGGACCAACCACCACTATCATGGCACATGGCAGAATCCCATAACCGAAAAGACGTACTAGAAATGGAAATAGTGATGTACCTAGATGTGTCTGCAGATTAGGTCTGCATGCGTTCTGCATAGGACATCACATGTAGGACGGTGTCCTCCTTTTTACACAGTAAATGCTGATATTGGGCACTCCTGTCTATGACCTTGATTTGGATAAGGGGATATTGAAAGTGTTTGAATGAATGATTTAAACAGAAAAGTACTGTATTTTTAAATAACACCACTGTGTTCCTTCTCTCTGTACTTTCAAAAGTCAACGGACATGGCTTTATGATATCCATTAAAACCCTCACTGTGGAGAGTGTCTAATGTTGAGTGTGTGGAAGGCTTGGTCTAATGGGAGACCTATTTACCACTAATGCAGCCAAGTCTAACAACTGTACTGCATTGTAAACAAAGAATGAAAAGGTCAGTCCCTAACTAAATCTGAAACACACCATGACGCAATTTCTACTAATTACATCAGACCAAATGTTAAACATACTGCATTCCAAAAGTGATTTAGGGGACCAAAAACATTTTCCCCTTTGACAAGAACTGACAACATTATCATTTCCAAGTCTGCTATAGGTTATGAGAGCTGACAGAGGGCTGCTAGGATAATCTCAAAGCCCAGAACATGTTTGTGATTCTTTTACTCCTGTTGTCTCAGTTCTGTGTTGATTAATATTGCTTTCTCTTGTTTTTCCTTGCTCTACTGTTTTATTCGTCCAGGTATGCTTATGACACTAAAATGGTTAAACTGTTTATAGTAATGGAGAGTATTGTGCTTTAACAAATAACATGGCATGTATTATCTTATGAGCATGCATAGCAGGTTTATGCTTTAATACCAGTAAATGTAAAGTAATGACTTCTGGTGAGTTTGAATGTGATCCAATAATTCTAAATGATCATCAGCTTGAAATCATAGACTTTGTTAAAAATCAGGGTATACACATTGACTAAACATTAAGAATAAAGGATTAAATCAATTAGGACTGCTATTTAGAACAAAAGAAACAAGAGACGCCTCAGTATTAATTTCTTAGTATATATCTTTGGTTAGGCCTTTTCTTGGGTTCAACTTGTCCTTTTGTAATTTAACAATAGGAGATCTGCAGAACTTAGAGAGATTGTTTAGAGAATATTTACTAAATGGTCAATAGGTTTCACACACCAAGCATATAGTAACAGAATTCAGATATTACAGTTATTCATTGAGGGTACAGATATCTTAAGGACAAGATATGTTTTGCATTTAAAGCTGTGGACTGGACTTAGGACTTGAATTGAAAACAGCATTATACAGCATGAGATCCTTTTTTACCTTTAAAAAGGGGGTATAATAGTTATTAAGAGAGATTTGTCTGAAGGACAAGAGCATGAAGGAGATACCACTGAAACTCACATTCAGCATTTGTTGATTGTCGCACTTTTCTCCACTGCTGGTGACAATGGAACTGGTATATATAATTTAGGGGGTGTGGCAGTCTTCTCCTACACAAGGTATGCTGTGGGGCTTGCTCATGCAAATAAAGTTTGTTCTGTGATACACTAAAAGTGGCTTTCAGCAATATTTTATTGAACTCTTGTTCAGATTAATATCATTCGACTTATAATCATGAATCCAGTAAAATCAGATCTAGGAAAAGGCACACTTTTTTCTTAATGTATTCCATACCTATGGAATAAGGTACCACAGAACACTTGCATGGTAACATCACTTAAGGCTTTTTTTAAAATAAGGCTAGATGGTTACATAGCAATTAGAAAGTATGCATGCGTTAAAGGATTTCATACTTTTTGACTGCATTGCCACCTAAATGTGGAATGAACCAAAACTACTGTGCCAAGATTTAATACAATTTCTAAATCAATCATTAGTTTGTTTGGATGCCACCAGTAGGTGAGAAATAGCTTATTTATTTATTTATTTGATCTTTATTGGGTGATAAAACACTTCTTTGAATTATGTGCACTATTTCATTTTGTAATACTTCATTCAAGTAAAACCTGTCTTCAAATGAAAAGAACAACTTCATTCCATTTAGAGGTTATTTTGTTGAAGATTTTAATGCTATAATCATAATTAATTTTATTTAACCTGTTTATATGTTAAAGTAATCCCCAAATAGATACAATTCTAGTTATAATTACATTTATTTGTTAGATCATCATCTATACTATAATTGCTCAGTAAAGTGGTAGTGTTATTGCTAAATCTGAGAAAAGAAATGTGTGCAAAGTCTCTTAATATTATATCTAAACTAATTGTAGAGAAGTAACTTTTTGATATTGTAGCATATCATTAGTGAATACTATGATTTAACTATCAGTTTCACTACTAATATTAAAACCTTTAATATTATTATTTTGACTTAATGAATTAGCCGGTGGTTCTATACCTAGTGCAAATAGTAGCAGATATAGAAGGCATCCTTGTTTAATTCATTTTAATACCTATTGCTTGTGATTAATATGTTCCAATTTTAATATATGCTTTAGAATCCTGTTATAATATTTTTAGACTCTGGTAAGCCAAGTTTGTCCAACACTTAGAATTGGTATTGCCAGTTAAATGAGTCAAAGGCTTTTTCATCACAAAAGGGATTATTGTTAATTCTTGTTTACTATAGTCTGCAGAATCAATATTATATCTGATGCTGTCTTTTCTATCTGTTTCTTGATGGATGGGTCTTGGGATCCAACTTCAGCCACTTTATAGTTTTGGATCCACAACTCAGGCTCCTCCCCTTACCCATAATCCCCTCCTAGCAGCAACATTACCCCAGATCTTGTTTATCACTCATTGAATTCACACTTGATACACTGGCTTGGGCACGCCTCAGTTAAGTTACTTTTTGGCCTTACAGTTTTTTGATAATATTTTGGAAGATTCTTTTTCCTTTTGTGCCTTTCTCCTATTATATTCTAATTTCTACTTTCCCTTACCCCCCACCCAAAAAAGGGAGGGGGAATCTTAGCACTTACCTTGTGCCTTTGGCAGCCTTTTACTTGCTGTCCTCTATCCACACTTTCCATTGGATTATTATTAATAATGCCATCACTAGTAGTCTTTATTAAAGAAAAATGTTTTCAAGTGCTGTTAGCAATACCACTGTTGGTATCTCTTTGCTGTCTTGTGTTCTTTAGGATTTAGTCTCTGTCATGACAGATAAGTTAACCTGTGGCAAGTAACCGCAAACTCTCCAATTCAAACACTCATGAAAAGTGTGTCTACTGCTTAGGAGCCATACATTTGGATGAGGACTTCTCAATTTGTATGGCCTTTGGGCATCAGGCCATTACTGACTGCTGGAATAAATTAGTTTTAAGGGTCTTCTCTCTGCATTTGTGGAGCATTCTTCAAAATCTTCTTCTAAAGTCTCCCATTCTGGCAAGAAAACATCAGACATGCATAAAGAGGAGAAGAGTGATAAAACCAAGAAAAAAGGGCAAAGATATGAGGAAACAATCCAATGACTGTTCTCTTGCTCCAGTTACCAAAAGATCAAAACTGTAAGAGCCCATCAGGCCTTCAGATCTGTCCTCAAAGAGATCCAGAACCCCACCCTTACCAGAGCCAAGATTCTAACGAGGACCAGTCTCCCCTAGACTGTGTTTTCCTTTAATGCAAGAGATGCCTGCTCAAAGGTCATCTTGGCCACTGTCTTCTGCTTCTTCTATTTCCTTGAGATCAGTCAAGTCAACCAATAGCTGAACAAAGGCTGACATGGCAGAATGATGAGGAAGTTCCTCAGGACTCAGATTCAGCTGAGGGTTCTCTCATCTTCATCTCCATCTCCCATTGGACCCATAAGCTTCAGACCTTTCCTCTCACCTATGCTTGCTCTTACCCTGATCCAACCATCATCTTTGGGGATTCAGGAGCTGACATGTCATCCAAAGTCATCCGTATTAGATCTAAGAATGTGGTCATCCTCAACTCTGGCTTCTGCTCTAATCTTGTCAGATCTGAATGGATCCCTGAGCTGAAACTCTGCCTCTGGATGCAGAGAAAGATTTTCAAATCAAAAGTTGTCAGAGCCACCTTTTCATCTCTGAGTCTCAGTGTTAGATAGCTCAGCTCTTTCTTCTTTTACAGAACAAGATAAGGATGGTCCCATCAGGCATCTTGGTGTGGTTGCCTGCTTAGGTGCTCCTGGGATCTCCCACAGGCCTATGCCTTTGAGGTGGCTGAGACAGCTCTCTCCAATGTTGTTGAATGGACTTATCTTTCCCTCTTGGTCCCTCCCATCCCTCAGCAAATAGCCCTGGGTTCTGTGCCTTCACACTATATCCCACCAGGACAGCTGGTTGCTATTAGCCTTGAGGCTTTACATACTCAGCATATCCTTCAGTCATCTGAGTCCTGTTTGGACCATCCCCTGTTGAGGCCCTTCAGAAACACACATGTAAGAGGAGACACGCTGACTCCTCCCAGGAGTCACTCTTGGAAGACACTGATTTCGATGAAGGGGAGGATCCCTAAGATCACCAATTGAGGATGTCTCATTCAGGGAGATGCTCAAACTTTTAAGATAGAAAGAAGGTTGGCCTTCTGAAGCTTCTTCCCAGGAGGAACTGGTATTCTCTAAGGCTTTTGGAACCAGCTCATCTACTTCCTGGCTGGTCCCCCCATCAGATGAGATGGGGGACCTCATTTTACAGTGGGCTTGGAAAGAGTTGGATGGTATGGAACCGATACCTAAGAAACCTGACATGTACCTTGTAGCATCTATGGATTTATCCCATTGGAGTAAGGGCCCAGAGGTGGACATCATAGTAGTAGTGGCAGTCACAAAAAAAGAGCTTCTTGGTATGAGAAGAGGTAATGTGAATAATTACTTAGAGAATTTGGAAGTGAAATGGATCATAGCCCTGCAAGCCCACAAAGTTCCAGGGCTTAATGCTAGTATTCCTTTAAAGCCAGCTTTAATTAGTAGAAGGTGAACCTGATTTTTTAATTATGCATGATTTTTAACTTGTATAAGTATTTTACTTTGAGTTGCTTTTTATATGGATCTGATGAAGTGGTAACCCCACGAAAGCACTCATCCTTTTGTAATAAAGAAGTGTTTTAGGACGTTTTTTGGCTTTTTCTCAGCTTTGCTGGTGTGCTCATATCTTGTTTTTAAGTTATGATTTTCTGCCCCCCAGAGGACCTTTTCTAGAAACTTCAAAGGGGGTAAGAAACTGTGGCTCAGGAAATCCCAGGGGTTTTCTCAAGACACTTCTGGAGATAGACTCCCAAGGCAAAGGGTGAATGCTAATGGTGGACATCATCCATGTGGCAGAGGAGGTACCCAGACCCAAAGCTTCAGGGGTCCATTCTTTGAGATACCTTTGTCAGTATTCCTGAATGGTTGTCCAACTGCTGCAAGTCAATCGGGGTGGTGGGCACTTATCTCTGCACTCAGAAGTCTGGACATCCATCACCATGGATATCTGGGTGTAGAGAATTATTACTAGAGGTGACAATGTTCCCTTTCTTTGCCCATCACCAACAAACTGGAAACTTCACAACATGCCACCATCCCAAAGAAAAGCAAAATAAAAAAGCTGCTAGACAAGTGAGTCATCCAGGAGATCCCACAAGACCAACAAAGATACAGAAATTACTCAAGATTCTTTTTGGTGCCAAAAAAGAATGGGGACACCTGGGTGTTTACAAAATGCATGGCAGTGGTCACAGCTCATCTCAGACTGCAAGGGTTCTAAGTATTCCCATACTTAGATGACTGGCTCATCACTGCTCCTACCAGATCTTTACTAATCTGGGCAAGGAATTATCTACTCCAACTATGCTCCAATTTGGGAAACAGTGAACCAGGTCAAGTAACAGTTTTCTCCAGTGCAGATATTAGAGTTCACAGATGCCAGCTTGGATATAACCACTCAGACAGTGACACTACCAGCAATAAGATTATTCACTCTATGCAATCAGGCCCTACAGCTGCTTTTCCTTCAAGCACCACCTGCCAAGCTGGTTCTCCAACTACTGGGATCAATGGCTTTTTCCATTACTTTAACCATGTTGGGAAATTTATATATAATGGTTCTTCAGTGGCCACTGGCAGTTCAATGGTCCATAACACATCAACCCATGAGATTTTGGATTTGTTTGGCCAACATTTGCATGACTCACATAGATTGGTGGGTTTAATCTCCAAAGGTGCCTGTGGCACACCCATTTCCTTTTTGCACTCCCAAAGCCACAGTGACCATGGACATTTCTCAGCTAGGGAAGAGGGGATGTTACATGGGAAGAATGGTCTAAGGCATGTGATCCTCATCCAAAGCCAATCTTCACATCAATGTTTTAGAGATGAAGGTGGTCTGCCTAGCATTGCAGTACTTTTAGGATGTCCTCCCTTTAGGGATGATTTCATTCCAGACAGACAACATGACAGTAGTCTGGTACATCAACAAACAACAGGAAACATGATCCTACCTTTTGTGTTGAGAAACAATGAGTGTGCAGCAATGGGGTGATTTCTTCTATTTTTTTTCTGACAGCAACACACATACTGGGGAAGTCTGGCATACCACAGGACAGGTTGAGCAGATCTATTCAGCTGCCTCACAAGTGGTCCCACAATTTATCAGTAGTGAATCATATATTCCATTAATGGGATTAACCATGCGGTAATTTCTTTGCCTCTCCCATCAACACCAAATGCAGCAGGTTCTTTGCTCTGATCCTACCAGAAGGGGAGTCACTGAGGGATATTTTGAGTCACTATTGGCCCTCTTGTTATACTGATTCCAAAATTCCTGCTGAAAGCATTGCAGTGGAAGATCAAGGTGATCGTTATTGCCCAACTCTGGCCTTGTCAGGTGTGGTTTCCCTTTCTTTGGTCTCATTTGCTACACCCACCTGGGGTGCTAAAACCCAGTCCAGACCTTCTGTCACTCCTGTTCAGAATGCCTTATCCAGCCATTCAATCCCTCAAGCTGACCACATGGTTTCTCCACTTCCTATGGTGGCTAGTCAGTCAAGCTATCTTTCCAAGTGATTCATATTCTCACTTCATCCCAGAGACCATCCATCAGAAAAATTTAGAAGAATAAATGGAAAAGATTCTCAACTTGGTCCTCACAAAGAAATTTGGATCCATTATTAGCCCCAATTCCAGCAGTATTGGACTTCCTGGCTTTCATGAAGGGTCAAGTCATTGTACTATTAAAGTTCATTAAGCTACCATTTCAAAATTTCAAGTGGGACAGAATCATGTGATCTTGGCTTCCCTCAAATATATACGGCTTTCCAGAGAGGTGCCTTCCTTTGCATACCCACTCTTAAGGATCCTTCTCCCCCATCGGATGTGACTATTTTACTCCATGCCTTAACTCAGCCACCTTTTGAACCCACTGCTAATGTCAATATTAAGTTTTTAACATGAAAGACACTGTTTCTATTTTGTATTACTTAGTTTGGAGAGTGTCAGAACAACAAGCTCTTTCCTGCAAACCTCCTTACATTATCTTCAACGGGGATAGAGTATAGTTACACACTAATCCTTCCTTTCTGCTTAAAGTGGCTATGGGGATACCTCTTAATCAAAGCACCAATTTGCCAGTCTTCCTTCCAGAATTTTCAAATAAAGGAAACTATATGCTCCACTTGTTTTATGTACACAGATAGCTGCAATTATATCTTCACCATACCAAACCCTTCAGGAAGACAGAACAGCTTTTTGTCTCTTTTTCTAAAGTTAAAATGGTTTAAATGCTTCAAAGGTATCTCTAGCTACATACATAGATGTCGGATAGACTGTATCTCTCATTTATTACCTAAGCCACCAAAGACTCATTCAACTAGATGCATTTCTACTTCCATGGCCGCCTTTTATAGGGTCTCTGTTCATGATATTGGTGCTGCTGCCATATAGTCAAATGTTCACAATGTCATCACTCATAAATTAGACTTGTACTCTAGAAATAGGGGGGCATTTGGTTTCACCATCCTTGGAATAACCTTCCATGAGACCACCTTAGTGGCTAAGTACCTGGGGACTCTGTCCCATCCATTGAAGAATGAACAGAAAAGACAACATCTGATATAAAAGTTAGGCTGTTTCTTTCCTTCAACAACTTCCCTCCCTACTTCCCTATTCCCCCTTCCAGTTTATAGAAGTCCTTACATTATGGGCTTCTGGTACAACACTATGGTCTGTTTCCTGAGCCATATCTTATCCTCTTTCAGCTCCAGAGCAGGTTGCCTTCTATTCCCTAATTTTCTAAGATTCATATGTATTACTATTATTATTATAATTTTTATATTAAAGGGTCACAGGCAAAACTGATCTGGAGTAATGTTGTTGCTAGGAGGGGATTCTGAGTTAGGGGAGGAGCCTGACCTGTGGAACCAAAAGACTGAAGTGGCCAAAGTTGGATCCAAGGTCAATTTGAATACCTTTCTGTTCAGGAAAGATGGAAATAGACAACACAAATCTATCACTATGGTAAGTACATAGTTTTCATTTTTCTATTAAAGCAGCATGTGTTTGCCTACTGACTATATATTCTAAATAGTTTTCCTTTATTAGAAGAAGTACGAAAGTTTTTTATTCTATCTGAAACAACATACATAAATATTTTATAATCTATGTTTAATAATGATGTGGGTTAATAGGACAAACCTAACAGGATTTTTTTTGTTTCAGTATTGGAAATAATGCAAATTTTAGTGAAGGAAAATATTATTATTTAGTAGTACATTCAAACCAAATTATTCAGAATTTATATGATTATTTGGAAATAGTTTGTATAATCATGAAATATTTCCTTCTATTCCCAGAGCTTAATTTTTTAATCTTTTAATTTTGTGTGATATCTCCGTTATTTATTTATTTATGCATTTATTTGCATTTAATAAAAGATTAATGTTTTCTTTAGATGATTTTTATTATACTTTATTTTAAATAGTTCTAGTTTGAGCTCAACTGAGGTTTCATTGTTATTATGATTATTATTATTAATGCCTTCATAATATTTGAAGCCATGAAGAGCATGTACATCAGAGACTAGTTTGTTATTTTGTGGATTTTGATTGCTTCAGACTGATTAACTGGAAATTAATTTTGATGTAGTCTCTAATCTATGCAGATTTGCAGTTATTATGAAATAAAATGAAAGTCTGAGTCTCTCTTATGTTTGCTCCATTCTTTCAATTTATGTCTTTACCATGAAAATATCTTACCACATACTTATGGTTTTAGAGTATCCCACAAAGTGTTGGTACCTGTTTCATCATCATCATAAAAGGACAAAAGATTGTTCAACTCTTTATTAAACAAATAAACTCTTAATTAAGTTCTTCTTAAGGGTATCTATTAACTATGTTCAATTCGCAATGATTTATAGTTATTTAAACATCAGTGATCTGATAATGGACAGGGTATACTCTGACAGGATATAAAAATTCTATATATCGTTATTTGAGTTCCAAAAGCATAAGAATAATAAGTGAAAACCATGTGTTATCTTGAAAAGTTTTCATGACTTTTAGGTTTTGTCCAATTGCATAATGTGTTATAACAGGCTTGTACCCTATTTATCAGTTGGTACTTGTATCTTCTTTTGCAATAATACAATTGAAAGCACCTGGCAATATCAAGTTGCCTTTCATACTACTTCACAGATTACCTAGATAATTTGTAGCATGTTTAGCTTTAGGTCCTTTTATCCAAATACACGTTTCTTAACGTAAACTTTTTTATTTTGTATTTTGAGCTAATCATAGTATATATTCTTTGTCAGTCTTTATAAGAAAATACAATTTTAAGCATAATAAGCACTCTTTCCATGTGATTCATACTCGTCTCATTTTATTTTAAAGGATGGATTAACCAGTACTGTATACTGAATAAAAGTAGAACTCGAAATACCTTCTTGTAAAATATGTATTTCTTGTAAGACAAATATATATGAGTTATTCAAATTAAAATATTTGAAATGTTCTTTTCTGGCTGTTACTTATTCTACTGATATTAATAAAGAAAACACATTTTCATACTCCATTTTTTGTTAATTTTTTTTTTGTATTGTCAGAGTTTGTAGTCATTACACCTCATAGTGACAGAGTATTTTCAGTTTGAAAATTGGTTTATATGACAGGATCATTCTAAAAGTAGCTGTTATAGTTAGTATTCTAGATGATGTTATTAATAACAAAAGATTAATATTATTAAAATCAACCTAACACCGGAATCCATAAGCTCCATCTAACTAATGACATGCTAATTAAACAATATTCTTTCCTTTCTCAAACTATCTAAAACAACTTTAATGACACTATTTTTTGTATACTACTGCTAAATGACAATCACCAAACCTATTTAACGTCAAGATTCTGAAATTTAAAGTTATATCTCTCTCTGTGAAGTCAGTTCCGGCTCAGATAACATTAATATTTGTCTCTATCAATTAATTTAATATGCAAGGTGTACTAGCAGTCAAATAACTTTTTGTTTGACATCATTTATTGATATTTATTCATCACTTTTCTCCTTCACCTTTTGTAAACATACAAACAGATTTATTGTATCATATTTGCTGTGGTTTGAGTTGCTTAATCTAGCACAGTATATGAAATTAAGAAATGCAAACTTTTTAACTTTACAACAAATATTTAATACAAAAGAAAATTCATGCAGATACAAGGCAAAGGAGACCAACCATTCAACATCAGGAAAACTCAGCTTTAATGCAGAATGTAAGCACTTTCACAATGATAACATTGCTACTGCATTAAAGCTGATTTTTTCCTGACATTGAATGGTTGGTCTCCTTTGCCTTGTATCTGCACGATTTTTCTTTCGTGTTTGGTGCTTCTGCAGTTTTGTGTAATCCATCACTGGTTTCCTGCTTGTTGTTCATTGAATAAATATTTAAATATAAATCTATATTAGGATATTGCACATTAGCATTCTGCAGGTGTGGGTGGTGCCGATTTGAATGACATTCCAGTGGAGCTGTCAGTTAAGTGTGGTGGTTGGAATGCTTTATAAATGTCATTTTTATTCTGTGAACAGTAAGAAAGGTTAAGAAGCTTTGAGTAAAAAAATAAAAGTCTAATAGCAGGCATTATTGATTTAATGAGAATGAAATAATACACTCATCCAGCAGGAGGGCTGCCTTGCACCCCATGCTGTGCACAATTTTAAGTTTTAATTTTATACACAAATAAATATATTTTTTTTAACTTTAATAAAGTCTGAATGTTCACTATAGTACTACAAAGCTTTCCAGTATATTATACTAGACTACTGACCTATTTTCCAATATAGTCCCCTAAAAATCATAATTTATACTTACACAGCCATCCAAAACAACATACTTCAGTAAACCACTAGTACATTTAATTTCCTTTATAAATAAAAAGAAGAAATGGACACATGGGTGGTAGAAGAATGTCTTGGTTTCCTGGTGTTTTCCATGTCTTATCACTTCACTATTTTACTTGTGTTTTAGTGTCTTTGTGGCACTGAACTCTTTCTCTTTTGGCTAGTTATGATTTAACATTCTGTATATAACCTGAGTGTAACATTTACAAGGAATCTCTAGACAAGCAGGAGATGGACTAGGACCATCATTATATCTTGCAGGCATGAAGTGAAAAGCCCATCCATTCGGCTGCATTGCATGAAGCAGCATAGAGTTGTCACCATTTTGTAATATTTTTGTATGAATTTTGAAAAATGCTATGCTAAAATCTCTTATGTGTTAAAATGATTAATGCATACTATCCTCGCATCTCATAGCACCTTCATCACAGAGAAGCAACATAGCACTCTATGATGTCATCTCACAAATCCAGTCAAAGAGAAGAAAAAAGTATATAAAATAATTTTTTTTCTGAGATAAAACACTACAGCTGCTATACTGCTGAATACAATGATTGTGCTGACAAATCAGTTTAAATAAGTAAAAAAAAATACAATGTTTATCAAATGGAATATAGCATCTCATTTTGAGCAGTCAGCAATGTTTCTGCTCCAGATTTTCATCACATTTTCCTCTGATCCTACATCATCACATATTATTGTTCCCTTTCTGGCAATGCCCAGATGAAAGACATAGTCATGTATGATGATATTGAAGCAAATCAAGCTAATTTAATTTACCGTCAAAGATCAGACTGACAAAAATCACAAGTTACAAAACAGAATTTAAAATATCCACCAATATGGCAAGGAAAATAGATGCACACATTATTAAAAATATGCATACTTCAATATGGATCCATGGCATAGACAGAAAGGGGGATAGAGCCTTGACTTCAGCCTAGATAACTAGGAATCAATAAACTCTCCTGGGTTGGAAGATCCAGCCAATGATGAGAAAGGAGTAAAGGGGAGCCTGTCACCTCTTTCATGGAGGGAAGAGAGTACTCATTCAGGAGACAAATGCATGGCCATAACCATCCCTTGTGAATGGTCTGCAGTGCCTTATAAGAGAAGAGGGTGGATTTACTTTCTAGAAATTCTCCCAAAGAAGTCGGGTACTGTCCAATATGCTCAGCCCATTGCACAATCACTTTTGGTAGCCCTAACCACACATGGGCAGATTTGTAATCAAAACAAATAAATCATGAACCATTCCTGATGGCTGCTAGAATGATGTTCCCTCTCAGCTTGCCCTCCTCAGGTGATGAGAAATGAACAGGCTAATTGGCCAAGACAGGGGTGGAAGGTCATCATGCAGCAAGGGCAAAAAGAGACATGCATACCAATATCCAATTTCTCTGACTCATAGAACGCTATAACATCTCTTATCAGACTGCCATGTCATCTGCAGGAAGCACAATGGACACCCACATCATACCAATGATTCATCATAACTGTATTTCTACCAGAATGTTTATAATGGCATCCAGAAGAAGGGATGACTCAGCAACTCAAACACAATGATGAGTTAAAGCAAAGAGATGCATGCATTACAAAAGGCCTGTGTACTTATGTCTAAACGTTGTTGTACTTATTTAAGGCATACACAGCCATAACACAACAGACTGCCTTGACTTCAGCAGAAGAATGACGTGCACAGACATCGCAGCAACATTTCATCAAATCTGTTTCTTTATCTAAATACTTATTTATAGTGAATCAGCATTCTATTGATATTTCTAACAAAGATTTGAGTATTTTTAAGCAGTCAGGAAATCCAGAGGCATATTACCCTTGCATGTATCCTTGAAGCAACTGCACTGAAATATGATCACCCTCACAACTAATATGCAGCTTTTACTTGTTATTGTAGTGTAATATTTCAGTTTTTATAGAATTGTTACTTATATTATTGTAACAGAAGTTTCTTAAGTCTTTCTTTTACATTGTCAACACCCCCAAAATTAGAAATTCTGATCTGAGTATATCGCTGTGATGAAGAGACAGTTGGTGTGTGTGCAGTGTGTCTCATGAATCTCAGAGGTATAGCAAGTAGGCAAATCTGATGCTGAAAGCTAGAAGGCTTCACTTTAGGTCTGTGCATGAACACTGAAAAAGTAGCAGAATGGTAAAATTTGAAGTTATGAAGCTAAGGCTGTGCAAAACTTTGCCTGCATATTTACATATGGTAATTGCAGTCTTAAAGGAATGAAGGGACCAAAACTCCATTTGAAGAAATGCTCATAATCCAATATATAAAGAGAGGGAGAGAGAGAGAGAGAGATAGACAGAGATGAATACTTAATAATACCTAATGGTAACAACATCAGCAGACCATATATTGACAGAAATGCAGAAAATCAACTGTTTAATATCAACACTGACTTTCAATACTGACACTTTGAGCAAGATATGCTCCTTTGACACTTTAAAACAAAAACACCTTACTTTCTGTGTTTTTGCAGGAGGGCAAATCATCTTGCACCTCCGTGTAGGTAGCTGCACTCTCCCACACCCCTGCTACCTATATACACCAACTCCAATCTGATGCAATAGTTGGGAAAAGGGAAAAGTTCATAAACCCCACTAGCACATGTTCTCAGTCATGTGTCTTTTTCTCAGAGACACTAATTGATATGCTTTTCTGCTATAATATATACAGTTTAGCAAAAGACACTATTCCTGCAGGCATCTTTATTCTTTGTAGTTTGAATTTCAAACTTTAACAGATGGATGCAATATTTTTTGCCATGTTCTCCAGAAAACTCTTTCCATGGATGTATATCGATCCAGCTGCATTGTGCAATGATTACACATTTTTAGCCTGACTGCAGCACTATTGATTTTAAATACTGATGATTTTCTGCACGATGATCAGCTTCTGTCTATATGTGTTTATGTTTCTATTAGATATTATTAAAGAACTCCCACAGATATATACATATACATAAAAAAACATCAACTTGTTAAAGTACCTGCTCTTAATGAGAGACTGTTCTGCAGGTCATGGTTTCACCAAAATGAGTATTTTTCAAAGATAGTAATACCTACAAAAAGAACAAAGAGAACAGTTCTTAATTTATCTAGGTCTCAGTAATACATAATATTTCAGACCCAGGAAAGAAGTCAAACATACCAAACCTACAAAAAAGATGATTTTACAGTATGCTACCGCCATTGTTTATTGGAATATCGAACCATGCTGTTTTCAGTCTAAGATGTTTATCAAGATAAAATATGAATATTACAGTATTGATCTCAGAGTTGTGTTGGAATTGTTAGAACTAATTCCTAAGGACCTGTGGACTCTTTCTGTTCTGTCAGGTTATCCCTCTTCTAGGTTTACTATCTTTGGCAGTCAAGCTAAGACGGGTCTATATTATATTCTCGAAAGCCGACAATGTCGAATCTGACATTGTCAACAAGAGAATATCAAACACTCAGAATCTCGATCGTGTATAGGGAAATCTCCGTAAGGGGAGATTTCCATTTACTGCAATGTAGTGCGGTCTCGGAGTTGGTATATTTATGTAGTGGGGGGTGCAGGGCTTCCCTCCCCTGTTTAAACCCGCTAGGGTACTTTTTTCTTTTTCTTTTTTGTGTTTTTATAAGGTCGACGTTTGAAGACATTAACCATATGGTGTTGACCATATGTTGTTCGATGTTTTCAATCATCGATCTTATAATATAGACCCGTTAAGACACTTAATATACTACTACCTCAATTTTCTCAGGTATTCCAAATATTCTTATACAGTCTTGCCAGAATCTATTTTCCATGTTATTCATTCTACTTGTTAATCAGGTATTTTGTTTCAATAAAAATTCAGGTTGATTTTCTTGTTTTTTAAATCTTCCATAAATTGGGTTAAGTGCTATTTCTATGTATTTTATCTGGTTGCCATGCAATGAACAAGAGATTATAAAAAAATGTTTATTTTGTACAGCTGTCTTGCATGTATTTTAATTTCTTCTTTATCTGATAATTGTTAGTGTTAAGCCTCGTTGTGTACAGAAAACTTGCTGTATTTTAGGAGTTTTCAGACTTTTTTGAAGTGTACATTTATATAATTAGGTTTACTCTCCACATACTGAGAAGTATTTAAATGTTTTTGTAAAATTGTCTCTTTCTTTGCTATTAATTTAGAATAATATGGATCATCGATTTTTATCAGTTTCTTCAAAGTTTTATATATATATATATATATATATTAGTCATATAAGAACTTTCCTGCCAAAATTTACTTTTGTTTTTAATGGTACTTCACAGGTGCTGCTAGATGGTGACCATATTGGATTTTTCTCTTACTGTTTTCAAAATATCATATTTTATTTTTGAGACAAACTTGGAATTACAAAACTATAATTTAATGCCACATGTATAATCTGCTTGGAGGGCAGTTGTAGACATCATGAGTAATGATAGTATCAATTACTAGATATTTACAGAACCTGAAGTTTCTTATGAATGTGTGTTTAATCAAAAACTCATAAACATCTCAATTCAGTATTGTATAACATAGTATAGTATGCACTTCATGGTTTACTGCCCATTTTTCAGTTTTATTTGTAAATGATTGTATATTTTACAGATCATTTTTGTTGCAACTTATTCTGTTAATTCTGAATGATTTGCACATAGAAGATTATGCAGTTAGGTCAAGGCCATGTGGTTATGATATTCCCCTGCAGCCTAGTGTGTTCTTTGCTCTTTCAACTCTCTCAGCATATTTATGTAAAATGCCATATGTTTTGCATTCTGAGTCATAGATATGAAAACTGAATTATACTTCACCATTTTAATAAACAAGAGAAGCCTGGTATCCAGGTAGTGGTCTCCACCCACCACCAGTGGGCAAAATACAGGACAGATAGAGGTTAATTTTGCCTGCTTCAAATAACCGGATTTATCTCATTCTCCACATGTAAGGCAAATGAGTCTTCCCAGAATGGGATCCTTCCTAATGCATTGATGCTTAAAGTTAGCATAGAGTATTAAGTCTATGAGCTGTTATGGACTATTTCCTGTAGCCAAAAGTTTGAGTCTGTTAGCCTTCATTTGCTTATAGTGTGACTCTGAAATAGTCTCTTTACCAAACAGTACTCCCAAGTCTCCCCTGAAAACGGACGCTGGTGTCCAGTGAGTTGATCTAGTTAATTAATACATTTAAAAATATCCGTCCCTATCAAATATGAGCAAAGCAGAACTCTGGCTCATAGTTTCTCCACTACACTCTTCAAATATAAAATGCAGCTCTTGTTGGTTATATAATAATTCAAAGGTTGCAGTATCTCTTCAAATTTCAGTTGGAATAATCTTGGAGTTAGTATATATAAGCAGCAGAAGTGTGGGGAAGGTATACCCCCTCCCCCTTAGTAAGGAGTGCATCAGGAAGTGAAACCACCCTGAAAAAAGCTAGTTTTACAGCCAGTTTTAATGTTTTCTGTTGTTCTTAATAGTCACATTTCACTGTTCACTCATTTGAGTGTGAAAGAGTTCTGACTTAAAGCTTAGTCGAACAGCCTTTTCACGCAGTAAACTTGTATAATGTTTGACTTGCTTTCTGGGACCTGGATAAATTAACAACTGTACTCTTCATTTGAAATCTTAAATTCCAGACAGTTTCTTGGTTAATCTGCATATTGAAAGGTATTATAATGGGATGGAGTTACCATCTGTTTTATATCTGTGCTATAATTTACCAAGATCCAGTACCAACTCTATGGTGTATGCCTTTTTAAATGAGATCTCATAATATCTAGTAACCATTAACTATATTCTTATAATGTTGATGCTTGCTCAATAAAGAATCTATGCTTATAGACGAAAGTTGAGCAAGCCTGGGATTTTTGAAGAATAGCCAAGCCAGAGGTGATCCAATGGTCTGGTTTGGTTCTTAGAGCCCAATAAGAGCATAGCCAGAACAGACAATTGCAGCAGTAATTAGGTTAAAAATAACTGAGTCTGGTAGTCCATAGGAGATTACTTAAGCAAAAACTAAAATGCATTTACAGCCAAACACACATTGACAATGTCAGCATTCACTAAAATGAATTAATGAATCCTGATAATACCTTCATTATGCTTACTAACAACTTACACCCAGCCACCCCCTTCACTGTGCTCAAGTTACAGGTCTGATGACAAATGAGGTTTGGGAACAAACCGATTTGTCCAGGGACATCATCAGGAGAGGGTCAGGTAGGAATAATGGGGGTTAAGATGGTAGTATGGTGGGGATGGAAGGGTTACATTGGGAAAGTAGTAGGATTAGGAGGAAATGAGATAAGTGCAAGGAGAGGCTTAACTGGTTTTGTGAGAATGTAAGTGGGCAAGGGATCAGCTTTTGGTGTGAACTTGTTACTGCAAGGAGTACTTCCTTGACGATCAGTAGGTACTTTTGGAACAGGTAGGGCTTGGGTTACTATTAGTAGGTAGGGGGGAAGGGGGTTGATGTGTATTTTTTTTTTTTTTTTGTCTGCTGGAGTTCACTAAGGATGACTGATTTTAGTTATGGATGCACAGTTTGCAGTTGATATTTCTGGACATGAGTTTGTTAGGCTGAAGGGAGATTTTGTATAGTATTGTTTCACTGGCTTTCCTAATGTCTCTGGTGTGGTTTTCTCGCTGGGTCGGCCATTCTAGGGTTACATTAATTCATGGTTAATGTCCCCCTCTTTGTAGGTAAAGGGCTCTGTTTTTGGTTATTATGCCCCCTTTAGTTTATGTGTCCAGGCATCCCCTTTCTTTTCATCATCCCTGTTGTTGTGCTCCATTTTTGTGGGTCATGGTAGTTTCCACGTCGGCGGTCTGGTTGAGGGGTTTTCAGATATCCTTTTAGTGTCACTGGTGTTAGTGGTTAAGTAGTAGCTTTTCCTTTTGCTGGAAAAAAAAAAAGAATTGGAAGTAAAAAGAATCAAGGGGGGCAGTAGGTGTTGTTACAGCTCCTGCAGTTATTATGCAGGATTGTGGTAATTACATAATTCTGAATGATACTGTTTTCATTTGGTTCAAGTTAGGCATTGTTGTACTTAATTATTATTGTTGATGTCAAGATTGTTTTCCTCTGGGTTCTGTCATTGGTGTTAGTGAGTCGCAGTACAGCTTCCGCAGCTATTATACAAGACTGTGGTCATTTGGGGTGATTTTCCCCTCAGTTAGTTCGTTGGTGGTATGGGTATAGCAGCACACAGCTTTCTGCAGCTGGATTTATTGGGAAATCTAAAAACAAACAGTTCAATAATACACTTATTGTGGTCTTTCTTTTGGCAGATGGCAGAAGTGCAGAGACTGGGGAGTCCAATGGGAAGTGGAGAAGGCAATTGAGGAAGTCACATGGGGAATATGTGGATGCCCTATGGTGGCAATCAATATTTACTAAGCACATTCTATAATAACTGCAGTTTTAGAGCAACATATTTTTTGATGCTGCTTTTTGATTTCAAATAGCAAGTTAATTTAGAAATTACAAAAACACTTGTGATGCATTCCTCTGTACCTAGAAAAGGCCTTTGTGTTCTGCTGCATCCTTACACAAGTTTAGTAAAAATGTATAGAGGCTTCCAGCTGATCAGAAAGAGATGGTTAGGACGTTTCGTGGGCAGTAAGGCACCTGTGATTAATGGTCCCTCGCCACACATGTACTGTGTGGCGTTAACTGTTACTGGGGAGGGGAGAATATTCCTGGTGTGCAGATACTTGGACTGTGTTGAGTTCTGCGCTAATTTGGTCCTAAGACATGTCATCGGTAGGTTTCAGTTGAGTTGTACAGAATATACAATACAATTGCGATAAGTGCAAGCTAGTAAGAACAATACAGATGGTGCTGTTTTATTATTTGTGGCAGAGGCTCCTTTTGGTTTGTGGCACTAAGAAATAAAACTGAGGTGAGATCATCAAACTTGGGGGGGGCAGGGGTTTATGCAATAAAGGCGAACAAACTTTTATTTGTTGGAAAGGGCCTAGATTTTAAAAGTTATATGTAGTGATGGCTTATGGACCCAAAAGATGAAAGTTATACTAGGCATGTTTGCCATGGACCATTGGGGGAAAACACAAAAACTATGGCAGCGGTCACTAATGTAGGAGGTATTGCTTAGTTAGAAACTGCTGCTGCTGCTGGGGTGACATAAGTTAAGGTATTAGAAGGGATCCGGATAAATGCCTGGATTGCATCAAGCTAATGGCTCTGATTTTGTTCAGATGTTTTCGGTGTCTCTTCAAACTTGAGTGATCATTTGAAGAAAAATTACATCAGGAGATGCTGAGTTAATTCAATCTCTCTTATTTTTGTCACCTTTCTAAATTAGCAGTAAGGTGAGAACTATGGTAAAAGGCATTAAGTATGTATGTAGTTTGTGAGACTGCATAATGTAGAATACTGGGATAAGAATTGTCAAAATGAACAGTCTGTTGCACCATTGTCAGTTCAGTCTGAGGTGGTTGTATTGTTGTCAATTCAGTCTTGGAGGGTAAGTAATGTACTGTTGCAGATGACAGCAACGAGGTGCTAAGAAGCTATTAACTACTAACCTAGGTTGGGAAACTGCTGCTTATATTTTATGTGTATTTAAGCAGTGGTAAGCTCACTGATCGGGAGATGTGCTGAGATGCTGGACACCCCAGTACACTATGTTATTGCTTATGATTAGATTTTGCAGTATGTCCAGATTCTTGCCTCATGCTTTTGGTCCAGTTTTCATGGGGTTGTGATTTTCTGGCCAGTCGCTGGCAGCTCATTGAGGGCGAATTCAGATAATCATGGCAGACAATTATTGAGGGTTATATTCAGGAAGTAATGGTAGACAATGACGTTTTGGACTTTATACACTTCAGGAAAGTCATGGTAGGGCAGGCCTGTTGGTCTATCACTTTTTGGAGCTGTAAGAGCAATATTTGGAAAGTGCCCCTGTTTTGGCTTTTGTCCACCATTGCTGGTAGCCTTGTCTAGTTTTCTTGCTTTATGAGGCTGAGAGGTATTTTTACATTTTTTGGTTCATTGAGGTTTCTTATTTGTATAGTTAATTATACACATTCACCAGAACTAGTCTGGTAGTTGGCACAGTGGTTAAAATTATTGACTGGAATTTCAGTGTTACAGGGTTTGATTCCCACAGGTCACTTAATATTTTACATATGTGTGTGCTTTTTATTTTTTAATGCAGGGTTTCACACACTGGTTAGAAGCATGTGGGTGCCCAGTCTGTGGCACAGTGTGACCATGGGGAAGGTAGGAGGGTCAAAAATGCTACAATACTTATTGTGGTCTTTCTTTAGGCAGATGGCAGAAGTGCAGAGCCTGGGGAGTCCAATGGGAAGTGGAGAAGGCAATTGAGGAAGTCACATGGGGAATGCAGACACGGCAGTTGAGGGACACTGTTACAGGGGACATGCCCACCGCTGGAATGGTGCATAGTATGGTTGCAGGTAAGGACATGTTGTTGGAAGTTCATGTAGGGATGTCTGACTGGCTGTGAGTTGGGTGTAGATCAGGATAAGGGGGGTCAGGTCATGTCAGGAGTGTGGAGAAGTGGCAGGAGTTATGGAGAATCAGCAGGGGCTTAGTAAGTTTCATGTCAGGGAGGACACCGGGGAGGGTAGAGTAGGGTTGTCTATGGGAGTTTGACTTTGTCCATAGGAGGGATGGAGGCACAACTACTGGAAGGTGTTGCTCTTGGGTGGTGTCTAGGCTTTTGTGCACATGCTTGAAGTGTGCGGTATGCATTCAGCTGGGCAGGTGGCAGACAGCATGACATGTAGGTTAATTTGAGTTCACAGCAGCCTGAATCTGATGGGTTACCTTTAGCATTTCCTGAATTTCAGGGTAGTGTGTAGGGGGAATTTTTGTAGGTAGTGAAAAGGGGGTGTCTTCTTGTGGGTCGAAGAAAAGACTCGGGGTGCCCTTTCCCATTATCATGCAGGTTTTGTGTCAGCTGGTCATGCAATTTTCTGATTGCAGCAGTTGCAGTTGAAGTGATAGGTGTTTTTTAAGGAATTCTGTATTACATCAGGGGTCAGAAGGGAGGGATCAGCTTTGTATGAATCTGCGCTCCGTGCAGGGAAAGGAACAAAGAGATTTCTGAAGGTTGGTGGAGAAGGAATGGTGGGTGGGCAGGTTTCTCTGTTGGGGGTTGGTTCCTAAGGAGTTGGCAAGTAATTTCATTTGATTCACTATTGGTCTTATTTGCAGTGAAGGTCATTTGGGAATTTACAGATCTAGGGTTGGTGTAGGTATGTATTGAATCCATTTTTCATTTCTTATGATTTGAGAAGAAGAGTGGCCATTGTTGGGAGGGTTACTGGGTTTAAGTTCTAGTTTGACAAGGCTACGCTGATGGGATTCTAGGTGGTCTGCACTATTTTGAAAGGTTTAGCACTGCTCTCCATTGGATTTGGCAGCAGTGGGTGGGTAGTCAGGAAGAGGTACATTATCTGGATATCTGGTAGGTCAGGGATTTCACAGAACATTGGATGGTATGCCAGCATGTTGGGGATTTGTGAGGAACTGGATGTTCTGTTGGTTATGTAGAAGTTACAAGATTTACAAGGTTCAAGCTAGGCATTATTTCCTGGGATTACTAGTGCATGCAGGCCATGATTGTTTACCAGATGTGAAAGTAGCATGCTTGAAAGTAAAGATACAGCGGGAAATCCAAGGATAAGATGCAGATTAAGGATGTAATGGAGCTCTTCCAGCTCCTGAAGTTTGGATAATGGGGGGTGGAAAAGCAAACATCATTGGGTGACGGTTAATAAGTAGGTGTGTGTTTATTTAGCACTGTGCTTGGCCTTTTTGGACCAGGTTAATGGTAAGGCTTTTTGGCAGGTGGATTGGGTGGTTCAAGGGGAGTTGTAGTTGGTTACAGATATGGCACAAAGTATTGAGATGGGGGCTTATTTTGGGGGAGAATGTGTTGTGGCTGCTGGCCAGCAGGATGGAAGGACGATTGGAGGAGGGATATTTACTGTTTGGAGTTGGTTTCAATTTGGATGGCATCAAAAGTCCAGTAGGAGAAGTTGCTGGGAAAAGCCATTAATTTTCATTTGGACAATAGGGAGGTGGTAAGAGCCACTGGTGTTATCAGATGGGTTGTGTCAGGTTGGCTTGAAATAATCAGATGCTTTGTATATGAATCCTGGACAACTTTTAAAAGGAAGGTGTATAGCAAGGCATTGCAAGCTTTTGTTATATTGTGGGTTGCAGCTGCATGAGGAGGAAGGATTTTGGTGGGAAGGATTGTTGAAATATTTGGTTCAGGCTTGGGAACAAGGTAAGGCAGTTCAGTTTGACCATGTGGGCTTAGCTGTGATTGGTATAGTTGCATGGGTGGCAGGGTTACTTGACTTTACTAAATTTTGGACTGTGGTCGTATGTTGAAGGACTGGGGGTAGGTTTGATATTGTGAAGACTTAGAGACAACTGCCATTGATAAGGCAGGTTTTGAAGGTTTTATTGTAGGGATTCATGATGGAAAATGGAAATTCATTGGATTATACTTGGGGTGATTTTTGCTTTATGGATGTATTATGGATCTCTTAGGGTATAAATATGTTAGAAGGTTTTAATTAATTTATCTAGAAGTAGATATAATTCATGGTATGTGTGTTTAAGGCATTTTGGCTTAGGCTGTGAGGGTATGTATATGCACTGGTTGGTATTGATCAGCTGTTCTAATTAGTAGGGTGGATCAGCTGACTGATGTTCATGTTATATACTATGTTTTGAATATTTAATTGCATCTGAAGAAGTCTAGCTATCGAGCCAGACGAAAAGCACTTTATGGAATAAAAAGTTTGCATTACTAGCTTGCAAGTTCGTGGATTTATTTTTTTTTTTTGTGGAGCATTAGTCAGTTTGTTGCTGCTGTTTTTTTCCTGGGATCTCTTAGGGTGTTGGAACTGTTTTGATTGACAGTTTGGCAGGGTGTTTCAGTGTTTTTTTTTTTTTTTGCTTTTATGTGTATTTGGTTGGGTAGATGTTAAACAGATCAGTTGGGGAAGGGCAGGCCGATAGTTCAGGGGAAGGACAGGAAGAGTTGGTTGGGTTCAAGGGGTTGGACTAAGAGGTTGCTGTGGTTTCATGTTGGGAGTCCCCAAGACTTTGTTTTGATCAGTATGGGGCAATGTGATGATGTGTAATCAGTTTGTATATATGATGAAGGAGCTTATTGGTGTGTTGGTGTTCTAGGAGAGAGAGGTTTTCTATTCATTCATTGGGCACTGGAAGGGTTTCAGATTTAGCACAGGAAGGCAGATTAATTGAAGTCAGTAAGAGGGAGGGTTGTTGATCATCAAATGCTTTATTGCCCTATATTAGATAATTTGGTATGATGACTGGCTTGGTATTAAATTAATTTTTTTGTCATGCTTATATCCATTAGGTGGTAAAAGGGGTCTGCAGTTAGGCCAGATGGGCCCACAAGTTGGTTTGCACTGGTTCGGGTGGCATTGGGCTCTTTACCATTCTGGTGGTACATTTGGCAAGTAACAATTGGGGAGTAATTCCGAAGGTACAGCTGGTAGTTACGACAAGTGAGGATCTGTTTGTTTTAAAGAGGTTATATCCAGGTATATGCATTGGGTGGTCGGAGTAAGTACCGTGGTTATTTTGGTGGCTAGGACTCATTGGATTGCTAATGTTAGATTAAGCAACCTATTATTATGATAAGGTATTGGGATGTTAATGACAGAGATCCAGTTTGGTTCAGAAAGAATAGAGTACACCTGAATGAATTTGTTTTGGACCTCTTTAATGTGCACTTAGGTTTGTTTTGAAGTGTTTGCTGAAGGTTTTGGAATGAAAGAAGGAGTACAACCTATGTCAGGCTGGTTGGTGGAGAACAGAGGCAGGCTTGTCCCTCTTCTGTTCCCCCTTTGGTGTTGGATGTTTAATTCAATGTGTTGGGGAATAAAAGTAAGAGATGGGACGCTACTTAATAAGTAAAGTAATGCAAACGGAGGTGAGGAAGCTGCTTGAGAAGTAAAAGTAAGCAAGTGGAGGTGAGGAGACTGCTTAGTTGGTTAGGGTGAGTGACATTACGCTGCTCTAGTAAACTGTTATATGGATGTTCATTCTGTGATCAATAAATTGAAATATTGTTCAATAAAGATGTTCATGCTCTGATCAATAAATTAAATAACTGTTCGATAAAGTTATGCTTATGGAAGTTAATAAACTTCATCAGTGTCATTTCGTGTAGTGTATTTATTAAAGGGGACCAGGACAAATGAGATTTGGGAACAAACCAATTTCTCCAGGATCATCTTCATGGGAGGGTCAGGTAGAAATAGCAATGGAGATTAAGATGATTGTAGAAGAAAGGAAGTGTGATGGGGATGGAAGTGTTAAACTGGGAGAGTAGGAGGATTAGTTTCCCTGTTATATCAGTGAACGCTTAAAACAGTAAACGCTGTTTTATCTAACATTTTAAATTGAAACTGCAAAATCCCAAACATATGGAACAGTGATTTTTTTTTTCCAGGGAAAAAAAATCATTGGTCCATTTTCGGGACTTTGCCATTTTCTTCATTGTGGTGTGATCTCGGAGTTGGTATATTTAAGGAGGGGGGGGGGGTTTAGGTTTTTTTATTTTTTATTTTTTTTATGGAGCAGCAATTTTTTTTTCCCTGGGAAAAAAAATTGTTGTTCCATGTGTTCGGCATTTTGCTGTTTCGATTTTTAAGGGTCGATTATACAGTGTTCACTATTTTAAGTATTCACTGTTATAATATAGACCTGAGGATTAGGAGGTAATGAGGTAAGTGCAAGGAGAGACTTGACTGGTTTTGTGAGAATGTAACTTGGTAATGGATCAAATTTTGGTGTGAACTTGCTACCTCTTTTTTATAAACATTGAAGATTGGGTGGTTATTTTATAGGTTTGGTGTTTAAGCAGACAGGAGGGGCATGCTTGTCCCTCTTCTGTTCGCCCTCTCGTGTTGGATGTTTAATTCAATGAGTTGGGGAATGAATGTGAATGCTAGGACACTACTTGATAAGTAAAGTAAGCAATCGGAGGGAAGAACACTGCTTGAAAAATAAAAGTAAGCAAGTGGAGGTGAGGACGCTGTTTACTTGGTTAGGGTGAACAAAGTTATGTTGCCTTAGAAAACAGTTATATGGATGTTCATGCTGTGATCAATAAACTGAAATATTGTTCAATAAAGATGCTCATGCTGTGATTAATAAATTAAATATTGTTCAATAAAGTTATGTTTATAATAGGGTGTACTAGGAGGTGATAACTTCTTTTTCAGAGGCAATGCCCTTACTTATGAGAGAAGCCATATAGAATGCCCTTCTTACCACTGTGGAAACATGGTGATCAAAGGCAAGGTTGCTGTCAATCTGAGTGCCCAGATCTCTCGCCACTGACTGCATACTTAGGGGTACCGTGATTGATGTGGTAATTTGTAGGAACATCACTCTTACCAAAAGGGACGATAATACATTTTTTTTGCATTGAGTTTGAGACCATGACTTTGGAACCAGTCATTTGTTTGGGTAATACCTTCTTGAAGGATGTTGAAATCGTTTGGAGATTATATTACTGCACCCAGGTTGCAGTCATCAGCAAACTTTGTCAGACACAGTCCTTTGTTTTTAGCTTGTAATTCGGAGAAATAGATCGTGAACAGTAGAGGTCCCAGGACCAATCCCTGTGGAATGCCACTGGTTACGGGTCTGCTGTTGGAGGTGGATTCCCCTATTTTGACTGTATGGGTTCTAACAGTGAACCAGTTTGCAACCCACCTTATGATATAAGGGTTGATATCTAGCTGGGAGAGTTTGTCACTGATGCCTGAGTGAGGGATAGTGTCAAATGCCTTGGCTAGATGTAGGTAGGGTGTATGCACAGATTTCTCCTCATTCAGGCCCCTGGTAACTGTCTTGCAGTCCACCAGGTTTAACAGACATGATCTCCCCATGACAAATCCAAACAGGGTAGGATCTAGTGTTTGGAGATTACCTATATATATGTTGATAAGGTCCATGATGATTGTCTCCATGGCCTTGCAGATAAGGCTAGTCAGGCTAACAGGTCTGTAGTTCCCGGGGTAAGTAGGAACACCACCTTTGTGCAAGGGGATAATGGTGGCTGTTTTCCATTCAGCTGTGAAGAAGCTGGTGTTTAGACTGTGATTGAAAAGAGTACCCAATGGTGATGCTAATTCTTATTTGAGCCCATTAAGGAAGCAGCCTGGGATGTTATCAGGTCACACTGATGATGTGATTTTGACTTTGGTGAGGGTATTTACAACCTGCTCTTTACAGATACAAGGTGGTAGGGATGCCATGAGGTACATGTGGGCAGGGACAGGTAAGTGAAGTTTTCACCAAGCCTGTCAGCTAACAGGTTAGTTATGTCCATTGGCTCAGTACATGTGCAACCATTAACTACCAGTTCAGGGCAAATCTGGGCCTTACCTTTTATGTTACAGATGTAACTAAAGAACGTCTTATGGTTGTCCTTTGTTGAGGAAGCTAACTTGGATTCGAAGTTTGCCTTGGAGGACTTCGCAATAAATCTTATTTGCTTATTTAAGCTGAGGAGGGAGTGTCTCCAGTTTAAAACCCATTCTTTCTTACTCTTAAACAGCAATTTCTTCCTTTTATTGTAAAGCCTGTTAATGGCGGTTGTCCACCAGGCAGGTATGCTCTTCCTTGAAGAGCTTATTTTGATCCTAACAGTTACTGCCATGTCAATGCAGTTATACATGTACTTGTATAGGCATTGATTTAGAATTCATTATAGTTGCTAGTTCCGTTTGAGGGAGGAGGTGCAGTGAAGTTATTTATACCATACCATAAGAGGTTATAATCTGCTTTGCATAAGTATTTTAGTCTAGATGTTGCTGGAAGGGAGTAAGGTGTAATAGTTACTTCAAATGAGACTGAATGAACTCACAGTGGGGGTGCTACACTGGTCTCCCACATTTGTTCATAGATTAGTACTAAGCTAACTGCCCTTGTGAGCCATTTTAAGCCTAGCCAATTATCCCTTATGAGACTCAAACCCTGCACCTTGTGTTTGTAAGGCAAACACCTTAACCATTAGGCCACCCTCCCAACAATCATCAGATCCAGAATGTTGGCGCCCTTAGTGGGGGTGTCAACTACCTGGTCCAGGGAACTGGAATTGACAAAGTCAAGGAACCTTTGGGCAGGTGAGTTTGAGCACAAGTAATTCACCCAGTCAGTGCGAGGGTAGTTAAAGTCATCCAAAACCATGGTGTTTGGATGAATCTTGTCAGGCCCAAGGCAGACAAGTGCAGTACAACAGTGCAGGTTAATTTATAGTAATAAAATACAGTAAAAAAGTAGGCAGCAGACAAACAAATTGCAATAAATAGTAAGAATAAGTAATACAAAGTAAAAAATAACCAAGAAAACAGGCAATTTATGTTTTTAGGAAGCTTAGAGGCCTCTAGTAGTCTTATCTCAGCAAAGAGTTGTGGTTGGTAGTTCTTCTCAGTTCAGCTCTGTATGAACATACAGACACCCACATATAGGCACCATCTTCACCAGGCTGGATAAGAAAATGGTGACAGTAATTTTTTTCAGAGCCAGGTTTTGGGATATAACAATGGCTCTTAGGTCCATTCAACCTGGAAAATGCAATTATGACTAGGTAATTGCCCACTTGGGGTGAATGATCTTAGCTAGGTCACACACAGACGCATATACCATGCATAAATAGATCTATACATAGTAATATAGACTGAATGATATAGAGGCATATATACAAACATTTATATATAAGAGTGTGGTAACAGTGCAAATTACAGCTATTATATTTGATTAATTACTGTGTTAACAGAGGCAAGTCAAACTTTTAAAATACAAACGATATGATCAAAAAGGTAAGAACGCCAATGAAAACATATTTTACTACTTCTTACAACATGGCATATCTGTTGCCACTACTTTTCTATCTTGCTTTACTGACTAAAGTAAAACTTGGACCAAAATCAGGACCAGTAGATACAAATCCAATAAAAAACAAAAAAAAATCAGTTAAACAGCAAGAACCAAAGTACTTTTTAATGTAAACAGCCTTAACTCCACAGTTAAGCACTTTCATCTTATCCAGACTTCTTCAGAACTGTGGAGAACCACACTAAGAAGCAGTTAAAATACAGAGTGAACCTCCCCCACCCTCACCAGCATCAGCCATTAAAAGACAAACTTCAATTAATACCTTAAAGAAGTGTATCTAAAGCTTAAACAACAGAAGCACTCCTTCTTAATTCACTAATAACAGAAACATTGTCATTAAGTCCTGGAAATCTGAAGCATCAAGTTTCGGTTGCCAGCACATTTCTCTGTGCAGAAGCTTGTTTTCCCACTCACCACAATAAATAGATCTCTGTACTTGTTCTAATGGAAAAAAGGTAAATTTTGTAAATCCCTCATAGGTCAAAGAGTGTCTTGCAAGTACACTTTTACAATCACCTTTCTGAATACTGTATAACTGCTGATAAATATGCTTGGAAAAGGCATTTTTAGTTTTGCCTATATAGAAAGATAAACATGCCTCACAGGAAGCCATATATACAACTCTAGATGTCCTGCAAGTACAAACATAGGTAACATCAGTTTGTCCCAACATTCCCCTTAAGAAACCAGTATAATTGGTATTAATATAAGGACAAAAGTGACATGACCCACACCTTCTAGTAACTGGCACTCCTTTGGTCTTACTACCAGACTTTTCAAGTAACATTTTCATATTAGATTTGTTTCTATAAGTGAAACTAACACTTTTGTCAAACAATGCCTTAATACCATAATCACATTCAAAAATACACCAGTTTCTTCTAATAGTTTTCTCTATTTGTTTAATGTCAAGAGTGTATTATATGACCATGTTAGTCTGTAGGTTGAGGGGAGTGGTGTCTTTACACTCTCTAACACCCTCAAGTCCATGCAAAATAATCGGTGCAAATTTAGTTTGTCTTCCAAGCCAAACCTCCAGACTTACTTACAAATAATCAAAAGATTGTCAAAAAATCAATAATATGCTTTACAGTACTTGTTTTAACAAATACCTTATTTAAACGTAACTTACAACGGCAGCACTAAAATTAACTTAAATGTTGTCAAATTCAAATTTCATGGAGTCATCCGAAATATTTGTTTTCCTGCCATCTACAGTTAGCTTTATCTTTTAATTCAGTCATTGCTGACTCATATTTTTTTCTTTACTTTTGGCGGCGTCAGCTTTATCTTACTGATGACTGAGATGCACTGCTTAATTTAATGCAAATATACAGTCCTTTCCTCTAATCAAGAGGAACAGGAATAGTTAGCTAAGAAAGAATCATGTTTATTTACTTGATGCTTTGCTCTAAATGGTTCAAAGCATACGACTGCAAGTAAATAGCCAAGATAATAGCTACCAAATACCAATGATTCTGTGTGTAAATAAAATCAAGTTCTTTCCTCTGGACTTAAAGCCTACAGCTACTTAATTTTTCTAAAAATCTAATTTTTAAAAGGCAGATAAATTAATCAAAATAGTTTTGTTCTAAAATTAATATCTTCTTAAAACAGTCTAAGATTCAGACAAAGCAACTTTCCAGAAATTAAAGGTCATATTCTAGTATACATAATTATTAAAAACTGGTACAGGAATCCTGACTTGTTTCATTTTTTTAGCTTTATGTAAGCATCAAAATCTGCACTTACGTCCTGTTTCACTGATGCGTCAAAACAAGGATGAAACATGTCTATAGTGGGCAGACTCTGGCTTATTGGGTTGAATGCATTATTAAAAAGCTATGCAGCATTCTGCATTCATGATCTAGAGCACAGAAGTATTATTTTCTTCAACAAAAATGTACATAACACAATCACACTTACAATAAGAAAAGAAACCAAGAGGAAAAAAACTTTAAAATCCATGATATTTTTGTGATCATGTAACCTTGTAGTTGGCTTTTAAAAGGCAGAGAGTAAAGATAGAAATGTCTCCATGTGAGGGGGGTTGGAAGCTTTGCCCCCATAAAAAATGAATGTTCTGACCTTTTTTCTCTCAATGTTTTTCTGTTGCTCTTAACTATAGTCAGCAACATTATATGATGCTTTGATAAAGAGAGGTTAGTAAGTATCCCTGTACACATGGTTCTAAAAGGCAGAGATTCTGGAATGTAAAGCCTTCTAGTTAATTCCATAATTTTCCACAACTAGAGAAATGTGTGAATGATGAAATTTAAAATGCTTTGTAGAAGCAGTTAAACATAATGAGTTTCACATTATGACATGAAAAATGCATTTCCTGGGGGTAAGTTATATTACTGCAAAACACAACTGGATTGTCTTATTATTATTATTTTTTACAAAATAAGATTTTCTTTATTTTACATTGTCTTTAATAAATATGTATGTGCCTCTGTCAATGTGTAAGTAAATAAATATACATGTCATACATTGAGAAAGGGTTTCTTAACATGAAAGCTTTGTTGTTATCATAAAGGTCTTTTTACTCAAGTATTGTCATTTTATTTAAATAAATATACAAACATATACTAACACATTAAAAACAAAAAAATGTGAACTCTGGAAGAAGTCAAAGGATTTTAATAAAAATAAGAGCTTTCATTCCTCATTAACTACTGAACTTCATCATATACAAACACTCATAAACAAACAGGGTTGGACTAAGACACTAGAACAATTATTTCATTCCTCCATACCACAGTTTAATCAAACTACACTGCCTAATATGCTACACCTGAGCCTTTCTACCTGGCAGAATAAAACCAGTGGTGTAAACTTTAGTGGTCTGAGATTAGGGGTCATTGTAAAAGAAACAAACGATGGCTCTGAAAATAAGTTGTACTAATGGGGCATGGCCAAGAAGGCAAGCTGTTAGCAGCACACAAGTATTGCTCTGCTTCTCTTAAATAATTCTCACAGATTTTTTTCATCTAATTCATCAAAAAAATATTCGGAAAAGTCAAATTGTACTTTAAAAAACCTACTGGGACAGTTTGATGAAAAAAATATACTTTCAAATGAATTTCCTGTCAGAAATTCAGCTCATAACTACTATCACAAATAAGCCACTCTAAAACAATATCTCAGGATGCTTCTGTGAAGAAGGAGCTGCAGAATATTATTAACAGTATACAGGACAGTGTACTGGACAAACTTGATTCTAAAGTGGATACAATTAAAGAAGACTGTAAAAATCAGATTGAACCATACCTCTCAACTGTACCTCATTACGAGGAATGTACCTCATTTAGGGTCTTAAAAAGTTCATGTTCCTCAAAGTTCTTCAATGTCCCACATTGAAAGACTGTAACACATTCAGTGTTAGGAATTTTTTTAAGTGGAATCCATGGTAAATAGAAATGAATCATATTAATTCATTAACAGATGTTCTTTCTAAGTAAAACCAGCATATTTTAACCATCCTATGGCCTTCCTAGTTGAAGTTGTTAGTAAGCCATTAGTATGTGTTCCACATTTTGCCCATTTGTTCCACATTATGAGGACTAGTGTTCCTCATTTTTGGAGATGGAAGGTTGAGAGCTATGGATTGAACTAATTAATGAAGTACTGAAACAGCATAAACTTCAGATATTGGAAATGGAGGATTCAGTTACTGATACTAATGGCAGACTAATAGAAGGAGAGAGTAACATTGAATTCCTTCTTAAGCAGAACAATACATTTCTATTAAAATAGATGATCTAGAAAATAGAGAGAGAAGATATAACATTTGAATTTATGGTGTTCTCAAGAAGCTAGAAGGAGACAACATGGTTATTTTTTTAACTTCTTGGATTCCTATGATTTTAAACCTTCTGGAAGCCTTTTCTTTCAGCACTGACGGAGCTCACATATCCTTATCTACAAGAACTTCAAGCAAGAAACCTCACAGTCCTAGATCTATAATAGTCAGATTTATTTCCAGTCAGGACAAAGACTTAGTTTTACAAACTGCTTGTTCTACATCTCCCTTAAAAATAGGAGATTTTGTTGTTAGATCTGGCAATGACTACTTTTCTTTGGTTGTTTCTAAAAGTAAAGCATATATTCCACTTTGAAAGAGTTTAAAGAAATCTGAAACAAAAACTCACCTGATTTATCCTGCAAAATTAAGACTTTTTCTACCAGATGGAACAATTTTTCAATCTCTGGAAGGTGCAGTTTTGGTCAAAAGAAAAAAAATACTTAACACCACAGTAGTTAGGGATTGGAGTTCATCTTTAAAAAGACAAGCTACAAGATGTGAGTGGATTGTAAAACAGAAAAATAAGCTTAGAGACAAATGAAGGACATGTTGTATTTGATGTTTAGTTTTAACCTAATTCATTATGTATTCATTTTTCTTTGAAAATATTCTTGAAAAATCATCCTACATAAGGTAATATCTTTTTTTGCTTTTATGCATATGACTCATCATAAATAATAAGTAATAACTTTCTTTTCTTTCATTATGCATGTGTTTTTCACTGGGCTTGTGAGTGTCTAATTAAATAGGATTTCTTCAGTACTAATCATTTAAATTTAATTTGAAGTTATTTAGCAATACAGTTTTTATATTTTAATATAAACATCATATATGCAATGTTTTTAGTAAGTTTGTTTTGTGTTGATGCTTTTATTTCACAGGGTGACTTGTGTGAAATGAGGTGACATATGTGAACTGATCTGAATAAGCAGTTGCTGACAGCTTCTTACTGATTACTCATTTGGTCTCAGTTAAATAAGACTGGTTTTAAGATGGCGTTTCTGCCTTATTTTATTTCATTTATGGTAGAGTTTGTTTTGGTATTGGTCATTTATCTAATTTCTTTAAATCATCACAGAAATGTTCTTCTTTTAAATCGTGGCTCACTGACATGATCACAAAATTTTTACTTGATTTTGTCTTTCATCAGTTTGTTTTCCCACACATTTTGGATTCCAGCTGTTTTGTAAGATGCCACAAGCTTATTTTGACTTGAAGAGCAGCTAATTTTAGTTTATGCAGTTCATGATTGAGGAAGCACCTTTTTAAACCTTCACCACTGAAAACAGGAAGTGTATGGCTGAAACTTCAAAAGGAGTGTTAATTAAGCTTTACTCTTTTTTGTTTTAAATAAGCTCCTTTATTAATATTTTATTAAATAATTTGTTTATTTAAGCAGGTAAACCTTTAAAAATACTTATTTTAGATTGTTGCTTGCTGACTGCAGTCGCCAATATTTAAACTGTGTTATTCAAATTCAATACTGCTATTTATATGTTTTAATTAGTTTACATATTTTTTAAGTATTTTTAAGTTTATTTTAAATTGCTACAGCAGTCTGACTTTATATGTGTATAGTGCAGTTCAAAGGATGTGAATCTCAAACTTTGACCTTTCAGAACTGGGAATTACATGCGCAGTTCATGTATACAAGGATTAAAAGAACTTCTGATGAATTTTAAAGTATACAAAATTGCAAGTAAAATTGAAAGATGACTGCTATATTTCAGTAACTTCCTTTTAATCTTAATTAATATAAGATAGCACTTTTAAAGTTATAGCAATATAAACAAATATCTATGAAGGAAGTTATATGTATTCTCCATGTTTTTGAAGTAACATGATAAAAAGTATGTTGGCTAAATAATAGGCTTAATTATATGGCTTAAATCTATTTATAGTTTTGTTTGGATTTTGGTGATAATTCATTTTAAATAACTTAAAATGAATTTAACTAATAATATTTAATACTGCATGTATTATAATGGATTTTTATTTGGTAATAGTAGTAGAAGTATGTTTCTAACACAGTAAAACCATAAGCATAAGTGTTATTAACCTGATACAGGGAGGTTTAATGAATTGTGAGGCATGCAGGTAAAATCAGCCAGATAGGTTTATACATTATAAGTAGCTTTTTATAGTACTAATGCTGGAATGAATCATTTAAGAATTAGATTATAGATTTATTGTGTTAAGCTAGAGATATATTGGGTAAATAAATGTTAATATATGTTACCAGTATATAATGTAGTAACGAATAGGGCCACGATGGTGCAGCGGTTAGTGTTGTCGCCTCACAGCAAGAGGCTCTCCCGTTCAATTCTTGGCTGGAGCGCCTTCTGGAGTCTGCATGTCCTCCCTGCAGTCAAGTGACATTAAACACATGCAGGTAGGTGCGTACATGAACGGGCCTGCCTTCTTTGAAGGTTGGGCATCGGGCTGGCACCTCGGCACCATAAAAATCCACTGCCAATCATTAGCGAACCGGAGTTCCGCTGTGGTGACCCCTAACCGGGAAAAGCCAAAAGACGTTACTATATAATATAGTAATGAATGTTTTTGAGATAGCTATTAAACAGTTTAATTTGTATATTCACTATTAAGTTTTAAATATATTAAGCTATATTTATTTAGCTGGTCTAAGGATGCGCTTCTTTTATAATGTTTTAATTAATGTAAGCACTCTTTTCTCTTATTTGCAATAGTTATTATTATTATTCATTTTATGCTAGTAATAGAATAAATGTTGCATCTTTTTACCAATTTTAGATGTTTTTGTACATCAGTATAGTAACCTGATAAAGACATCACTCTTCCTAACAGTATAAAGTTAGAGAAAAATAGTCAATAGTGTGATGTCATTCAGCAACAGACACAATATAACTGAATGTTTAAAATTAGTAATGCTGGTTCATGAAGAAAAGTAGTCTTTTTCTTTGGAAATTTCAGTGTGGTATATGATTCACTTTGCATGCCACAAAAGAATCAAATATAGTATTTCTATTTCACTGGGACTTAATATGAAATTTATGAATCACTTTTTTTACTGTCTAGCTTATAGATTAAATTTTGCAAAAATGTTTTATATATTTCAGATGAACTCGTTTAGAATGTCACTATTCTTTGGAACAGGAAACTTGTTTTAAGTATGAAATAAATAATTGTTATTTTTAATTATTATGCAATTACTTGTGTAGAATTATTGTAGAGGTTTTAATATTATAATGTATAATTTATTTCTTAGTTTATATATTTAATGCTAGTTAAATAATTCACTCTATATATATATATATATATATATATATTTATAATGATGACACTTATAATAAGAGTGTGCATTACTTACATTACTTATTTAAATTTATGTTTAGTTGTTAAGTATTTGCTATATAGAAGCAGTAGCAATAAAATGTGATTTGATAGTGTAATGGGGTTGTTAGCAAGAGGTTTGCATGATTTTTTCATCAAACCTGGATTTTTTTCTTCCATGTTAGTGGGAAGGATCGTATTTGGTGTTTTTTTTAGTATTAATGTTAGTTTTTTTGTCCATAACAAAATGTTTTAATGACAGTTTGTGCTTATTGTTCTAAACCACTGTATAATTAGCTTTAAATCTTTTTCTGTGAAAGATGACAGTATTCAACTGTATCTCATTAAACATGAATGGGTTAAATAACCCACTAAAGAGGGGTAGTTTAATAAGTACTTAAAATAACACAAAGTAGATATATATTTTTACAAGAAACGCATTTATTGACTAAAGATTTAGACAGTGTGTTATTAAAAGATTATACTATTTTAGTGAGATTTCATTTTAGTGCCAAAAGAAGAGGTTTTCTTATTCTTTGGAAGAAACCTTTAGGTATACCTAAAATGGTTGATATTTATTCTGACAAGAATATGCTGGGATTGGTGGTTGTTGAAATAGACAAAAAAGTTTACACTTTCAGTGATACCTATTGGATTCTTGGAATAGGAACTAAAACTGCAAAAAATTATCTAGATATTATAACACTACATTTGAAAAGAGAAATGGTAATAGTGGGAGATGTTAATTGCATCATATCAAATAAGGATACTACTAATGGTAAGAGACTCAAGCTATCTTCAGTATCTAAGCATTTATATCATTTTATTAATTCAATGAATAATTTTTGATTTAAGATCAGCAAATTCTTCAAATTATACTCATTGTACCCAAGCAAATATTGACAATTTTTTTTACCTCTAATGCTCTTTATTCTAGAATAGATGATGTTTTGATAGTTTTGTGTCCTTTATCCAGCCACAATGCTATTACTTTTACAATGATATTAAGCCATGCTAATGTAATCTATTGTCAGAGACTTCCTGCATATATAATTAAAATAAAAGGTTTTAGTGATTGGTTTTTAAACAAATTAAATCAATGTATGGAATTTAATAATACTGAGGAGGTTTTAGATACTATTTTATGGGATACATTAAAGGTTTATTTATATGGTAGAATTAAAAATTTGTATTTATGTAAAAGAAAGGAGTGGGATAAAGAATTAAATGTTCTGCAATCTAATAAAGATAAATTAAAATTAAATTTAAAACCTAATGGTAAATCTCCTAATTTAGAGTTGAAAAACCTGAATCAGAAATATTTAGAAATACTACATAATAAGATTTCAATTAGTTTGAAAAACTTTAAATTATAATCATATTCAATAAATCACAAGAGTTTACACAGATTAGCCATTAGGTGAAACAATGAATAATATAAATAATATCAAGGAAATTGTGTAAAAAGTGAGGAATAAACATCTAAGAATAACTGATTCAAATGATATTTTACAATGTTTCACGTATTACTACAAAATAACTAATAAAACTGAGACAAGGATAGATAACAGTATTTTAGATAGGTTTTTGAAGGAAAATAAATTATAAACTAACTAAAGAACAGAAAATTAAGACTGATAAGTCTTTCTCTTTTAAAGAAGTGAAAGATCAAATTAAGAATTAAATACTTTTGAAAAAGTCAAGCCAACTTTAAATATTTACACCTTCTTGGAGATTTTCTCTTGTCTCTCCCATTTGAAAATCAGATAAAGATCCTGCATTGTGCTTTTCATATTGTCTTATATCATTTTTAAATGTAGATTATAAGATCTTTATGTCTATAGTAGCAAAAAGATTACACCTTATACTATCAGGATTAATAAATGAAGATCAGACATGTTTTATAGTGAAAAGAAGAGTTCAAGATAAAATTATTAGAATATTTTCATTAATTGATATGGCTAATAAAAATAAAAAAGAAATTTTGATAATAAATTTAGATTTAGACAAAGATTTTCATTCAGTAAACTGACCTTATTTGTTTAGAGTGCTCAATGAATATAATGTCCCCCAGACTGTATAAGTTTAATAAAAAAGCTTTGTAACAATTCAGTATTTTATTTTAAAGTAGGTTATTTTCTATCTAGATCCCTTAAAAATTTAAAAAGGCATGAAACAAGGATTTCCTTTATCCCCTTTGTTATTTGCATTAATTATTGAGCCATTTGCAAATCCTATAAGATCTAATAAAATATTATAGGCTTTCAAACAGATAAATATTATTCCTCTAAAATTCAGTCATTTGCCGATTATATTCTATTAACAAGTGGCAATATAGAAATTTTGTTAGAATATATAGTTAACTCTTTGGATTATTTTGAACCTATTTTGGGTTTGAAATTTAACCACTTTTTAAAAAAAGTAATAATTTTAATTGAGGTAACTCTCAGATCAAATATCTAGGATTGCAATTTGAATTCAAAACTAAAGATTTGATATAATTAAATTATACAAATTTAATTGATATAATTATTAAATTAACCTCTAATTTGAAATAATTATTTTTTCACAATGGAAGATTGACTTACTTTAATAAAAATGATAATTTTACCAACATTTTTATTTTATACTCAGTCATTAATGACTCCTCCTTCTAAAAAGATTCTAAAAATATAAACACTATCCTTCTTAAGTTGTTATGGTCTCTTAGTAAACCAAGGATATCTTCTGATTGGCATACAAAAAGTTGGGAGGAAGGTGGTATTGGGTTCCCTAATATAGAGCTATATGCAAAGTCTGTCATAATTAAAATAACTGCTTTATTGCTAGACTCCTCATACATATCAAGTTGGGAATCAATACATGAGAGAATCTTAGTAGCCAAAAATAATTTAGATGTAAAATCTTATATGAAATTGGGAATTAATAAATTTTACTGGTTGCTAAAAGATTTTGTTTTGAATAATAAATAGAAGTTTAATCCTTTTATTAATCATATAATTTTAAATTTTAAGAGATTTATGAATTCTAACTATTTGGTTAAAAAATTATTAATTTTATTTTTCCTATATCTTATAGAAATGGCTGCTTAAAATCTTTTAATTTAAATAAAATGTTAGATCTCAAAAATAGTAATTTAATATTTTGGCATCAATTTTAATAGGAATAAAGTTCATACAGCTGATTATCATTTAGCAAAATATAATATAGAGAATAATAGCTGGTTTTATATATATATATATATATATATATATATATATATATATATATATATATATATATATATATATATAACTGTAAAGTATTTATTTTGATAAATTAAGAATGCCCTTAGATCAACAAATTCTATTCCAAAAAGTTTGGATTTTCATTCAAATATAAATGGTAATTTTACAAGAATAAATCATATTTATCAATAATATATACAATCATAAGAAATGACTAAATTACTTTGTTATTTCTGATTTGACAATCTGGAATTACTCAACAAAAATAAATAATGAAGTTTTTCCAGAAGTTAATAAAAATTATTTCTAAAATCTGCAGGAAAATCAACATCTTCACTTTACTGGAAAATCTATACATGGAACTTTCTACATAGAGCTTTAACACCTCATAAAATTGCACTAATTTATAAAATGGAAAGAATAAACTGTTGGAAATGAAGCTATTGGTACAGATTGGTATCATATGATAACATATTGTAAGATGGTTTTGACTTTTTGGTTAGACTTTAGAAACTTTTACCAAGCTTTGTGGTTAAATTTATTTTATTTTACATTTGTTGACTGGGCTAGTCCAACTGGATACATGTCCATTTTCAGTAGAAGCCCGGGGAGATAAGCTCCAAATTAAGCTATAAATCAGGAAAATAAAACATATTTAAATACATTGTTGATGGAGATTAACATCAGTATAGTTACTGATTATTTAATATTGTTTAATGCCCCATTCCCAGATTCAATACCAGCCTTGCAAATACCTCTTCTTTGGTCTATTTTAGCTATAGCTAGAAACGTCATTACAAAAAAAAATGGAAATGGAAATCTACCCTTTATTTTATGGATTTTATTTTATTACTTAAATCTGTTTGTGAAAAAGAATTATGAACTATAAAAATGAGAACTATAAATATCACTAATCAACACATCTCCTGGAAAAAATTATATGATTTACTACAGAAGTATTAATGGTTTAGTATATAATAGAGTCTCTTGTTATGTACTTTTATAAATACATATATGTTTTTTATTTTGTTTGCTTGAACTATTGTTTGTTTAATTTAAAACAAAATCAAATAAAAATATTTAAAAAAGAAGCTATAATAACTATGTGGGACCCAGATAATGTCATGGTAACTCAGAACCTGGAAGCAGAGGTAAAATCTTTACTTCTGACAAACTGTCATGTTCACAGCTAATCCCTTATGCTCGCAAATAATGAACTCTTACTCAGCAGAAGTCATTTTATGAAAAATTTAACTATTTAACAGATTTAATTTCTGACAAACTGTCATGTTCACAGCTAATTCCTTATGCTCACAAATAATGAACTCTTACTCAGCAGAAGTAGTTTTATTAAAAATTTAACTATTTAACAGGTATGGTGGGTGCACTCTCACAAAAAACACAGACTGTAAGCTTCAAAGAAATAGTACACACTGTAATATCTGAGGCTGTAAGAAATACTTACCAAAGACTCTTATACCTGTGAGGATTAGGACACAGCAACACATCCAAACACACTTTCAACAAAGAGTCACCATGAGCCAAACAGACTCAAATCCTGTGCACCTAACCACTCCACAAAAAAAATGTTTTAGTGATTGGTGACTCCAAAATGAGACACACTGATTTTCCACACATTAGGCTGGACAAAGACATGGTGATAGTGAGTTGTCTTTCAAGTTCCAGGATCTCAGATGTTCTAAAGGCCTCCAAGATCATTTCACCATACAAATGTGACTAAGATGTGTGGTTATACAAGTGGAGATGAACACCTTGAGGCACAAAACAATGAGAGATATTTAGAGTGAAATATCAGAGCTCAACATTTATGTCATGAATGTAAACAAGACTCTGGTCATGAGCAGAATCCTTCTTTCTCTAAGAATGATGCAGAGATACAAAGAAAAGATAAGCAAGCAATAATGCCCAAAAGGGTGTGTGCTACTGTGTAAATATCACCCACTCAGGGGTGTTATGAGGCCTGATGCCACAGGAGGAGGGCCTCTACACCCATGAAAGGGCATTATTTCCACAATAACATACACCCTGAAGGGCATTATTGTGCTTAGAGAATGGGCTGTCTGCAAAATTGTTGTGTTTTACTCATTTATGATTCAATCTTGCTGTAGTATATGTAAATGGTGTTGTAGGAAGCATTTTACATCCAAAATATAATATTTAGAAAATATCCAAGTGTTTACTTTATTTTATTTTGGTCTCTTACTCCTAAAATGTGTGGATTGGAGACAGTCATTGGGGACTGAAGTCATTAAATAATGGCATACATTTGCCTTTCAAATTTCATTTTCTTCAGAAAATTCATGCTAACACAAATCTTGTTATTTAAGCAACTTTGTAATTTTATAAGAGCAATATTTAAAAATCTTTTCCTATTTATGAGCCTTTGTTCTCCCTTTCTTTTAGGCTTTATCCAGATTTTTTTGAGTAAGAAGTCGATAGGTATGCAAACCTCTTTAACTGCTGCTGCCAGTGGTCGATCAATCTCACTCTCTCTCTCTTACAGACGCAAACACACACACACACACACACACACTTGAACTTCAGACACTACTATATCAACCAACTTTGTGATTTTATTATAGCAATATTTAACATATGTTCCTATTTTGAGCCTTTGTTCCCCTTTATTTTAGGCTTTATCCAGATATCTTGAGGTAAGAGGTTGAGAGGCATACAAACCTCTTAACTGCTATTGCTGCACGTGCTTGATCTCTTTCCCTCTTCACTCTCTCTCTCACACACATACACACACACACACACACACACACACACACACACACACACACACACAAACACACACACACATACACACACACACACACACACACACAATTCCACTTTCATGCATGCAAGCACACATATACTCACACATGCAGACAGAAACGCACACACAAACACACACACTTTTTTTCTGTTTCATTTATTTGTTACACTCACTAAACAACAAAAGTGCTGCTTGGTGAGTGTAAAATAACAGCTACAGTGATCTCGCCCTCACACACATGCACACATACTCTCACAGAGATAAACACACACACTTTTTTATTTATTTATTTTTTTATTGCATATTCGCTGAACAGTAGAGCATAAAATAATGTCACCCATTAGGTTAGTTTCAGTCCAAGCACCAGTTGCTGCAGTGAAGTGGAGGACTTATTTTTCACTGGGAATTACCTGTAGAGGAACACCCTGCTGGAGAACATTTGTTTTCCAATCAGTGTGATGATGTACAGGTTGCGCATTCTCTAATTGTCTTTAATGACTGGCTAAAAACTTGGTATCATTCTAGGAAGATCCAGTAGGTGGCAGCATGGAAGAAGATGATTAAATGTCCTACTAGTTTTGCAAAAGATGGTCTGCACTATTTAATTCCATTGACTGGTTAAAGCCTTTTCTGCCTCAGTGCCATTATTTAGGTCCAGCTAATGAACGCTCAAATGTAGCCAACATATAAAAACCTAAACATGATCATATTTAGACCATGAGGCTGTCTTGCATTTGGAATGCATCCATGTCTATGTATTCACTGAAACTTGGTTTAAATGTCTAAAAAGTACTTTCTCCATTCCTGAGTCTTATGCTTCTTGTGCCTTCAAATCTGATTGCAGCTGTAGTGGTGTAGCCATATTTATTGGGCAAAATACCATCTCCAGACTGATTATTGGAGACCAACAAATGGAATGTACTGAACTCCAAATAAAACTAAACAGGACCAACAATCAGTTTATTATCTGTTACAGGACATCTTCCATGGCCCCTAAAGTTCAAGTAATATTCTAAATGTACTAGATGAACTCTATCATTCTAGAAGAATAACTACCCCTCAATAAGTACCTGCACCTCCAATATAGGATATGCCCACAAGCTTTTTGATCTAATAAAAAAAAAAAATCTATGGATCAGATTGTTATTGACCCCAGTACAGGGCATAACATTCTTGACCAACTACTTATGAATATAGCTTCATTATACACAAATCCCACAGTATCTCCTTCAATATTTAACTCACATTATAAGTTGGTAACCTTCTCCTTCAAAATTTCAAAACCCATTAAAATCAATATATCAGAATTCAAGGATTTCAGACATACAAATCCTATCAAATTCTATGATGAAGTCTCGAAAATCACTTATAGAAACTTTATCCCAGACATTGTCACAGCAGATAGGAGTTATGTACACATGCTATACATACTCTTAAATAAACGTATAGAACTGCCATCCCATTCAGATTCAAGTATAATGGGAAATTTAAAACAAGTTACCCTGGTGGTCCACCTACATAAACAAAATCTACAACAAAAGGAAAAAGGTCATTAAAGTATAAATCAGATCAAAAGAGCCTAAGGCTGAGGAGAATATCAGAAATGTGTCTAAAACCTGAAAAATATTCTAAAGTCTGCCAAAGTAACCCATGAACTTAGGTTAGTGTCCGAGTCCAAGGACAGCTACAAATCCTTCTTTAGTGACATCAGGAAACTAAGAAACATCATCAAACAATGCACTGAATTCATGTAAAATGGCACCACGTACTATGATCCAATGAACAGTGCCAATATACCAGCAAACAAATTCAAAGTGAATTTTAATCTGGAGATAACTATCTAGCCTTGAATTTCTCAAATCAAAATAATTTAAGAACAGCTACTGAAAGTACTGTCCAAGACCAAAAATCACTTGCTCCATGGGACCAGGTAATATACTGGGCTGTTAAATAAACTGTACTGAACATGCCCTGGTGGCAGAACCACTCCATAAATACATATAATAACTGACCTGAAAAACTATGACATTAAAAATCTCATCAGGCTAGACCCACAGCAGTTTAGCTTTGTAAAGTGTAGAGCAGTGTAATGAATCGGGTGAACTTCTTCAAAAAGAGGACACAAGTTTTTGACAGTTGACAACTTGTGTTCCCTTTTCAAAGAAGTTCAACAGATTCATTACACAGGATCTACCATTTTCATAGTTTTTCAGTTCTGTTATTGTCTGTTCCATGGCCTCTCAAATGAGACATGATGGGCCAATAATTCCTTGGGTCCATGGAAGGCCCACCGTCATGGAGTGGCAGCAACATTGCTGTACACCATACTGCTGATACAGAGCTTGTTGCTGGGCTTTGGTTAAATAGTGTTTTGGAGTCATTCAGTTCAACCAAAGCTCTTTTATTTCCAATGTAGCCTCACACAGTCTTGCCTTTCAAAAAAAGTAAAACAAACACAACTGAAAATTAGTTCCATCTTTTAATAGAGGCTGGTTAGAGCAGCCATTTAGCCAGTTCATTCAGCAACTTTAGACTTTAATCTTATTAGTCTTCTTCATAATCCCTGATACGCTCATTGAGTGTCTTTAGTTAGATGCATCATGGGAATCGAAGGAAAAATAAAGGCAATGGGGTAGTTTCTACATGGTGTACTTCAGTTGTGTATATGTGTTTATAGGATATATTTCTTGTGGAGAAGGTTTTCTGTGAAATGAGTTTTCAGTGAAATGGGTTTGACCATATGCGTTTCAGTGAAATAAGTTTTCAGTGTTATGACATAGACCCATACATTTATACACACACACACACACACACACACACACACACACACACACACACACACACACACACACACACACACACACACACACACACACACACACACACACACACACACACACACACACACACACACACACATACATACACATACATGCAACACTTGGTTTGCCCAACAAATACTGATTAAACATTAACAACAAAAGTTCTCTTTTTCCAATCAGTGAATCTAACAAAAAAAAAAAAAACAGGAATGCCAGATGAGCTTCGTCTGAATAGTGGTACTGTTAGGGGAAGGATTTTCCTTAAGGTGAAGTGTAAGACTGGGGTTAGGGAGGAGGCTGTGGCAAGGTTAAGGTTAGGGTTAACAGACATGAGCTATGTAGGCAGGGGTCTTCTCCCCATGCACCAATTACTCATGTCTGCTAACCAAAACACTAACCCTTTTCAAATCCCAGCCCTGCACATTACTTTAAGAAAAACTATATCTAGAAATAGAGAGAGAGAGATACACACACATACACACATCATATACTATATACATATATGTGTGCATTTTATATTCATATAGGTTCCATTCAACCATTTCACAAGTTGTCTTGTCAAACTGCAAAACAGTCGGTACAGCTGATTGAAGGTACAGGCTTTTCTGCCATGTGAGATTATGGTACATGGGGGATCAATGTGATTTACCCTTTCCCCACTGTACTGCGATCTTGATGTTGGTATATAAAATTAGCAGTGGGTGTGTGGGGTTTAGGGGGGCATGTCCCACACAAAAAAGTAGATCTTGTTTTTGTCTGAATCTTTGTGATTTGAAGACTTTTGAATGTGTGACAGGCATTCAAAGCTTAGATACTTCAATTGTCTGTCATATATTTGATATATATATATATATATATATATATATATATATATATATATATATATATATATATGGGATCCATACAGCTCCCCAAATGCGCTTTCCACCGAAGCAGAAATCAACAAGTATACTTCACCGAATGTGCTGTTCACCGAAGCAGCACTTTCGGAGAAGTATGCTCATTGTGCCAGTCATGCGGATAAGGGAAAATTCCCTTTTCCCCACTGTAGTGCGACCTCGGAGTGAGAATATTAAAGTAGGGGGTGTGGGGGTGCACAGTAGGTTTAATGTTGTATTTTTTTTAAACATACTTTACCTTAAGCACTTTTTCGGTGAAAAGCTCTCTCGGTAAAGTATGTTCGGTGATAATGGATTCGTACTTTTGATCTTTCGATATATATATATATATATATATATATATATATATGCACACCATATACATTTACATGAGTAGTAGTATATAGACAGATAAATAGATCAATATAGCTATACTGTATCACTAGTACATACAAAATTTCCACCAGATGGATGGAACAAACTGGTTAGCTGCTTAATCGACAGGCTGTAAGTTTTCAAACTAAGCTCAAACAGCATTCACTCTCAGAACATGAAAGTAAATATCTTGGGGATATTGGATGAAAGCTTCCTAATAGAACTACTGCACAGCATTCTTATATTGGTCAATACTGATAAATCTGATTAAAAAATACATACATTCTTTGACATATAAGAATTTACAAGGCAGAAGCAGTCCATGGACTGCAACCACCTTGCCAAAGCCTACCCTCATAGGGCAGCTCCTGGATTCAGGAGGTAAAACAAATGAGGTTTGTGATGAGTCTTCAGATAATCACCCAAACATCAAGGTCTGTCTAAAAGAAATTGGGGGTATCACTCTGTTTTTGTTGTAATGGAAGATTATTTTACATATGGGGGAAGCAATGAATAATAAATCTCTCTCTCCAGCATGTCTTATTTATTTGTTGATTTAAATTGAAGTTCTTTATTTGACTGTGTAGCTGTTTGTTTTGTGAAAGTGCAGAAGTTCAGACAGAATTCAGTGCTTAACAGCACAGTATGTTAAATGTAGATCACCACAGAGAGACAGAGAGTTACAAGTCTGTTTTGGTAGCTGGGCGGTCTTTAGTCCAGAAATGTTAATTAGGAACCCCTGTGGTCTTTCTAGCTGCATGATGTGTTTGGACAGATACATACCAAAAGGGCATTATGATGTATAATTTGTCTAAATAGGGCAGAATATACAAGAGTGATCACTTTTTTTTGATATGGATGAGATACCTTTAGTCATTAATTGAGCTGGATAGAATGATTTCCTGGTAACCATCTGAAATATCGGGATTTGCTAGTGTGAGTCCCAAAACACAGGGGCTGAATACGTGAAAAATTGAGTTACATATACTAGCTCTGAAATGGACATTTCTCAGAATATTCCCTTTTCCTCCAAGATATGGCAATCTTGGAGCCAGTATATTTAAGTTCAGGGATGTGGGGTGCTTGCCCCCCACATCAAGTAGTTCAGAGGGGCTTGCACCCCTGCAAAAAAGAAGTTTAAAGGAAAAGAATGATCTTTGAGATTCTCTCTTTTCTTGGGTTTTTGGTCTTTTTGTACTGGCTTATCGACACTCAGCATTACAAGTGCCGGCATTTCAACAGTGAGCTTGATTTCCTGACTACTGGAAGCATTGACATCTGTAGTCTTTTGACTCACCAGGTTATGTGAGTATGGTGCAATTGTGTTTTTGATTTGCTGCTGCAACTCTTTAGTCCGGATTATTGGAGGGATGGGGATGGATTTTTTTTTTTTTTTGCAGCTGCAGCGTACGCTTGTTTATTGTGATGTTATAGAGACACTGGTGAGTTTCCAGGTTGTTTACTGACCATCTCTTTAAGTGAGAGGGTGGCTTCCTGATTATAAAGATAATTACACTTCTCTCAAATCACGTCTAGTCCATTTAGTAGTATTTGGACTTCAGAGAGTATTAGGCAGTTCCTATTCTGTCTCTGAATACCAAATGAAATGACGCTGGCAACAGAATGGATAGAAGTAGAGTGGGCTTCCATGTTTACCAAGTGGGTCTTACTAACAAGAGCAATAATAATATATTGAACCAATTTATTATTTTTGAATGGAATATGACTTTTTTATATTATGTACTTTGAATGTTGCACCACTTTTGATACAAAGGTCAGTATTCATAGGCAGTTAGCATACAGCACTGTAGAAATTAATGTGGAAAGTGGCTACATGGAGAGAGGATGTAACTTAGATATACAAGCAGCAATGCCATGTTGCAGTTAAAAATAAGAGTGTATGGATCATATGCAAATATCCACAACATGATATGGAAATGAGTTTCCTGGTGCAAATGTGTGATAGTGATCAGGCTAAGTATACCATCAAACATGGCAGAGAAAATTCAGTGATGTATAAAAGCAGCCATGCTGTGCAATGATGTTCTCCTGTTCTGACAGACAGGAATTGCCAGTGTACAGGATGCTACAATATTTAAAAAAGCAGTAGTAGCTATAGTACAGCAACAACTCATAGAGCTAGTGACCATGACATGGTAATGTAGCCAGTACCATCAGTGCCTAACCTACCACTGCTTGACTGAAGTGCAGATTGTGGACTATTTCTGTATGGATAAGCAGACCCTATGGGAGCTTGTCAAACTGTGCCATTCATATACATGATCAAAGGACTACCCATCCTTGTGGACACTATGGTATGTGTAGCTTTAACCATCCTAGGTGCAGGAAGCTTTCAGAGACTTACAGGGGACCTGTTAGGCATGCTGCAGACATCAGCCTTGTGCATCCATACTAATTTATTGACATTATGTTGCAACATACAGAGAACCATATATGGTTCTCTAGGACTGCAGAGTATGAAGCCACAGGTGTTTCCCTGAGGTCCTTCGAGACAGTAATTGTACACACATTGTCTTCAAGTGCCCAAGACCCCACGTGGTTGGGCATCCACTCCCTCAGTTGCCAACTAGTGTGCAATCCCAGAGTATCATCTACAATGTTTCTGTGTGCCTCCCATTTAGGTTTCATGACTGACACATCTGGCACACATCCAGCCTCAGACGATGGTTCATGTAGGGTGACTTTTCTTAGGATCATCTACTTGGCAGGTGCACATATTGATGGTTACAGAGGCCAGTGCAGAGTTACTATGCAATCAGATGAAAGGTGACATACAATGGTGTTATTATTGTGTGATGCAGGAATGCTGGATATGGAGATATGAGTTTAAACCATAGCCGATGACCTCCATCCACAAACAATCCCATGATCATGCTAGAGATGCATATGATACTGCATACTCAGAATCATATTATGTAGTGTAATATGATTTTGGCCAAAAGAAGGTACACTTCTGCTGTTTTGATGCACCTGGTAGGGTAATGCAGTACTCCAGTGCAATATGCAGATAGATTCTTACAGTGTGCACCATGCTGCAATATGTCTGGTTGGAAACTGCAACAGGGAAACAACGTAACAGAGAAAAATCACAGCAGTGTCCACCGTATCTGTTTTGGCAGAGGATGAAGAGGAGGGCAGTCAGCTAGAAACGAAACAGGAATCAGATAAGCTAAGTGTACTACATTGTCAAAGTGGTAGCATCTGGTCTACAACTATAGGTCATGATACAGACAACACAGAACAAAATGATGCATGTATTATTGTAGCCAAACTATGCAAAACAGTAAAAGGACTGGTCACGTTGTGTATAGCCATTTCCTTACTTGCAAAGGTTGGTGGATGGGCTGGGCAGACTTCATCATGTGCATAGGTGGTGGAGAGACTCAGTTACAGGTGACAGCAATGTTATCATATGGGCCAAGAGCATAAAAAGTGGATGTGGTAGCCACTCAGTCTGACAGTAGGTTGTGGGGAATGAGGAATCATATATTCTAGTAGTATGGTGGAGATGCTGTGTTACAGACCTTAAAGACATGTACTCTGATCATCTCTAGTCACATGGCTCAATGAGGAATGTGGCAGGAGAGATGATGTACTTGTACCCTGATAAAAGCTCCTAGGTTGAGAGCCAACAAAGGAATGGTATCCACAAGCAGGATGATGGCCATAACTAGGCATGGTGGTTTTCCCAAAGGAAATACTGATAGTGCACAGCTATCGGAGCAACAGTATGTTGGGCCTGGTGAGGTATTTCCAGATAAAAGCATGGTAAGTGTGAGTTTCCATGTATGCAAGAAAACCACAGCCAGTGTGGTCACCTCTGTGTCCAGAGCCAAACAGTGACACTGTCTTGGGAAGACACTGTATCATTAAACATATTAAGCCTGTAATCATGTACCTCACACCTTTACCCTCCCAATATCACGGACACAAGATCTGCAAAGGCAAACTAGGCAGCAGTTATAAAACCATCTCATAGCTGCACCATGTTTGTAGTATAAGATACCAGTGACCTTCACATTACCGTCTTCTCCCTAGACCTATACTCCATTTCACTATGCATGTGCTGCATTTCATCCACAGGCATCATTTTGCAGGCCATACAGTTCAATCACCATCTTCACTGTGGTGTGGACAGCAGCTGTCAGTGCCTAGAACACCGATTTTAAACATCCACTGTTTAATGCCAAATGGCCATGTTGGGTTAGCCACATGACAGTCTAAACATTGATTCTAGGTGATCTGGTCTCATTTTGACCCTACCCAGGTCCCATGTAAAAATGAGAAAGAGGGGGCTTATGACAACAATTATTATTTTGTATCCATGTCAGGTACAGACATAGATATGGTGGTGCCAGCAGCCACAACACCTCTCAATGCAGTGCAGGTCACATATACTGCCTGTGCTGGGGACTCTTGTGCAGCCTGGGTGGAGTCTACAATTACATGCACTGTTGAGGCTGTTGCTTTAGCATGTCCCTTCACAAGCACCTCATATGTGGGGGATGTATATCTGCCGTCCAATATTAGTTCTGCTGACAGTGCCACTAAGTTCTCAGATTATGTATTGTGCACAATGCCATGCTGTCGGACGCATGTTATTTGTTCACATAAGGCATGTGTTGTCCCATTTTGTGAGCTCTCCAGCAGTAGAACCTTTGAAAGAATAAAGACAAGATGACCATGTTATTGAAATATTTGTATAAACTATCCTCCATGGGAAGCATGCTGGTAAATGACACAACCTGTGAATAGCATATGCATACAAATATAAATTGGTCAGGGTGTTGCAGTTGCAGCCTGGATGAACCTGTAAAACAGATGTGCATAAAGCTATTGCTAAATACATCCTGCAAAACATGCAATACACTGACCAATACAGCAATGTATAAGCTATTACCAATCTTGTATATCCTCTGCATACACTCTCACATTGTCTTCACCAACCCAGTTCCCACATCCAAGGTACAACCTACTATAATTCACCCCCTCCCCAAACAAAAAGACCAGGGACTCTTCAAAAATTTGAGCTGATTCTATGCTTTTGCTCCACCTCCAGATGTGGATATGTCCTTGGCAATGTCCTGTGTCTTGTTCATGGCAAGCAGTATCATAACAACTACCATTTGATGCATCTGAGGCAGACTTCTATTACACCTACCCACAGTACTGCTGTCCTGCACCACCTCCTGCTATACCTGGTCCCAAAAAATATTGCATGCATTACTTCTGACCAGGATGTGCATGCCATGTGTGGCACCTCAGTCTTTTGAGTGGTGAACTTTTTCAGCCATTGCCTCTCTCATGTGTCCATGACAACAGATATACAACACCTGTAGGTTACACATCATTCATTGTGTGTGCATAGCTTGTCTGTACATATCATCTATGTCTGTGTGCTACCTTCATCACACCATATGGCAACTTACCTGCTTGATGTTGTGCTGTGAATCTCCCCCTCCTTCCTATAGCAACTGCTACAAAAAGCATGCTATCGCAATAGAACGCAATTTCCTGCAGCAGATTATGATGCCCCTGTAATATGTCTTACTTTGTGTGCATGTATGCCTTGGTGTGCTCTCCAGCCATATCTGAACATGACACAGTTTTGTCATTGTGCTGTGGTCTCACCCCCACATAAACCCCTTCCTCAATGCCCTGCTGCTGACATCCACCTGGGGTGCTCAGTGCAGTGCAGCACTATATTATCACATGTCTTGTCTTGACAAAGTAGAGTAAATGCTTCCCTCCATGTGAATATTACATGGCATTTTTATTTGTATTCTCCTAATATAACACATTGTGTGTCCTGCTCTGCATACTAAAAATGTAGTAAACTATACATTTTGTGAAGCAGCTACTGGAACTTGAAGATAAAAGCTGCATTATATGCAGATGGTTTAAATTATTCTGACATCATTCTAAATAGGAAAAACATTCTGAAATGCATGTAGGCTTTGAAGAAGATTTCAAGGAAATGTACTGAGATTTGATGCTGATTCTCCTGTACATTGACATATACCATAGATGTTGTAGTAGGTTATGGGAAGAAATGAGGCAGGCAGTCAAAACCAAAGCTTGCACATTTGCACCTCCATTTTGATCATGCTCTTTCCTTTATGCCTTTATTATTATTTTATTTTTTGCTACTATAGTTTCATGAGTTTTAATCATGGTTTTCTAACAGCCGCATCACATACCCCAGCTCCATTTTAGATAATGTTTTATTCGGTTTTAGTATTAAAACAGAGCTATAACACTTAGCCAAGAGTCTGTGCACTCAAAAAAACATACAAAGCAAAATATAGAGATATGATTTTGAGTAAGAAGCAGATTCTACATTGGTGTAAAACATGTCAACTCAAATTAATAAATTCTTTCTCAATTCTTATATCTCAGAATTAATTATTTATATAATTTAGCTTTAACAAACTACATCAGTGACTCTCAACTTTTCATATTTATAAGTACATTTAAAAAATGTTTAGATGTTTTGACAAAATTCAATAAATTACCCCAAAATATACACCTGTTCTTAAGTAAAATAATATCCTTAGAAATACATTACCTGGCAGCATTTGACTAAAACAGAAAAAGCCTTGCCCATATTGACTATTAATTTAGACAAATAATCTGGTGGTTATTTAATAAACAGTGCTCTGATAAGATAAAGAGCTACAGATTAAATTTAATTGCGCCAGCTTGTTAGATAAACTATTTCAAATTGCTTTGGCTAGTTTATAATCCCAGATAATACTTTTCAAATAGGAACGTTTGCACTTACATTCTTAAAAAATTGGAAATAGCAAGACACCAAAAGATTTCCAGTTTACTGAGAGTCAGATGTCCATTATGATTAAAAATAAATTGCATATGGTTTAATTTAGAAAATGGATTATATCTGCATGATTATTGCCATGCTGATACCAACTCCAATAAAGCTTTTTTTTTTTTATTATCAAAGAATCATTTACCAGAAAAAGCCGTATCACTAATTACATTCTTATATGGAAAAGGTGTGAGTTTTCGGGCAACCCTTAATCCACAAATGAAGGTTTTTAATTGTACTGGTGTATAGCATGAATACTGGAACATAGTACTGTTAACCCTACATAAATAAACTGACATTAAAAGCAAATTTAACAGCATTAATGAATCTATTACTTCTTGGTTAGCTTAATATGTTACTAATAATTGACATACATAATACTGAATGAGTAAGATTCTTAAACTTTGATGCATTTCCAAACTATGAGTTATATTTGGATTTTTATGACAGGTTGGCATAATAGAAATTGTCCCGGCCCCTTTAAGAATGCACACTGACAAAAACAGACATTTGACAAGCTTTATTAGATTCAGACAGAAACCAATGACTATTCACAACTGCAATAGAATAACCAAAACATGACATTTTTCTTGGCATCCATCAGGGCAGCGCACCCACTCACCCTGACCGAATAAGAAGCGTCCATACTCCAGTCACTTATTCTTATCAAACAGTGTCCAGCTGCTCACTTGGTCCTAAAACCTCAGTAATATCAAAATCATCACTAAGCGGGGGAAGGAAGAGGAAAACCCTGTCCCTCTTCTCCACCCACCAGCCTGACCCCAGACTGTTTCCCCTCTTTTACCAAAACATTTTAACTATATCCTCAAAAAAGATTCTCAAGTGTACATTAAATAAATCAAGGCCAATGTCACTCAAATGCACACCATCAGCTCTAAACCAAAGCTAATCCCTGTCATCAAAACCCTAATGCTCTATTGTGTACATGCCCAAAGCTCACAACTGTAAAGACAACCTATGATTAACTGGCCTCTGAGTCTGCTCCAAAGTGTGAAAAGTAACAATATTCTTCCAACTCAAGTGTGGCATTATCTCCAACCATGCTATGCACATTCCTGAATATAGTGCTTGCAACATACACAAATCCTCCTTGATGTTATCCACCAACTGTTTCTTAGGAATTATTCCCAAGTCATTCCCACCTAAGTGTATCACCAATATTCTAGGAAAACCTACCCACAACTTCAACTTCATGCATAAGCTGAGCCCACCTAATACCTCTAATCACATGCTAAATAACTGACCACCCCAACTGAGACAACCCCAAATTCTTTCCATTCATCCTAACTGCTGCCCTTTTCTTCGCCCAGTGGATATAGGAATGTCTCAAGATGACAATCTGATTTCTTAAAAGACAAAAAAAAATTACTACTATTGAATCCATTATCTAATATAAGATGAAAGGCATTAAAGACCACTGCCCCACTCTTCTAACAACCTCAGTGGATCTACCTTCCCATGTCAAATCTAAAGCCCTCCCAATTAAAAAAAAATGAGCTGCCAACCTCTCAAATGGAAAATCCATACAACGTAAAGCCCTCCTTATTACTTGTACAAACGGACTACTCGTTACTATCCTCCCATCTCTCAATCTGAAATCCTAATCATTAGGACCCCCCACCTGAGTCCGCATGAGTGCTGCAATCCAACCTACAGGACAAAGCACTGCATTCCTATCTTTCTTCAAGACTACTGAAGCACCTTTTCCCAACTGATCCATTATAGACCTCCAGTAACCAGTGAGGACCACCCCTGAACACAGCATTACATCCCTCTAAAATAACGACCCCCAACAATGCTGACACATGAAATGTACTGCAATACATCCACACACAAAGTAATCTGCATCACATAATCAACTGATTCCCTCTCCACTAAATCCAAATCCTTCACTAAAACTTTCAAAATCTGCCTTGTCAATGGCCAATGCATATCTATATTCTCTCCATTCACTCTTCTCCAACCACTCAACATACAGCCCACCATCCAAGACTTTGTAAAGCCATGCAGCCCAGCCACATGCACAAATATACTAATTGTTGCCAAATCTACCTTAAGTGTTTGCATGGCCTTACCTTGCCCCCACATTTGAGCCAAGTAGCTAAACAATAGGTTCTCTGACCAAAGCCCTTCTTCATCAGGTAACTGCGAAGCAAATTTATCAAAATCATATGCCTTCCTGGTAGACATCACCCACGATTGCTGCACCAACCTCCTGGTTACATCTACCTAAGATGCCACACCTCATATGGCAAAACCTCCAGCACCTCCAGAGCCAGCTGTCAAAATCTGAAAAACTGACATTGAGACAGGCTGTCAGCCATCTCATTCCACACCCCAGTCACATGCACCCCTGTGAACAAAAAACTAAACTATCAAGCTCTTGAAGACTAACTTACGTAAGACTAACAACATTTCAGTTCTAGCAGTCTTCGCCTGCAGCACCCGCATGACTGTCATGTTGTCTGAATTGAAAATTACCCTCTTTCTCCTCAACTTCTCCTTCCAGACCACTGATGCTACCCACATTGGCATTACCTCCAAAAATGCAACATCCCTTTTCCACTTATCCTTCCAATCCAAAGGCCATTGAGCTGCAAACCATTCGCCTCCAAAACATGCCCCCATTCCAATACCTCCCAATGCATTTGTGAACAATTGCAATTCCTCCTGACCAACCCAATCTGTCTGCCAAAAGGAAACCCCATTAAACAGCTCCACAATGATAGCCAAAGAGCCAAATCAGCCCATACCAACTTGCTAATCCTAACCCAATGATGTTTACACTCAATCCCTTTCAATAAAAAGGCAACTGACCTACAAAAAGTACACCCTGGATGAACAGCTGTACATGCAAAGTTTAACAGCCCCAATGTTCCATGACCATCCTCAAGCATACCTTACCCTTGCACACTACCACCCCAATTTTCTCCTTCAATCTGTCTAACTTATCTATAGGCAAGCAAAATAGTCCTCGTCCTGTGTCCACTAACAATACCAAAAAAATCCAAAGCTTTAGATGGGCCTTCCATTTATGCTGTGCCAACGGAACCCCTAACTCATCACACATCCCAAGGAATTCTGGTAAACCTTTGCATGCTCCCTCAAATCCCTCACCCAATAACAAAAACATATCTAAATAAAGCACAGCCCTCTATGTACTTACCTCTGCTGCCACACCAAATGAAGAACTGTACTGAATTTTTCAAAAGTAGTGCAAGCTAATGAACAACCCATTGGCATAGCCTTGTCGAAATAAAATTTGCCCCTTACCACCATGCTAGGTAATGGCCACTGGCACTCTATCACTGGCAACAGGTGAAAAGCGGATTCAATGTCCAACTTCACTAACCACGGATCCACAAACTCCGGGATAACTATCATAGCATCATCCAACAATGCAGAGCTGACTTTAGCATCATCAAATGAAATTAAATCATTCACTGAACTCCCTACCGGGTATGACAGGTGGTGAATCAGCCTAAATTCACCATCCAGTTTCTTCAAAACCAAACCCAATGGAGAAACTTTAAAACTCCGAAAGGGAGGGCTATCAAAGGGCCCCAACAACCTCCCCTCCTGTTACTCTTTCTCTACCAAATGCAGCTAAATATCCTTTTTACCCCTTATCAATTGCAAATTCTTATAAACAACCCCATCCCCTGCCACCCTCTATTTAATAGAAAACCCCTATAAAACCTGACAATTATTTCTTCTTTAAGACAAGCCTCAGAAAATTGTTAGAGCATTCTCTGTAATACCGCCATTTTAATGGGATAATGCAACACCAGCCCTTCCTCTAGTCCCCCTGAAGGCAACCACACCACGTAACCCTCAAGAATTGTCTCTACCTCTTGTGTTTTGAGACCCATGGGAAGGGGAGAAGCCCCCCTGAACTGGAAATGAGTTTGAAGTCATCTGATTGCCCTCTTGCCACCCACATTGAGTCACTGGATGAGTCCCGCCACACTTTGAACAAGCATGCGAAAACTTACACCCTATCCACAAAAAACTCCTCGCAATAAAAGCCCAACAAACTCCTGTGCTTTCTCCCCCTACATTTTCCCCTTTAGCACTCCCAGCAAAGGTATCCATCATTGTAGCCAGCCAGATATCTGGATGACAAACCTCCCAGGGAAGAGAATGATCCACTGCTTTCTGCTTCTGAAACCTCTGGTCATATCATAACTACGCATTCCCAGGCCCCAGACGTTGAGCCTACGTAACCTTCTCCAACAAAACTGCCATATAATAAATGAAACCTACCACCCAGATATCCCATGTCCTAGGTCACAGCCTACCTAACTTCCTCCACCTCAATGCCACTAAAGTGGCCAAAAGATCTTTGCTGTTTGCTGACTCTGATTCCACTAACTGCTGGACCCCCTCTGAATCTATCAGTTTAAAAACATTGACATACTCCCCTTTCCAAATCTTTTCTTTAACTGTAGATGGATTGTGAGAAGAAAAAAAAACTTCCCTGATCCTTGCCCCAATGTCTACGTCACTAACAAATCACTTGGCCATATCCCAAAATCAGAACCCACTTCCAAGGTTGTCAATAGACCCCACAGTACCAACCCTAACCGACTCATTCCTGCTTGTCTTCTGTCTCCCCGTGCATCCCCCATACCATAATCCAGGCCATCCTCTGATGTCTTCCCATCATCCCTAACACACCCCAAACCTACCCTCCCTAACTGAGCACCCAGTGCCAGATTACCTGTTGCTTCATCTGGAGTTGTTTCAGCCATTGATGAATCAATTGTGACCACCTCTCTCGCTAGTTATTGTCTCTTTCCATGAGTTACTGACCTGGTCCTCACCACTGAACATCATCTCTTTTGGCTGGCTTCCCCTTCCTGGTCCACTGTCCTGGAGTCTACGTTTGGCACCTCTTTGAACAACTCTTCTGCTTGTGCCACAGTTGCCTCCCACCAACGTCATGGACTACATACTCACCATCCGCAATAGAAGAAAAACCTCATTAAGACAGTGATTAAAGAGATATATGTATATGTATAAATATATATATATATATATATATATATATATATATATATATATATATATATATAAATAATTTATTTTCTAACCATATGCAAGGGAGAAAAAGAGACAGAAACACCCAGAGCAGCATTTGAACTACCTATTAGATTATACAAGTTTGTCCTCCTCCCTTACAATGATCAAAAAAAAAAAGTGCAGCCTTGACGACACTTGCCCAACCAAAATGCTAGACTGAAAATACCATGCCAGCCAGATGAAGCTCCACATGTTCCAGAATCCCTGCTGTCCAATCCGATCCCCCTCCCCAACCCACCTGGCACCAGGGATGTGCACAAGCATACAACCCCTGAATACAATGCACATGAACAAGCTTCCCAATGATTCAAATTCATGAAGGAAACCCCACATCCCCACCACGTGGGATCCAAGGGACTTCAAACACACTCTACCCCTCTCAGCCTCTCCCTTCACTATATATATATATATATATTTTTTTTTTAATTGCCTCTGATATCCTGACACAAGCCCCAATCAAAGCTTTCCATAAAGCATCCATGATAATTGCTCATGTTAGAGGCCCCACTGTAAAAATGGTAGCCCCCCCCCCATGACACAGTCCTTCTGAAACACTCCCTCAAAAATAGCAGGAAACTGTTTCAATTAATGACCGCATTACAACAGGGCAAAATGCTAACTTCAAAACATACACAGAAAATCCCTCATAGCACAGACTGTTGAAAGTATCCTCAAATACAATTAAAACAACTTTATAACACACTGGCTTCTTTGATGTTTAACACTGCCAGCTCAAGGTTCCTGAAAGTTATGAAGCATACAGATGGTCCTGACAGCATAACTGCAGCAGATCAATAATTTTTGTCAGGTAGTTTGCTCCTTATATGGTCCAATGGTCCATGCTCCCAGAATTGAAATGAACTCCAACCTCAAAAATAAAAAAAAGACCTTACCCATGCATGCTTCCCGACTGTTATCTCTGTGGCAAAATGGAAGCACTGCTGGTCCCCAGCACATGGTAGCACAGAGTCTCTCCAGCTACCAGCTGCTAGCCACCAACAAAGTGATAGAGAAAAACCTGCCACTTTTCCCTCTAATTCCTTCCCTTAACCCCTGCCACAAATGCAAAATGACCACACTCCACCAATGGCCAAACGAGTAATCATATGCTCCCCTACAAACCTACAAACCAACCAGAGTACATCCTAACAAAGCTTAGACCCTCAGAAAACCGGAGTCTAATTAACCTACCAAAAAGGGTTGGGGGTCTCGACATCACCACCACCAAGGGGAACAATCAGAATACCAGAGCTTCCCAGCCCACAGACAGCCCAGGAAACTGTTACCCACTGGATGCATACCACCATGAACGGAGATGGCAGTCCCATACACAGTCAACTGCTGGCCAACATGCATACTATTCCACAAATACACAGAATCCGAGCAGTCCCACTTGCACTACCGAAAAAAAAAAAACTTTCTACTAACCTAAAGACATCCACCTTAACCCGGAACAATGACCAAAAGCCAATGAGTAACTATTAAACCTTCTTGCCACCCCTGTACCTACAGATCATCACAGATGTATTCTTTGATGTTACAAATTCAGGCCAAATGTGACACTACTTCCTTCACCACACCAATATAAAACCTAAACCCCTCCTCAAATCGACCAACTAACCTAGCCTTATCGCTATACTTAAAACTTTCTATCTGTCCATACCACCCCCCCCCCCCCAAGATGGTCCTGGACAAATTACTTTGTCACAAACCTCATTTATTTTCTAGCGATTTAGTTCTTTCAGTAATATCCAAGCCTTTTTAATAAACTGAATTCAATTTTGGTATGTCTATACTAAAACTGGAGGAAAAGACAGAAAAGGAATGAATTATGTTGTATTTATTTTAATTTAGCAAAATTTATAGTTAAAATATTAATCCATCTGGGATGCTGACCTTCAGTGTTTTGTACGAGATCCAGAAACCTTCAGTAGCTTATTTTATATGCTCACCTCCAATTAATTTAATCTTAAATTTTGTAATTTTAATTCCCCCTTCTACTTTTGGAGCAATGATTTTGACTAAGGTTATTCTGGGCATTTTATTGTTACAAATAAATATTGCAATGAATTTAGCCATTAATTGAAAGAAGTTGCTGTCGATTTGATGAACAGTGTTATTTTTAATATAAACTATTCTTGGAAAGATGTTTTTTATTACTGAATACCTAGCCAATGTATATTTATTGCCTCTTTCTAAGCATCATTTTAGCAAATGGCCTCCATACCAAAAGGGTATATAACAGACAAATACTCAGTTTGATTATTATTGATGCCCATATCTCATTGCCATTGTATATGATTGGTTACCAGTTGTGATCTTGTAAGCAAATTAAGTGCTATGATTTTATTTGTAACAAAGTGGTATGCAATACCCACATAATTTACTTCTTACCAATAGTGATACTGTATTATAACTCTTAATTTAGAATTGCATCTTGCAGTTAGCACAAAGGCTCAAGGCTACCAGCTGTTAAAACTCTGCTTCCTATGATGCAGAGGTTGATTCTTTCAAGCTCCATCTGCCTCCTATGTGATTGTGAGCAAGTCACTTAACAAGACAGTTCCAATGGGCTGAGTCTGAAAAAGGTCCATCTGCATCAGTGTTTTACCCCAGTCAAGAAATGAAAAAAAATAACATACATAATTAAAATCTGCTTTTCTGTATAGCTTTTCAAAATTAAAGGTCAAACTTAAGGGCATAACAGTCATGTTCCTGAGGTTCATTTCACAGTATAAAACTCAAGTAAATTAAGCAATGGCATTTAAAATAGGTTTAAATGAATATATAAGGTTAACAAACTAAATGAGGCTATATCAGCTGTAAATGTTATTATTAAAGTATTAAATTAATAAGAATGGATGTCTTGAATATTTAGATTGTTTAAGACATACAGGAGAAAAGATCACATATATAAATTAAACACATAAGGAGAGAAAGAGTGTATCCTTAGTGTGTACCTCTGTATATGGGAAGAACTTTGGATAAATTACTGTTCATCACTAATCTTGTTGAGGAACATTTATACAACTTTTATACTATTCTGTGTAAAAGAAACAGAATTTGCTAATGTTAGGGGATGTGTAATACTGAAAATGCTTCATTGTTATTGTCTTTATGTAGCAAAACTCTAATAATTTTAGTGACATTTTTATTTTGAATTTGTCTGCCTTTAAAACTATGGCAGTTAGTGCAGAGAATGAGCTGTTAACAAGCTGCTTCCTGTGATCCATGGTTTAACTCCCTCAGTCTCCATTTGCCTACTTTGTGATGTTGAGCAAGTCACTTCACCAGAGAATGCTTTGAATCAATGTGAAAAACTGGGCTAAGCTCATCGATAGTGTCCTACACTACATACCTAGTAACTACATATTAACATATAAACCTAATTTAAAACAGCGAGTTTAGTAATTTTCAACAGTTGACAAGTTTTTAAAAACATTTTTATTACTCGTGACATTTTTTTAGAAAAAGTGATGTGTACACATATAAGCAGCATAGCAGCAAGGTGCCACAGTAGCACAGCGAAAAGCATTGCTATCTCACAATAAGAGGCTCCCCGGTTCGACTCTCGACTGAGGTGTATTCTGTGCGGAGTCTGCATGTTATCTCTGTGTTTGCGTGGGTTTCCTGTGAGTGCTCCAGTTTCCTCCAACATTCAAAAGACATGCAGTAGGTGGACCGAGCACTCTAAATTGGCCATAGATATGAGTGGGTGGTATGGAAGAACTACAATGGCAGGGACTAGCTACCCAGTGGTGTAAATCTTGGCTCTAGATAATTTTCACTGTTGAGGTGACACCCCAACCCCACTTGCAAAAATGAGAAAAAGGGGTTATGGATGGATGGGATGGGATGTGTACACATACAACAGGGGGAAACATAACCACAAGTTCATTATTGTTTTCATGTATTACTGATGTTCCTTTTTGTTGTTAACTTCAGCAACTGTTTGCAATTGTTGAGCCAAAACTGAAGCACCAGTTATAATATATATGTTATTTAGTGAAATAAGAGTCTAATTTTAACAAGTAAGGGGTCAGTAATAAGTGATGATAAATATGGTGAACTGGTTTAAGCAGGGGTCAGAAAATCCATGGAGTATAATATCGTTAAACTGATCTGCCACAATTCCACTTATTAGCATACTTTTAAAAAAATAAGTTGAAAACTTATCAAAGCTAGGAGATACTTTTTGTTGATTAATCACCTGTATTAAATTATCACTTAAGACATAGGTTAACAGAAAAGAAAACAAACAATATTAACATTTTTTTCTGTTTACATACATTATCTACAACACATTTTCTTTCTGTGTAACTACTGCCTTACAGTCCAATATTACATAAATTGTTCAATTCCTGCTTTCCTTTAACTTCCTCTGCTGCTCCTGAACATAATTATGCATGCATTGTTCCCACAAGTTCCATTTATTTCTATGTAATTTCCTCCTTCCCTATATTAAAGATTTCTCTTCCATTTTTATCTCTTTTACAATATTCAATACAGTTGGTTTAGATTTTGAAAATTGTTTTTTTCAGCTGTCAAAATTAAATTTAATAAGGCCTTACTATGTCTAGGCAATTCAGTATCAACCGTCGATATTTCTGACAGTAAATTCTGCAAAGCATTTTTAAAGTCTGCCAACTCATTATACTAGCAAATACCATGTTCCCAGTTACCTCTTTTTTACCCATCATCCCTCCAACATCTGCTATCTACTTGACAAAATATATATATATATATATTTAAAAACTGTTTGTGGTATAAAATGCAAACATTTCATAGGTTCATAGGTAGGTAGTAGGCTATTGGCCCTAGGGCCTATATAAGCCTAGCCAAAAAATGTACCCTGGCTTTCGCCACCCACGAAAATTATTTTCCTGTGCCCCTGTCGAGCAGAGCCACAGAAGTGATCCCTGGGGTGAATTTCCCATTTCCCATCCAATCATCAAGATTTTTCTTGAAGAGTGCTAATGAGGAGCTCTGTTTGACATAGATAGGTAGTCTATTCCAGAGTATGGGAAGTCTCTGGGACAGGAATCTATCCCTCCAGCATGTTCTGTTTATTGTGGTGACAAGGTTTAGGTCCATAGAGCATGTAGCTCGGAGGGATTGGGATTTCTTTAAGTGGAGCATGTCCAAAAGCTCTGGGTTTGACATAGCTTTGTGTGTTAGGCAGAGATCACCCCTGAGTAGGCGATATGTGATGGAGTAAAGCTGTAGTTTTTTGAGACGGTCTTGCAGGGCATCTGTTTGAGGCCAGTAATCCTCTTTGTGAGGTATTTCTGTGGTCTTTCCAGTTGTTGTAGATGTCTTGTGAGGTACATACCAAAAGGGGCATTGTACTCTATAATGGGTCTTATGAGTGATGAGTAGAGGGGAACAATCACCTCTTTTTTTCTGGATGAGAATCCTTTTGTGATGAGATGAGCCACGTAGAAGGATTTTCTGACCACTGTGGCGATGTGATTATCAAAGGAGAGACTACTGTCCACCTGTGTCCCAAGGTCTCTTATCACATTTTTGGCATTAAGTAGACTACCAGCTATGTGGTAGTTCATGGGTACAGAGTTTTACCAAAGGGGATGACAATACACTTTTTGGCATTGAGCTTCAGGCCATGGCTTTGACACCAGGTATCTGTCTCAGTGAGGCCCTTTTGTAGTTTGTCCCATCGTTAGGAGTTTTGATTATGGCTCCTAGTTTGCAGTCATCTGCAAACTTTGTTAGCCAAAGACCTTCTGTGTTAGCCTGCACTTCAGAGAAGTAGATACCAAACAGGAGAGGACCCAGGACTGAACCCTGTGGTACTCCACTTGTCACTGGTCTGAAGTCGGATTTGGAATCCGCTACTTTCACAGTGTGGGTTCTGTCCATGAGCCAGTTGGCAACCCATCTTGTGACATAGGGATTTATACCTAGTTTAGTGAGCTTATCTATAATTCCAGAGTGGGGGATGGTGTCGAAAGCCTTGGCGAGATCTAGATAAGCTGTGTGAACCATTTTACCCTCATCTATGGCTTTGGTGACTGCTTCAAAGAAGTCAATCAGGTTTAGGAGACATGATCTGCCTTTTACAAATCCAAACTGAGTAGGGTCCAGAGTTTGGAGATTACCAATGTCTTTGTTTATGAGTTCCACGATGATACGTGCCATGGCCTTGCAGACCAGGCTCGTCAGGCTAAGGGGCAGCATTTCCAAACAAAAATCCTAAACCTGGACTTTTTTGCATAACTGGAAGCAATACATATGTCCTCCCATTGTTCCCTTGTAAACTACTTTTCCAGTCTCTCTTCCAAATCTTTTCTAACTTCATTTGGATTGCTTTTTATAGTTATTATGCAATATTTGTATGGCTTATTAATGATTCCTTTTCTAACAGCAGCTTCTGTTCTCAATTTGACTAAAAACTCTACCAGAGCAATTCTTTCACTTAGGACTCTCCTCAGTTTGACTAAAAGCTCTACCAGAGTGATTCTTTCACTTAGGACTCTCCTCAGTTTGACTAAAAGCTCTACCAGAGCAGTTCTTTCACTTAGGACTCTCCTCAGTTTGACTAAAAGCTCTACCAGAGTGGTTCTTTCACTTAGGACTCTCCTCAGTTTGACTAAAAGTTCTACCAGAGTGGTTCTTTCACTTAGGACTCTCCTCAGTTTGACTAAAAGCTCTACCAGAGTGGTTCTTTCACTTAGGATTCTCCTCAGTTTGACTACAAGCTCTACCAGAGCGGTTCTTTCACTTAGAACTCTCCTCAGTTTGACTAAAAGCTCTACCAGAGTGGTTCTTTCACTTAGGACTCTCCTCAGTTTGACTAAAAGCTCTACCAGAGCGGTTCTTTCACTTAGGACTCTCCACCTTTCCATTCAGTTTAAACCCGGATATTAATCCCTGGGAGGAAAGGCACTCCCTTACCTGCAGTGCAAACTTCTTAGTGACCTCATTCCACTCTATTACATTTCCTTCTCTAGTTATTTGCTCCGAAAACCTTAGTTCCTTTGCCAGTTTTATCCAATAAATTCCAACCCCGTCTTGCCTATTTCTTTAACTCTTATTGCAGTCATCACCGTTGGCAAAACCTCCTTTCTACTTTTGCCTCCAATAACATTGTACAACTACATTTCTCTCCCATGCTGTGTCAATTGGTTTAAGTAGTAGATGTTTGTCAGTAAACATGAGACAATTGATACAGGGTTTCAGCATGCCCAGTCCAACAAAGCTGACTACAGAGATGACTGGCAAGTGCAAATCCATTGTTCCAGGTAGTTACTAAACTGGGTTGTTGGAGGACCTGTGCCACTTCACAGCTACACTCAGCTAAGAGTCAATGTCACTTTGTTTTTCTCTCAGTAGAAGCAAAGCAGTAGCAATAATCTCAAACTGTTTTTTAAGAAACAGATGACAGACTCTTTGTTGATAAGCAGACTCATCCCAAATGTTCTGTGTAGGCTTTTGCATCTTTCTCCTGGTCAGTGCACTGGATAGTACATTCAGAAGCTCAGTTAAAGAGAGGTAAGCTGCACAATGGTCCAAAACCAGACCAGTCAGGGAAGCCCTGTATACACTGCCCAATAAAAGACAGTCAGGGTTCAATGTTTCTGTACTCCTTCTCCCACCATGAGCATTAATTACAAGCTGACTCCTAAGAAGCAGGTTTTTGGCTTCCCAGTGATTGAAAATCCCTAGAAATACAAGAAAAGCAAGTCCCTGTGTCCCTTCTCTCACCAGAGGCAAAACAGAAGCACTATTCTCAAGCTGATTGCTGAGGTGTAGTTTGTAGGCTACCGGTGACTGGTACAGATGTTTGTGATTTCAAAAGTAGGATGAAACAAAATGGATTAATACTCTTCATATTGCAATGTGCTCTAAACTGTATTAGAAGGAATTATGAGTGGGTTTCTGCAATCACAGGCACTATTTATGTCTTCTCAAAATTGATGTAAATATTCACCTCTCAAACTTTGTTCTTGGAGTGAATTTCTTGATATCCATTTCTTGAAAAAATAATAAACTGGTTTATGATCATAAACCTGATCATTAATCTTGCTATAAAATATATCTGTATACAAACCCTTGTTATATTACACCATTACACTGGTGTAATACTATGTACAAGTCCTTTCTTAATCCTATGTAATGAGATATGATCTGCAGCCGGCTGATCTGGTTTCATGCGCAAATACCAGCACTGACACACCCACCTCAACACTTCTCCACTTATACAACTGTATGCTAAAAATTGTAACAAGCAGCTTGCTGTAGTTAGTCACCTCAGTCCTTCAGATGTGCCAGAAATACAGTATTGTCATTCATAAATCAATGTCAATATGTCACTCCTGTATCACTGTGTCCTGATTGCTCCACCTGACAGCTTGCTCCTGGGTAGCCAGCCCCCTTCTCCCCACCTTAGTTACAGCTCTGAATGAGAGGTTTACGACTTGAAACAACCTGCTGGATGGAGTATGCAGCTAATGCCAGTGTGGAAATAGAAATTAATCCAGAACCTGTGATAGTTTTCCTTAAAAGTATGAGTATAGCATTAGTGTTCAATTCACAGAACTTTTACTCTAATTTGTTTTCTCTTTTCTTTCAGCATGCATTGACAGTTGGGTTTTGTCATAGCAATGTCATTTTGCATTTTTATAAAACAGTCTGGATTTCTTACTAAGAGCAAAGTAGTACGTTCTAGTATGCATGATCTAGTCCTCCATAAATGGGCAGTGAGTAAAAGTCACACACATAAGCACCTGTATGCATAGATGTTTGTGTCTGTATGTGGAAAATTTAACTAATATTTTAGTTGCAGTTCATTTAGCAGCAGCAAAGTAGAAATATAAAATATTAAGAATTAGTTCACCCATAAATTTACAGCCCCTTGACACACCAGAACAAGTTACTGCCCAAAGATAAATACATGTGTGTACATGCATGTCTGTGTGTGTTTGTGTGTGCAAAAACACTGAAATATTAAAAAAAAAATCTCAAAAGTCCAAATTAAAAATGCATTTGTTTGGCTTGTTTTGGGCTACTTTTCCCCTTCTGCATACCAACCATCAGGCATCCACCTTCTGGATGCCCACTTATTACCCAGTGATAGTGAGTTCCCATATCCACTGTAGTGAGATTTTGAGGTGGGCTGTCATACAGGTTGATATTTTGGTTGCTTGTGCTCTCAATGCCATTCTGGCTATGAGGGCACTTTTGTTATGAATGATCTAATTCCTTCCTGGCTGGTGATGTCAGCACTTGCATCACTGCAAAGGCCGCCTATACCCTTCTGTCCCTACATGCTTCCTCCTACATATATTCTGATAAGGGCAGCTATCGCCAGTTTGGGTGGTCATGTCCACATCCTCCTTTAACAGGCTCATGGCATTACATCCTCCCTTGACTTGCTCTTGACATCCTGACATGCCTCTGCTCTCTAATGGTGACTGTGTCAGCAAAACAATGGCATGGCCTGGCTGAAACCAAGAATCTTTCCCAGGATGGGCATGACTCTGGTAACTTGGGCCATAGTCCAGCCTTTATATCCTGCATCCCACCATCACAGGTTATGACATAGCATGTTGAAATTATCAGCGTATCCTACATCCTAAAGACTATGAAGAATACCAGCTCCTTTTTCAGTATTTGCTTAAATATTTGGTATAGTAAAAAGTAAAATAAAAACTTTGGAGTTTATATTCTTATAACAGTTATGAGAAACTGGCCTTGAACTATTATTTTTATAGAATGATTCAATTAAAAGTAAGTCAGGATTCAAATACAATGTGCAGCTAGTAAGGGACACAGAATATGTGGCACATGTTTTGATCATATAAACTTTCTTTCCAGATCCTACTTCCTGTGTAGGAAAACTTCTTTGCCAAGTTTCTGCAACCACAGACTGGGTGGAGTTGTAAGGTTTATGTACAGAGCTATGAAGTGTATTGTTATTTTTAGAAGTATTGGCTAACTCTCTTAAAAACATAAAAAATGTGTAGACATTTTAAGCAGTCTGCATAACAATTTATTTAATCACTGAAAATGCCATCTTAAACAAGTCTGTGGGATAAACTACCTTGCAAAACATTCTTTAGTCATACTGGCTGGACTTAAAAACTAGAACCTAGAATTCTCAAAGAAATGAAGTCTTAATTAAAAATGCATTCCACTCTTGCAGAGACACACAATTGCTGTGCTCAAAACATTATAGTTAAGGGTGTAAATGCTTAAATACTATAGGTGTGTTTTTTAAGCAGTTAGCTAGGTACTTTACAAAACACTGCTATTCACTAGAAATTGGGCATCCAAACCATATTCCAGAACACCAAGGGGTATCTTTTCTAATAATGTAAAATAATCTGTAATTAAACCAAAGTCTGTCATCAATGGTACATGAAGACAAGAGATGGGTGGGGGCTGGGGGGTTAATAGGCAGACTGAATGTTTGTTTGCAAGGAATGAGCAGTATAGAGTTAGGGTAAAGTAAAAGAGGATCCTTTAGGGAGAATCCAGAGTGCCATTTTCCAAAGAACATTTACCAAGATTCAATTAGAAAGGATGTGCACACATTAGTATTAGTTACTGTATAACAGTCTTACAAACAAGCATATGTAAATATTGAAAATGTTACCAGTTAAGCACTAATCATTCTGTAAGCACCTGCAAAGCACATCTTTAAGCATTTTGTGCAAATGTTAAGGTCTGCATTCGTTGTGAACTGGCACAGATATTTATTTATTTTACATTTGTTAACCGGGGGTGTCTGACTGAGCCGAAAAGGCCCTTTTTCAGCAGAGGCCTGGGGAGAAAAGCTCCACACAGAAAAATTACAGACACATTTAGTTTTTAGACATGATCAGTATACACACAAATTACAGGAGACATGTTTTTACAGTGGTATGTGGCACAAACAGTTACAGTGGAGAGAACAACAAAAAATATTAATTTTAAAAATAAAGGTAATTAATAGAGTTGTGGTGTACAGCTGAAATTTGGAACATAGGTAGAATACATACATAGTACACAGGAACAGTACATACATTGTAGATTAGCCAGTGTTTGTGATTAAGATTGAAAACTATTATCAAGTGCTCTAGATTTTGTATGTATGTGTTATCCACTTTCACTAGCCTGGGGAGCAATCATGGCACTGCCAACTTTCCTTGAGATGTTGCCTGATGAGGTCTTTAAAGGAGGCTTTGGGATGATGTGTTTTGAATGCTTGTAGGAACAGAGTTCCATTTTGTAGCTACTGAACTACTATATAGTGCATCTCCAAAGGTATTGTAGCTGTTGGTGACTTCTAGTAGTAGTTTGCTTGATGATCTAAGAGGCCTTTTGGCTGAGTGATGTTGTACTAGGTTTTGAGGGCAGGACACTTATTGGGGAGGTAATAGATAGAATGACAGAGGCAGAGCTGATTGTAGGTTAGGAGGTTGGGCAGTTCAAGCCAGTGGAGCTGTCTCAAAGCAGTACAGTGATGAGTTCTATATGAGCAATTTGCAGCAAAGCGGGCAATTCTGTTATAGCAGGCTTCCATTTTGCTTAGTTCAGTTTTGTTGAGATTAGTCAGAATGGGAGATGCATAGAGTAGGGTGGATAGAAGTTGGGAGCGAGCAATGGCTGATCTTGTGTTGTTGATAAGAAATGGTTTGATACGGTAGAGCGACCCCAGTTTGGCATGTACATTTTTAATAGTTAAGTTGAGATGGCTATCAAATTTTAGGTGGGAGTCTATGGTTATTCCCAATAGCTTAGCCTGTGCCACTGGAGCAATTGAAGTAGTATTAGTGGAGTAGATAGTGAAGTGACTGTTAGTGTTTTTGTTAGAACTGGTTACAATCATAAGCTGAGTTTCCTTTGGACTGAGGATAAGTTGGGCTTTGGTAAGGTAGTTTTCAATGTCAGAGAATGTTAGTTGAGTTGTTTGCAGGAGGGTGGGAATGTTTTGTGCAGCACAGATTAAGGTAGTGTCATCTGCATACTGAATGATAGATGCATGCTGTGTGGAGGTATGGAGGTCATTTGTGAAGACTGTGAATAGTAGTGGTCCTAAGATAGAACCCTGTGGGACTCCTATAGTTATGGGCAGCTGAGGAGAGAGAGAATTTTCGCATAAGATATGCTAAAAATACTTAACATACACCTTGATAAGACAATACATATTGCTATTGATGTATCATCAGCCTTCTTTTTCCCATTTTTATTACAATAGTTTCATGGTAACATGTCAGCTGCGGTCACCCTTAAGATTCAGTACCACTCTCCTTCCTTTTTCAAAAGTCATGCCTGACTGTTGTAGGCCTTCTCTCATGCAATTCATATAGGTCTTAGCTAGATTCTCATTTTCCTCTTACCTTCTTCCTGTCTGTCAAAAATCTTCTTCATCAAATTTTCTACTGCTTTCCTGCACATGTACCCAAACCACAAAAAGCTGTTTTTTCCTCTGATGTCATCATTTCTTAATGTGTCCCTCAATGTGCATCCTACCACCCATCTCAGGCACTGCACCTCCGTCACCTCTGGCCTCCTCAACTGCTCTGTCTTCACTTATTTGTATTACTTGTTATTCTTAAATAATATATATCTATACATCTATCTCCCTCCCCCCTCTCTCTCTCTCTCTCTCTCTATATATATATATATATATATATATATATCAATGCAGTATAGTTCTGCAGATACTCATCTTTCATTGAAATATCCCAATGCATGTAAAATCAACACTTTTGTTGCAGGTAACTCTTTCACCTAGTTTGATATTATTGTATATTTTGTCAAATTAGAAAGGATAATTAATTAATAACCCAATATTGCCCATCACAATATGATAATTTTATTACTGCTTTGGTTAAATATACATTATCACTTACTATCTACTTTTCTATCCAGATTCACATCAATTCTTCTTTAGTGAAAATGGTACCACAGAGAAGTCACTAATTATTAACAGATAATCTGCATGGTAAATGTATATTCTGATAAGAACAAGGGTACATGCAGGGTATATGTATCCCATGCTGAGTAGGCAGATAGAAATGCAGAGCAGGAGAAACTCATATGTACATCATGAGCAGCATAGTGGTATTCTGTGATACCCTTTTGTACAACTGCCAATGAACACAGCACTGATTTGTGTAATACATATTAACACACAATTAATGGAAAAACATAATTGTGACATTATGGGTTGAATTCTATCAAGATGGGAAAGTGAGATAGAAAATGTTAAAATTAATTAGGAACATACTGTTTGGCACTGTCCTGTTGAATATAGAAAATGAAAAAAAATGTACTGGAAAAATGTTACTGAATTTAAGAAAAAGAGAGAAACTGTGAGTTTTGTAACAGTATTCTATAATACCCTTTTGCACAATAGTTAGTGAAAGTAGCACTACTTTGCACAATGCATATTAAGGCATAACCAGATGAGGAAACAGTTTTCTGTGCAAAACTGTGACATTTATGGTTTACATTTAATGAAGACTGGTAAGTAAGATAACGCTATTTTAAACTGACCGCAGAAAGTAGTATTAGTGCTAAATAAAAAAGACAGAGCACCATAGTATTAGTCTATGGAAACAAGCACTAATCTGACACAGTTAGTCAGGGGGTGCTTAAAATACCATGCAAAGGGTGCATTATAGGTACTGCTTTGCAGTATTTATTTCTGTTTTGTTTACACAGTAGACTGTGACAGTAGCATCATTTTGTGCAATACATATAAATGCATGTGAGGCATGCAAAACTTATTTTAATATTACAATTTGCTTTGTACTATATGGTCATGAGGAAGTACTATACAATACTTAGAATAATTCTGGAAAGCAGCATTTAGTAATTGCAATAGTTTTCTGCATGGATCTTTGACATTTTGTTTGTAAAAGTCAAAACATTATAGTGTATAAATGTTGCCTTGATTTTTAGTGTTTGTCCTTAACTCCTTATTGAAGCTGATAATACAGATATGGCTGTCATCTAAGCTACATAAAAATATTAAAATCCCCAATACAAAACAGGAATCCATTATTGTGAAAAGGCTAACAGCAGCAATGACCTCCAACCCATCTACCTATCTTGGGCAACTGTGCAAAGGGCCATCAGTTTCCTGAAATTCATTTGTCACTCACAGCACAAGCCACACTAAATTCTTGTAAAACAATCTGACAACAATGGGGCATTACAAAGAAAGAAACGGTAATGACACAGCAATTGGCCAGGAAAATATATAATTATAGTTACTTTTGAATATGGATCACGTCTCACTAATGCTAATGTTTACGTTTATCAGTATTCTGCACAGCATCTATGCAAATCACAACAGAGAGCATCAGGGACAGTGTTATCAGCCCCAATCAGTTCCAGTATTTTCTTTGTATTAAACGTACACCCATGCCTCTCTATTGCAGCAGTGAATACCATTTGCTAGATTTCCGAAATATATATGGCCAATTCAAAACTGTTGCCTCACAACTCAAATCACAGAAAAGGGACAGAATAGATTCTATGTTACATTCACAAAGAATAAACATTGTTGGGAAGTGGAGACTAGATGGCCATGTGAAAGCAACAACTTTTAGAGCTTTTCTATATACTCAAAATAAACATGAAGATATGTACTTCAAAAGAAAAGTATTTTACATATTATTTTATAATAGTGTAAACTTACTTGCCTCCAAATCTTGTGAAATTCATCAACTTTTTCCTGTCAGAATCTTCTGGAAACTTATTGGCTAGTAGAAAAATGAGCAACTCTAAGCATTCCCACTCTGACTCTTCTCTGAAGAAGGATATACAGCTGGTGATGACAACACTTCAGCAGATATCTTGAAAATACACATTTTTAAGAGAATCTCAGAAAATTTGGAACAGAACTTCTTAAAACAAACATTTTTAAAGAAACTCAATTTGATAAAAGAAATAGAGGTAAGGCTCCAGGTCTCTTCCAAACAGTTTTTATTAACAGGTTACATAAGTGCTTTCACCAACTGGCTTCTTCAGGTGTACCCAACAGATAGAACACACCTTCATTTATACTAGTCAGTCCTTAATTACTTGTGGAATTCTTAAAGATGTATATACCATATACAACAATCCTTAAAAATATATATGACTGTATAATAAATGTTTAACGATTCATATAAAAACAATTCTACTACTTATATAAAAATCTAAATACATTAAAACTTACACATTGTATATATAAAAATGCATAAATCGCGTAAATTAAGATCATCATATAATAATAAACTACCTATGTAATGCTCTGGTTTTTAGGAATGGTTTTAATAGCACATGGTCATTCAGGCCATGGCCATAGTCTGCTCTTAATTTGACTATACATTTTATTTCCAGGTTTTCCATTCTTACCCTAACATCACCACCCCTCATATTGTCAAAGCATTTATCTATCACCCTGAAGACAAAATAATGTTGTATACTGGTCTCTTTAATATGCTTAGCTAAAGCATTAAATAAACTTCCCTTTTTAATATGATATACATGCTCTCTAATTCTGTCTCATAACAGTCTTATCTATTTTCCCCACATAGAATTTATTACAAATTTTACAAGTAGCTAAATAAACAATGTGTACGGAATCGCACCTAGCACTAACCTTAAACTTATGCAAAACCCCTGAATCTGGGTGTAAAAAATCCGTATCCACATTTATATATTTATAATATTGACATTTGGTGCAAGGTTTGGTTCCTATTTTATTATTCTGTACATTAAAATCTCTAGGACCACACAGTTGCCTTTTTAAGGACTTCTTATTCTTAAAGGTAAACTCTGGAAATGCACCCACCAATTTACTTACTTGTCTATCTGAAGTCAAAATACTCCAGTGTTTATTAATGATGTTCGTATAGCTTCCTATATTTCTGGAGTAACCAAACATAACTTTAGTGGCTGTGCATTAATAATCTGGCTTTTTCTACTGCCTTCTAAGGTACCTGGTTGCTGCTGTGGTCATTTTTTGTGAAGATTTTTAAAGAAATGTTCCAACATCATCATACAAAAATATATGACAGTGAGAATGCTCTGAATTAAACAACAGAAGGAGATGACCTAGTTACTTTTTTATCATCTTGGATTCCAAAATTATTAAACCTGCAGGAAACACTTTCTTATGGCACTGAATGAGCACATAGACTTATAGGTAAACCCATATCGTCTACTTCAACATCTTCTCCAAGATATATAATAATAAAATTCCTTTCTTTCACTGATAAAGATAAAGGTTCATAGGTTGGTACTAGGCTATTGGCCATAGGGCCTATACAAGCCTAGTCATAACAACTCTCTGGCTATTTCTTCCCACAGTATTTACTTCCCTGGACCCCTGTCTAGCATGGGAAATGTAAAGAATGAATAAAAGAGTCAGAGGGATAAGGGATGGACAGTGAAGGAGTCAAAGGAGAGTGGAGAATAAGAAAGGGGAATATATATATATATATATATATATAGAGAGAGAGAGAGAGGTGTGTGGATTTGAAATTAAAAGTGATTGGTACTTCTTTATTCATTTGGACTTCTAGATGTAACATACGAGAACAAACATGCATTTACATTTATCATCTCATCTTGCCTACACATATCCATGTTGATTCAGATGTCTCATCCACTTTTACTCTCACCATCATCTCATTGAAAAAAAATGAATCCTTGTAATTCATAGATCTCCATATTATTAGATTTTCACTGCAGATTTCTAGCTATAATATAAATTTTCCATTCTTTGATAAGCAATAAACTGGTTAGATAATGAAGGATAGTCTATCAGGTCTTATAGTTACTAGGCTAGGAATTTTGTGAATTCCATGCATTTAATAGAATTATTTTCGTTGGTTTATTACTGTTTTTTCCTTTTTCCTTTTTATCATGCCTGAAATATTGGCTTTAACTCTGTAAAAATTTATAGGAGGTATAATTATATAACATTTAGTTAGATCGACTTATGTTGATGATTATACTGTTTTAACATATTGTATAGATGGATTTAACTATGTTATCTTTGAATTTTAATAGTCTAAATTATCCAAAGAAAACATCTAACCTGCTTCATTATTTAAAAACAAACAAGGCTCAAGTTATATTTCTTCAAGAAACACACACTGAATATGCACATATTAATGTATGGAATCTCACTAGTTATTCAATGTTGGCACAGTCCTCATTTAAAAATAAGAGAAGAGGAGTGATGATTTTATGGTAAAAATTGCTATCTCACCACAGATCTTTTATAAATATGAAGACCAAGATGGTCTCCTAATTCTCATTGTTATAAAATATAATAAAAGATTATTGACTCGAGTAAATGTGCATTGGTTTTCTGGGATGGGTCAAAATTTAGCTAAAAGGCATATATACATTATTCTTAATGAATATAAAAGCACTTTGATAATAGGAGGTGACATCAATTGTTTTATTTGATGATTCAGATTCTTGTAATAAAAGAAAACTAAGAATAACTTCAACTGCAAAAGTGCTTACAAACCGGGTTGAAAATTATAACTTAAAAGATACATTCATTTTGAGAGACTTCAGATCATTACTCTTTACTCATTATTCCTATAAATATGGTATGCAAACTAGAACTTATAGAATACTAATGTCACAGGGCATAATTTCAAAGATATCCACATTCAATATAATGCCCTGTCCTATTTCCGATCATAACGCCCTTATTCTAAAATTGCACACATTCTTCAAAAATTACCTAATTAACCAGAATCCTTGCTTACACACCAAAAGTAAAAGATTTCAAACCCTGGCTACTTTCTTAACTGAATCTATATTTAAAAACAAATAATACTGATGGAGTTAATAAAGTTATGATCTGGAACTCTTTAAAAGCTTATATTTTTTGTAAAATTCTAGTTTGGTATAAGTGGAAAACAAAAGAATGAGAATCAGAACTATCAAATATACTAAATATAAAACAAATAAGTCTATAGTGAAAGTAACATAAACTCAAAAGAAGAGATACATGGATATGTTATCACAAAAAATAGCCATAGTTTTGGAAAAATTAAAAGTAGTCTTGTATGCTATGTCTCCCAAACATTTGCACAATCTCAATAAAAGAGTCAAAATACAATTAAAAAGCAACATCTTAGAAATAAAACAATATTAATAACAAATCATACACAGACATTGGTGACGTCCTTGATGTTTTCTGACATCATTACATTTCTCTATATCAAAAATCCAAAAATGAAGACATTGTCCCAAATCTAGATCTTGATTTGTCCTTTTTTAAAATGACGCCCTCTGAACTAAAAGAAAATTTATACAAGGAAACTACTTCTAAAGAGATCTCAGACAAAATAAAAAAACAATAATAAAGCCCCAGGTATAGATTAACAATAGAAATATATAAATTATTCCTCCATCTATTATCTCACTTTTCCACAAAACCTGTATTGAAGTTCATACACATGAAATAATCCCCCATGGAAATATTCACTAATCACACCAATACTAAAATAAAATTAAAATATTCAACTCTATTCTATATACAGACCAATATCACTTCTAAACAATGATTATAAAATGTTCAAGTCTGTCCTATCATATAGATTAAAAAACAATATTGCAATCATTAATTTATACCAAATTGGATTTGTATATTAAAGACAAACTCATGACAAAATTAAAAGATAATTAAACCTTATATATTTTGTAAATTAAAAATAAAAAGCTCTTATTAGTCTAGACACTGAAAAAGCCTTTGGTTCTTTAAATTCAAATTATTTATTTAAAGTCTTACAGTCATTTGATTTTCCTTTTCAATTCATTCCAGTATTAAAAAAAATTATAAAGGTAACAAAGTTTGCATTAAATTATGGCTTTTCACATCTGAATCCATTTCTCTGACTTAGGGTACTAAACAGGGTTGTCCCCTTGTTCCTATTTTATTTGCTTTAGCCATTGAAGTTCTAGCAATTTTAATTCAAAATAACACAAATATCAAAGGTATAGAAATGTTAGAAAATTATACTTTGAAAATTATGCTATTTGCCAGTGATATACTACTAACACTTACCAACTCAAGATCAACCCTAGAAGGCTTAGATTTTATCATAAAGCCATTTCAGTCATACTCAAGTCTACACTTTAATAATCTAAAATCCAAGTTTGTTTCTAAATTAAAAAAAAGTTAATTATGAAGACAAAAAAAAAAACAAAAACAAAATCATAGGTAAACAAGTCACTTCCTTGGAAAATGTAGGAATAACTATGAGTACTATTGAAGGAATAAGAACTATAAATTATAAAAAACATTTTAATCATAATCTCAAGTCTAATAAATGGAACAAACCTACAAATTCCATTGATATAGATTGCAATTAACAAAAATAATTCTCTTTCTTAAACTATTGTATATAACACAAGCTTTAACTCTATATCCCATTAATCCACTCATCTAAGACATTAATAAACAATTACTAAAATTCTCACAGTTTCCAAACAATCTACGATAGCCCTGCATCATCGTATTAAACCTTGAAACTTAGTAGATATTAACTTTCCTGATGTAGATACCCATGTTAAAGCAACAATTTTTAAAACTATTCTAAATTGTACTGATCTTAAGGGTCTATATCAGAACACTGAAGTTTTAAAACTTCGAATGTTCTAATATTGACCCGTTTTGAGCGAATGCTAAAAATAGCGAAGCTGCAGAACACCAAATTCTTTCCTAGGGAAAGAATTTGGTTGGCTGGTTCTGTGGCTTCGCTATTTTCAGCGCTGTGGTGGAAAGTTACAGGTCGAGTTCAGGTAAGTGTGTAATTGTGTGGTCATTAGGGTTAGGGCACGGGTTAGGTGAATTAGGGTTAGGGGCGGGTTAAGTGAGTTAGGGTTTGGGTTAGGTCAGTGTGTGATAGTGACGGACCTTAGCATTAGGGTTTTGGTTAAGGTAAGCGGATAGATAGTAGTGTATGTACAGTTTAGTGTAGGGTTAGTTGTAGGATTATAAGTGCATGTGTGTGGATTGAAGTTTTTTAGGTGTGCTTGTGTTGTGTGTATGTGTTTTGGAAAAGCGAATATTTTCCCAAGGAAAAAATTCGCTATTCTGAATGTTCGATTTTATGTGGTTTAGATATTTTAGGTTCCGTGAAATAGCGTTCATCATTTTCATCTTTCAATAGCATGATATAAATGCGATCTTAATTATAACTCAAAATTTGAAAACCTTACATTTCAACCTACATAATACTAATGATGACTTAACAGTAAACAGTAGCAGTATAAATTAAAGTAAATTCTTTTGGCATTATCTTTGCACCAACATACAATATAATTATTCCTCCCTGTCATCCTTTTCATTTATGAACCATATCTTAAATTATTTCAGAAATATCATATTCAGCAAAACAGACTTGAAACTTTGGTTTGAGACTAATGTTCTATTTAGTCTGACCAAATTTTTCTTTAATAACGTTTTCACACTTAAACTTCACTTCTGGGGGTCCAAAAGTTTTTCTTGCTGGTATCAATGTTTTAAAGAACTAAAAGTAAAAGATCTTCAAGAGCTTATAAATGATTATAACTTGGAGCCTCAAGATTGGTTACTTTTACAGAATATCAAAATACAAGCTCAAGACAAATGCTTATTTCTTGCACATTCATGTCATAACAAAAGGGGATTTATTACACTGACTACTACACATCTGCAGTAACAGGTAAGTCGTTAGAATCAGAACTTGATTCTAGTAGTTAATTATAAAATCAATATAGCTTAAAAAAATTTAAATGAGTTATGAAGGCTTACTGTGAGGGGGAAAATTAGTAAAAATGTCTTTTTTTGTCAAAAGCTTTGAATCTGAGGTATTATCTTTGAATAAATAATCATAAGTAAAGTAAAAAAATGAAAGAATTTTTTATTTCTTTTCTTTGAAATGAAGATGAAGAGATGGAATGCATGTTGTGGTGCTCATATGTCCAGTGAATAAATAAAAACTCTGTGTGTGTTGTAGTACAACTGGTATACTCAGCTCTACCTCAGGTTATGTGCTTTACTGCTGTTGTGTAAACATTACTTTTACTCAGAAAAGAAGAAGCAAGTAGCATGCTCACACAAAAAACCATTTAGAATAAGAATAGAAATAATAGATTATTATACCATGGACTCTGTGTGTGTGTGTGTGTGTGTGTGTGTGTGTGTGTGTGTGTGTGTGTGTGTGTGTGTGTGTGTGTGTGTGTTTGTGTGTGTGTGTGTGTGTGTGTGTCTGTGTGTGTGTGTTTTGGGAGAGGAGAGTCAGCTTCTTGGGGCTGCCAGAAGAGAAGATGGGGCTAATTTTTTCCACTGCAACTGACTGTATAAAAGAAGGTTTCACCGAAATTGTCTACCGTGAAATTGTCCATGTCACTTGTGTCATAAGTGCATAGGATAGTGAAGGTAGAAATGTGAGTATAGCAAACAAATATGCAAAATGAGTATAGAGTTTTTAGTGTTTTTGAATTTTTGTTTAAAATTTGAATTAGGATTAAAAGTCTAGAATTAATAGAAATAGAATTCAGAACACCCTCTGTTTGTAGTAAATGTAATAACATGGTTTGTCAGCAAATATGCTATAATGTTGTGTGCACCCGAGCTTCTGCCTGCATGAAGGGGAATGTCATCTACCATGCTCCTTAACAGGCCTATGAGTGGTGTGAGTACCTGTCCATGCAGACACCTTCTAAATATTATCTATCTACTTGCTGATTAGATGGGGACACCTTTTGATGACCAACTGGGGAGGCACAAGTTATCTCAGGCATCCGCCACGAGGATGCTGCACTGCAGTTCTTTGTTTGGGTGTTGCAGATATTGGGGGTTATAGAGAGTCCACCACAAGGTACAGCATGAGGGCAGCCATATGAGGGGGGGATTTGTTGACATAGCCAATTTCCTTGACATACCAGGGGCCATACAAAGTAGCAGGTGATTTTACCCAGAGGCACCTCTGTTTGTTACTTCTAAAAACCAAGGTACTGGGTTGCTTTTAATAGCCTGTAATTATTGTGACAGCACCACTGGAGATCATGTGCGTGATATGGCAGAAAAACCAAATATAATATATACACCAAATAATATATATATATAAATATATGGAATATGGAAAATTCGGTGAAAAGAGAGCTATGATATTAATATGTATGGTCAATAAGGCAGTACAGGACAGTATAAGGCAGATTGAGATTCTGATGGAAAACCTATCATATGTTTAATGCAAACAATTTAACACAAAAAGGAGTTCAGCTGCTACAAACATAAAAAAAGTATAGCTTTGAAAAGACCAAAGTTGAGACCAAAGTGTGTGTGTTATGTTAATATTACAGTTATTATTATTAGTTTATTATGTGTTTTCCAAATTGGGCCTTTGTTTTGATTTTTAATATTTAGAATGAGACATTGAATTTTTAGGCATTAGTTATTTTAATTTATATTATATTTTTTCAAATTCCCTAAACTATTTCAACTTTTCTATGATATATTATACAACAAATCTAAGGTAGAAAATGTTATCTCTAAGTTACACAGAGTAAGAAAAATAGGGATACCTGTACAAAAATCACTATAGGAATGAAAAGCCTGCCCTTTCCTGTCACTAACCCATGTCTGCATACATACTAGACACTTAACCCTACTCATTTAGAAAAAAATAAACAGCACAACTTGGTCTGTGTCATCACATATATATGCATCTCCATCAAGGTACAGGGTGACTATAAAGATATGATCCTCATATAAGAGCACTGTATTTAAAAAGTATTCCCCACCAGTTATGTCACACATAGAGACACACATGCAGTATATAAAATAAGACATCAAACTTTACATGGAGGTGAGAAAAGTTGTAAGTTCCATCATAAAATGGCATTATTTAAAAAGTCATTTCTTTTCTTGTATAACATCACTGTATAAATGCACTATATCACGCCTAGATGTAGGTAATGCAGTTTTACCCACAAATGGCTTTTTTATTAATCTGGCTTTCCATTCTATACAAACAAAAGCTATGAGTAAATCCTAGTTCTACACATATCCAAATATGATATATGGCTTAAGTTTCTTACGGTGTTGGTTGAAGTAATGTATACTCTTTTAAAATGATTCCACCAAGCAATATTTGACATTGTATTACTGAAAAAGAAAACATTACGCTTTTAAAATTATTCCATTAAGCAATATTTACATTGTAGTACTAAAAAGAAAAAAAAAACTGGACTGCTCATACATTACCAGTGATAAAAAACATGGCAGCAACTTCATTTTTATGTTCATGGTGCAAGACACCCACCATCGTTAATATCAATTATAAAAGCAATGTAACTGTATTGCACTGTCACTACACACTATTTTCAGTAGTCCTTATCTATGTCAGAAGATTTATTTGAATTTTTCATTGTAACTACACCGTTCTGTACTGATATCATTTATCACAGCGATTAGTTTCAGAAGCACATATTTGAAGATCTAGTCATCATATAGTGCCCACCAAAGAAATGCCATTGAAGTGGTATTTTACACTTGCACATAAGGGCAAGCTAACTCAAAAACACCAATTACTGGTTATACTGCAACTGAGAAGGCACCCCCAGAAAAGTAATCTGTAAGATCCATAATGTCTTAGTTCCAATCTATCAGCCAGGTCACTCTTGCAGCTTGTAAAATCAGAACTGAAAATAAGCACAAATCTTAACAAAAGGTAGAAACAGCTAGAAGGTCAATTATAAGGCAAAGGCAGTGCAAACCTCATGTCACTTATGAACAACTCAATAACTCTGAGACTGCTAGCTGTGTCATTTTGAGGGGCTAACCTGGATATTTCTGTGCATTGAGCCACAGTAACATGCAGACTGTGACATGTATACATTAGATCTATGTAGACTATGTACCCTCTCTGTTAGGACCATTAACAGGTTTGCTGACACAACAATAAAATCCCAGGTTGCTGTATGGTGCTTACTCATTGAATAATCTGAGCAGTATACTATAAATATTCCAAATGTGGCATGACTGTTACAGTGTCCCAGCAGCTGTATACTGCAACCATGTGGTCATCAGCCCACCACTTGCTGTCATTGTGGACTTATACCACAAAAGATAGGGGTTCACTGTATAAAGAGGCCCTCTGGTGCATGTGATACATGGGTGTGCATCAGGCTGGGAAGTGCCTTTCTGTAGTGGTTGAGCAGCACTAAACATCTTGTAATTTCTTCCCTGGGATGGCATGTCATTACTCTATATGTTATCCACATAAAACTAAATAGGACACAACATATTTCTGATGAACAGAAATCACAAAAGGGTATGTGAAGTTCAACATGTCAGCCAAAAGAAAAGAGGAGAGAGAGTAGGAAGTATGGGATCGAGCCAAATAAAGGTGCAGAAATCTCTTAATGACAAACATGGAATCTAGTCATGTGACTATTGCATAAGTTTAATCACGTGTGATCAGTACAGTAAGTGACACTTTGACGTAACAAAGACAATTTCAAAACTCTCTTCAGGGAAACAAATTATACTAGTGAATTTTCATCTGGAAATTATTTTTAAGACACCGTGAGTACTTGTAAGCTGAAGAGCCCTGAGTCTATGGTACATACAAGTAAGCTACTTGCACACAACAGAACATTTCCTCGGGTATGATAGATTCTGTTATAAAAAATAAATTTCACCAAAAGATAAACAAAACCATGGTGGAAGTATAGGTTTATAACCTAGCATTTCCCAAACTTCTGGAATAACCTTCCCCTGCATGGTAAGCAGTGTGACTCACTACTTTCCTTTCAACATAACCTAGATGACTGGATGGTTAACTACAAATTTAGTCCAAGATTGAGGGGCAAGGCTCTGCTGAAGAAAAGAGATGCATCATGCAGGAGGGTACTGGCAAGGTATAAACCTTATTGGCCTTGGAATATATCTATGGGTATGTGTCAACTTTATGAATAGGGGTATACTGAAAGTCAAAATACTGAAATTGACAAAATGTTGAAACTTAATTCTGAATTCAAACTATCTACAGACAGCATGCGTGTATCGTGTATATACACCATGCCAGTAGACAGGTTCCTATCGCGTGATCGAAAATTGTAAATGGCGAACGTGTATTGAGCGAACCTGATTGGTTGAAACGTCATGCTCGTAACATGGAAATCGCCGTAGGGAATATTTTCCCTTTACTTTAATGCAGTGCGATTTGAGAGTAGGAATATTTAAGTAGCGGGGGTGTGGAGGGCTTGCCCCCCACTTGGGGGGTGCAGGGGGGCTTGCCCCCCTGCCTACAGTGTTTAGGTAAGTTTAGGTAAGTATAGCTTTTTATTTTTTTATTATATTTTCGAAATTTCAAACATCGTTCATATGGTGTCAACCATATGGTGTTCGATGTTTGAAACTTTTGAAAATATAATATAGACCCCCAGTAGACAGCCAGTCAACAAACAATATCATTCTCCTGATAGTGAAACTCGGAAACCAGTGCTAACATGGGTCTTCTTGTAGAGCAGATAGGTCTAGCTATATATATATATATATATATATATATATATATATATATATATATATATATATATGGGACCAGATGCTCTGCTTTCAGCATTTTAACATTTCAACATTGTATATTCAGCATTATGACTTTCAATATATTGTTTTCAATAAGTTGCCATAACCTTCAAGTGTGGGTGTCATTCACTCTGTCAAATTGACTGCTTGTCAATGGAGATAATGCGAAATGCAATTGAGTGTTCTGTTCATTAAAATATAAAGATTTCAGATGAATGGAACATCCAATGCATTCAGATAAGATAAGTGTGGGTTTGACAAACTAATTCTATAACTTTCAGATATTCTGTAGGTATTGATATTAGGGGCTTGAAGTGTTTGAGTGTACATCGATTAAGGTTAGATTAAGAGTTAAGAAAGAGGATAGATTTTGTGTTGTGTGTGTTTCTTATGTGTGTTTATCCTATCATTTTATGTAATGGTAATGTTATGTAAAGAGTTTTTCTATGGTAAGGTGCAAGGTTAGGGTTGAAGTTAACAGGTTTTAGTAGGGTGGTATTAATACCTGATAATCCTAACCTTACCTCTGCCTGTAGACCTAGCATTGTACCACAGAAAAACATTTTTCATAACACTACCACTGTTCAGATAAACTACATCTGAATGTCTGCTGGGGTTTTGGTGATCAGGTCACACACAAAAAATAAAAATGCTTGTTTCCTTTACAGTTTTTTTTTTATTTTTTATTTTGTGGGCTAAACAAAAAGCAAGTATTTATTTGGGGGGCAAGCCCCCTTGTACCCTCCATGTGGGGCTGCACCTACCCCCCCCTGCTAATTATATATACTAACTCCGAGATCACGCAATTTCCAGGGAAAGGGAATATTTCTCTATCCATGGATTGTCCATCTCACACACCAGTCAGCCATCTGTTTTAGTCAACCAGATGGTGTTGACCAAACAGATGTTGAGTTTATAGTCATTTGTTTAGACTCATATATATCTATATCTAGACCATCACATTATACAGAAAGGAGGTAGGAGATACCATGTACTGATACACAACAGATACTGACTCTGCAACATAACAACCAATATTCCAGCATGTCTACTCCCAAGAGTTGTGAGGGATGCTTCTAAACAGTATGATGTAGTGTATGAATTAAATATAAAAAAACATTAAAAAAGAGGTTATGAAACCAAGTTGTTATATCCATTTTTGAAAGTTGTGAAACAGGCTATAAATCAGTTATGGTTCCTGTCAAGCGTTCGAATGGACAGATTGTTGAACCCCATATGGTTGAACCAGTATGATCAACAACTCAGTCAAACTGTTCTGACTGAGATCACATTACAGTAGGAATCAGGAAATTTGCCCTTTACCCACTGTAGTGCAATCGTGGAGTTGGTATAATGATTAGCAAGGGGTGTGGGGGTACAGGTGGGGCTTGCCCTTCTACAAAAGCATTTTTTGTGTTGCATGTGAGTGTTGTTTGAATTTTAATTTTTTTCGATGGACTGAATTGTCGATCATAAGGGTTTAACAATTTATCTGTTTGATCGTTTGACGTAGATCAATATATATATATATATATATATATATATATATATATATATACACACACATATATATATATATATATATATATATATATATACACACACACACACACACACATATATATATATATATATATATATATATATACACACACACACACACACACACACACACACACACACACACACACACACACACAAACACGTCTCATTTAGTAATCAGCAGAAAAAGAAATTTATTATATCGTAGCAGAAGCTGTAATGTTTGTGAATTCCCAAATGCCTTTCACTGTAGTGTGGAGGAGGCCACACAGTTTCATTAACATTGTTGTCATCTGAACTTCCAAATGAACTCAAACAAACATCATCCTTGTAAGGATTTAGAATTCCAACATCAGAAAATAAACCATCAACTTGGACATAAATAGTTTCATTAGAAAAAAAGTCCAAGTCCCTAGAAGAGCATTCATGCACTAAACTGACAGTTGCAGAATGCTTTACATGACAGCAAAGATCAGAGGGCATTCAACAGAGAATTTTATGGAGACCGAGCATCACACAAAGAAAAATAAGTAAAAAAATGGAAACATTATTGCAAATCATGAAACAATTATGGCAAAACCACAGAAGGGAGCATTGCAATAAAAAAATAACCTTGATGTCTGCAAGTCAAATGGCAAATACTTATTCTAGGGATCTAAATCCCTTCTACAATATCAAAAGAATGGTTTGGAGGGACAGGTATATTTTGCAGAGGATAATGCTGCAATGGAACAGACTCCACATCCACAAAAAACAAAGTTCATCCCTGTTCATTTTTAAATGCAACTTATTCCTACTGAAGGGAAATAGAACATTTACTGCAGACCATCCCCCCATACTACTAATTGACAGATGCAGCTCTTAAATGCTTTATCCCATGGAAGGGTCCCCTCAAATTACCTATGGTATTATCCTATTTATTCTCATTAGGGGTAATATATAATTATCGACCATGGGATGGGTAAGGCCAATTTATAACCAAATGGCACAGGTTATTTTGAGCACATAAAGAGAAACTGGATAGGCTTAAAATGGCTCACAATGTCAACAAACCTAGCACTTTCCTATAAACCTTTCTGATTATGGAACAAGGTACATTCCAAATTATAATACAAGTGTCCTGTAGATTGAGGTTATTATAAATGCCAAATGGCCAGTTTGATTGTTTATCAGCAAAGCTGTTAAGTTAGTTGGGGACAGCCCAAAATTAATTTTTAAGGGAGCTGTGAATTTAAAGTAAACATTGACACCTCCATTTCATAACTGTTAAGGGAAATAAGATTTACAGGAAGTTTAAATGTGCCAAATAAATAATTAATTGTGGTAGTTATAAGAAATTTAGAATAGTTTATGTCAGCAGGGATTTCATCCAAGTAAGGCAGACAGAAAATAATATAACATGATTATACAGTATTTATCTGAGGTTGTTCATGGTACTGGAATGCTGGGCTGCAGCCTTGCAAATAAATCACTATTTTTGTCAATGTTTTATGTGATCTTTCATTTATAAATAGCTGGATTTTCTGATCTGACGACCTGGAAATCTAAGCATGCACAGTTATGTGGAATTCTGGTTTCTGCACAAAAATGTTGGCCTATGTGGTTGAGCTGTGTTCTAAATAATCCAGGCATTTCACATATTTCCTTATAGAGAATATCGTTATTACACCATATTACAGGTTCTTCAGCAGGTTCTACGGGGACAGAAATGTTGCTTCAGTGGGAGCTAGTTGGACTGCAAGGTAACTCAATGAACAGGCATTTTCATTGTCCCAGTCTGCCTCAAGTGGCAGGAACCTGAAGCAGTCCAAGTGTAAACTGAAGAAACACTTGTGGATGGGATGGATTTGGATGGTGTGAGCATAGGCATGTGTTTTTTTAAGTAAACAATAATTGAATGCAGTGTTTTATATTATCTCTTGTGTTGAGGACATTACTTATATTCTTCTGCTCAACAGTGCCAGTGCTAATACTAGGCAGCCAGCAAGCCTGCAGATGTATCTTTTTCTTACTTAATGTGTGTGTGTGTGTGTGTGTGTGTAGGGGTGCTAGGCAGGTTGTAGTTGACTGTACTCATTGTGTTCGACAGCAGCAGGACAAAATACATTATTTTAGCCATTATTCATTCAACTGTACATAATCAGACATCTGAGTCGTAGATAGTCAAAGTGTTTGGAATTAGTAGGCACGTATGTATGCAGGAAAGGAATGCAGAGGGTTATACTGTATGCATGTGATGGCAACAAGCTGAAATGTATTGCTGTCCATATTATTTATTTATTCATTCATTTGATCACAGACATCTAAGGTGTGCACAGTCAAAGTGGCTATAATTGGTTGACAGTCATGTGGGGGCCTTGCAATAGGTTGCACTATATGAGTTTGACTGCAGTAAACTGAAATACATTAATGTAGCCACTATCTATTTATATATTCATTCTTCTGATCACAATTAGACATCTGAAGTCTACACAGTAAATAATGTGGCTGTAACTGGTGGGTACATATGTTCATGTGTGTGCTAGAAGACAAAAACTTTTCTGTATGATATTTTGCCCTTGGTTCTGCTCACCATCAAGTCCTGCCCAATAGGACATGGCTCATGTATACCATTAGCTTGGAATTTTACCAGGGATCAGGGCAACAACTGCGCTGAGGCAAAATCATTCAGGCAGCCATGAGGGTCATTGGTATCCCAGCAACAGAGACTTTTTGTAAAGATCTAATCCCATCCCCCAGCTGAGGAGGCATGTAAGCTGCATCACTAAGAAGGCCAACAGTGCCTTCCCCATGTCAGCTCTGTCCGCCTCCAAAATGGGCACATCCACCACCCTCACATTACTAGCTACATCAGGTGCCCGACCTGTTAAATTAATTCAGGTCACCTGGAATATTGCCTAGGGTATATCCCTCTATGCCACTTTAGGAAGCATTGCTGGAAGAATATATAACGTGCAGTATGACGGTTTTATCTACAAATGAAAACTATGCTCAAAGTTGATCATGCCATACTATATATCCCTGACTCATTCTAATTAATCCCTCTCTTTAGCTGCTTCCTGTAGCCCACATTATAAATTCCATGCATGCTTTGATAAAGGAAATGTATAAAGTGCACATCGGTCTGCTATTACCTCACAGTTGCTGACACTCCTCCACTCACAAACACACAACAGTACTTGAACATAAGATGCAAGACTTGCTGATATTTAATGATATTTAATGAAGTGCAGCCAAGATGTGTATGACACAGACAAATGATCATGTTATATACGGCAGCATTTCACTAATTTACCTTTCTTCTCCAAAATGTGTGGCAAGTTGGTAGAATGTTCAATGCTGGGTAAAGTACTACACTGGAAGTGAAAGGTACAATAGTATTTGTGCATTGCAGAGCAAAGTCATACTTTGAAATACAATTTGGGTAATGTATCTGACAGCACAGAGTTTTTGTCTCTTTTGGAAGCTGTAACAAGTGGCTTACATCATAATGCTTTATTTATTGCACATATGTTAACACGATAGATGTACTGGTAATGTTACCCATTTTAGCCATGACTGATGCCAGAAGGACAATTGAGTGTATACCTAATTAATAATTAATGTACAACAAATTAACAGCAAATGTACAGAGGATTCAAACAGAAAAGAAAATGTTGCTACTGCGCATGCACACCTGCAATACTGTCATATGGAATGTTACATAAACATAAAAAAAAATTCTACTTGTGTAAGAAACCATTAGTTTGCAATAATGGTACTAGATTTGTATTTCATTGCTGGAGATAGTTTGGCATGGAATATGGAATGAGCGTCTGATTTCAAAGGTATGGTATCTCGGACTGGAGGTGCAGTTTTGTGGAATGGAGTCTCAGCATACCTCTCACCTGTCCAGATTTTCACATCATATTTTTGGTCCGTTTCTCAGAAAATTTTGGTTTTCTGGCAACTCATTGGCAAATCCTTGATGATTCAAGTCAGAAAATGACAGATATTTGAATTTCAGACTTCATACCCTTTATAAAATCCACACTAAAGCAAAAAACTGTTGCTCTATCAAAGTCTGTAAGAGAAATTGTTAAAAATTGTCCCTTTTTTTTGAGACTTTGTCCCCCGTTATTTATGGCTGTGTCCAGATTTCTTGCTCTAAGAGGTAGAAAGTTATGTGTCTCAGATGTTGTTAATGTCAAAGGAATTTGGATTAAGATTCCTGTTATTGCTTCAGTGGTAAAATGACAAGGTAGTTCTGTTAGGCAAAGGGATCATAAGGGGGCTAAAAACAACATTTTAAATAGGTTCAAGGGAAAGAGGAAATCTGATCTAAGCTTAACAGAGAGAGTGAGAAAGAGAAATATTAAATATTTAAGAAGAGTACAATGGCGGGGTCTATTGTCTGCAGGCACACTAAAATAATACTTGTTATTGAGTGTTTTGTAGTTATGTTGCTGTTTTGGAGTATCTTGGTGTACTTAAATATAAGGCCTATTCTGGTTTTGGAATAAGCTTGTATTTTTAAGCTGAATAGCTGGTCAAGAGAATGCAAGTTTATTCCCTCTACTAGATTTTTTTGTTCGAGGTACGCATTAAGTACCACTCCAAGGTATTTATATGAATCAACTTGGTCAGTGGTACTACCAATGCGTTCTGTAATAATGATACTGCAGTTAGTGCCTTGCTTTCATGATATCCCAAAGATCACCGTCTTTGTTTTGTAGGAGTTTACAGTGCATCTCTTTAGGGAAAACCAAACAAATGCATCAGCGATGTCACCCTGAAAAAGGTTTTATATTTTGGTTGATGTAGCGGAAGCTGTCATGAAAAGGCAGTAATTTGGCCAAACATACCATATTAATGTAGTAAAGATTAGCGGAGAAGTATACTGATAATGACAGAAAATAATAGCAATAACCGACAATGTCGGTGTGGTATATTGAAGATTTACCCATGGTTGGTGTGGTTTAATCACGAGGGCGAAGCCCGAGTGATTAAATAAAGCCAACCATGGGTAAATTTCAATATACCACAACCACAGAGTCGGTTATTGCTATTATACAATGACATTACTTAAGAAAAAAAATACTTACTTTTCTTAAAAAATGTCTTTGTATAACGGTGCATTACTGTTCTTCCGCAGCTGGTGGTATATTGCTGCCTTGTTTTGATGTACTGCACATGCATATGGGACTTGTGCTCCAATGCTTATGCAGTTCTTCAGGGCTGTGAAGACGTAACAACACAGAAAGGAAGATCTCTGTTGATTCTTCTTTGTTATAATCAAAAAAAAAAAAAAAACAACCCAGGAGACTTTTTATGTTAGGGAGAGTCGGGACAGACAAAATAAAACGATAATCAGGTACGTTTTTAAGTTTTGTAGGATGTACCTGATTATCTTTTTATTTCTGTCTGTGCCATCTCCCAAACATAAAATGTCTTCCGTTTTCGTTTTGTATTAAAAAAAAAGTAAAAAAAAAAAAAAAAAAATACTAGATATACTAAAATACTAGATATACTAACAGGAAAAAGTCTGGGCGACTGGATCTTTTCCCATTGGTATATTCACAGATTTAAAATGGGCATGCTGGTTAGGCTAGCCAATCAGCGTGCTCGTGTTTGAATGCTAATGGCCAGTCATTGTATAATATCAAGTATATAGCCCTGACGAATTTTAGGTTTAAGGAAATAGAAGAGGATAGAGTATTGCTTCTACTCCACTCCAAAAGGCCTTTTTCAGTGGGTAGTTGACAAACACTTGATACTGTAGGGGAGGAACCCTATGGAACAAAGTGCTGTAGTAACACAGCGTGGTTGACTGATCTGATTTTTTCTTAGTTTTCAAAAATAGAACTGGTGGCAAATACATTTTTCCATATTCATAAACATGGAATTGGTAACCTGAAAGATGGTGGTGGAGCAATTAAAGTTTGATGACAGCAATGTTACCTAGACGTAATGCTATGACTATTTTCTACAAAAGAAACTATTTGTTTATACAGTCATTAAAGTGCAATATGAGTGGAAGTGTTACAGACTGTGTTGAGACTTTTTACGTATGCCTGTCATTTTATTACCCTGCTGTTTCTACGGCCATCGTGACAGCAATGGTAGTTCATCTGACATCATAGCTCTCATTCTTGAGTCTCTCAGATACAGACCATTGTCTCACAAAATGTGGAACAAAAACAGGTATATTACAGAAATACTGCTAACAAATTTAGGAAGCTCAAACCATTGGTGTATTGTGTTACTTTATATTTTTTAAATATTTTGCTAATTCAGTAGCATGATTTGATAATATGTACTGTGGATTTTTTCTCAATAATATTAATACTAAATATGTGAAAGACTCTTTTTAGCCTTGCTCTGTTGTGCAGGGGGAAAGAGCCCTGATGCGATTAGTGGCCAGGCAGGGAAGGATTGTGGCACATTATCCTGTCCCAGGGGAATGGAGGGGTAGTGATGCTCAGGGACCAAAGTGAGAATATACAATTTCTGTGGCAGAGACCACAAGAAACCACCTGCCATACTTCAATGATGGAGACTGGGGCAGCTTGCTGGCAACATTCTTTTTGGAAATGAGAGATGAACAGTAAGTTCAATCTATTGCATGCTCTCTTCCCCTGCTAAGTTGAGTGCACATGGGAATATAGGTTCACCTAAGAAAACTACCCTCAAATCACCCCTGATGGCTGTTTTAATGATGGCCTCTCTTGGCTGACTCTTCCTCTCGGTGATTAAAGAATGAATGGGTCAGATGGCTGAAAGTGAAATAATGATCAGCAGGCAGCAAGGGCAAAAAGTGCAAATAATAATGTCTTTCACTGTGGAAAAGAGACCTTTTATTAAGTAAAATAGGGAAATTAGGGACAACTGAGTGATGTGCTAGACAGGACAAAACAAATGCTACAATATGAACATAGTCTCTTTTTTCACAAAGTAATTTTGTATTTCGACAGCTGATCAAAATCCAAATAATCAGTGCTCCTCCAAGACAAAAGGACATTGATATTATTGACACAGTGCAAATGAAGTTCACATAAGCACAATGGTACACTACAGTTTATTTTATCATTATTTCTAAACTGGACAGATCCTGCCAAGTGTAATTGTCACTTAATATGTGAAATGAAATGCCTTTCTTTAAATCAAGCAATTTCTAAATGAAGGCTTTAGAAATCAAACATAGGTCTGCAGGATGCATAGCTCATTAACTTACATTACATGTTGCTATTTATAGGAGGATCAAGACTGAGCTGGAAAAAATATCAGTTTCCCTAATGTAATCTTTCAGCAAAGTCTTCCCAAGTGAAAATGAATGTGGTATGTATGTCTGAACTGAGCACTCATAAATTTCATCCTTTTACGAGAAACGTGTAAAAGGTTCTGCAGCCGCATGACATATGTTGCATGACCGCAAGCTGCATGATAAACACTTAAATAAGTGCAGTATGAATTTTACCTGATTAGTGTTGTTCAAGAACAATTTGTACATGAGCTAGGAAAAAACAATCAACCCAGGAAATAAACTTGAGGAAACCATAAGGAAGAAATGCAAGCAGGAATGATACTGATAAAATAAAGTGTAGTGTACTGTACAAGAAACAGAAATGCCCTGACTGGCCAGGGATAGCTGGGCTTTATTTTTTGCTGAGAGATAGCACCTGTCTGTATAGTTTTTTCACTATTACATAAAAAGAAGAATGCTCTCATAATTCATTCTGTATATAAAATGAAAAAAAGCTATAAAAAGTAAAAAAAAAATGATAAAAAGATGTAGCACTTGGACCAATTTTACTGGTGATAGACACGTTTCTTTCTTCCCATGCACATTTGTGTGTGTGTGTGTGTGTGTGTGTGTGTGTGTGTGTGTGTGTGTGTGTCTGTATGTGTGCGCGCACGCATGTATGTGTGTGTATGTGTAGACCAGTTATGCTGTGATTCTTATTTGAAACTATGCCAGTGTATCTGACCATACTTGTTCACAGACTGGCTGCATAAGATTATGAGCTGTACCATCCTTGACATAAATTCGTATTGGCAAGACTGATAAATCAAATCCATTTTGCCCACTAAAAACCAGTCGAGAGTGAGACACTTAGACACCAATGTTTAACTACATTTTCAGTTTTGTGATAGTGCTTATTATCTAATCACTTGTACATAAATGAAGTACAATGCTGTAATAAAAAATAAAAAAAAAAGTTATATGTGTTGCTTAATTATTTAGTAGAAATGCACTCAGAGTACTGTTAAAATACAAATTAACCAGTAAAAAACACATGTAATAATTACGGTTTATGAAAACAGCTATAAGAAAAAATATTTATAATATAAAAACTGTCCTGAATAAATCCTTCAGTATCATTCAAACTGTCCAAAAATCTAATGACAGCTTCAAATGAAAACTTAAATGCCATGAATAAGCACGTAGCAGCTTTCTTAGCAAGTCACAGGCAATTCCAGGCAACCTGCCATGAAACAAAAGGCACTACCAGGCTGCCAAATTAGAAGGAAGATACATGCCAAAGTCAAAAGTGTTCCACACTGTAAACATTGATATAAGGATAATTCTAGACAGAATCCAAATGGATATACATTTTTTCAAGATAGCTATCAGAAACACACACACAGTATTAAAAAAACCACTCATAATACAATCCAGTTTAGTAACAAAAAGCTCACAATCCAGCAGAACCAGCAGAACTTAAGAAAGCAGTGGCAACAGCAAATGACATTGGCAAAAGTGCAGAAAGGCAACCAAATGTACCCTAAAATTCAGAGGAGAACAAGAAGAAGTTGTTTCAAAGCTTGACTTGGCCAAATGACAATCCAGAGCACTAAGGAGTCAGCAACTACTCTGGTGTGAAGTGGCCAGAAAACAATGTATGAAGCAACAGCAAGCTGATGAAAAGTGCAACAGCCTGGAGATGGCTGAAATTAGCAAAGTCCCCAAAGTAGGCCAAATCCAATGCAAAGCTCAAAAAGTCTCAAAAGCAAATCCAGAGCAGAAAACACATCAACAGCAGTGGCAAAAACAAAGTATTCAGAGCCTAGAAACAAGCAAATAAGATGAGATCAATCAAGTTCATCTCGGGCAGCCAACTGCTGCTATCTTCAACTTCCAGTGAAGTGTCTATCCAGAGCACTTGCCAACCTGATAAATCATAACATGAGGGAAAAAATAATCCCTTCCAAGCAGAAGGACGAGATAGTCATTCCTCAGTACAAGTGAAGTGCCAACATTGGTCTCAGAAAATCTAGATAAACTGCTGTTTGAAATCCTTTATCCAAGATTTTTACAGTTGTAGTTGTTCTTAAATTTATGTTAGAAGTTCATCATAACAGTAATTTTGGTATGCAAAATTTTGAGTACCTGTTTTGTTTCAGAGCAAATCAAATTTTAGCTTATATGTGATCTGACATTTTTAGAATGCTTCAAGCCACTGTTTGCTAAACTGTAAATCCATTAAAGAATTAGGACAAAAGTATATTTTATATTGCAAATAATCAAAAGTAGTTATTATTCTCTTACCTATTAGTTACAAAGTGATAACCATTTGATAAGATATTTTTCTATACTACCACACACTGCATTTCTGTTATGCAAATATATCCAAAAATATATGGCTCAGGTAAAATTCTGTTTCTAAATGCATTGCACAGCATGTTGTCAAAGGGACTAGCTACAGTTTTGTTAGCCGATTAAAAAATATGATAATCAGATAAAAAAAGTTATACAACTTATAAGGTGACAAGCTAAGGTCCAAAGCATCTACCACCATAATGGTACAACATGTAAGTCAATGACACTGTGTGTATTGTTAGTGTTGACACTGCATGGTCAAATGTGCAGTTTTAAATGCTTATTTGATTGAAATTAGTAATAAAGAGTCAAATGTGGTCACTAAAGCATTTGAGTAAAATAAGTTAGAGGGGAGTAAATGCCCACTGTGTAAATGTCTAATGCATTGAAACAATCAAGACATTTCAGTGTGAAAAGAAGCAAAGAAACTGAAGTGTGACATAACTGTCATTGTCTGGTAGATATTAATTTATTCATTCATTCACATTTGTTTACTAGGTAGTGTCCGACTGGGCCAGGTGCCTGTTTTCAGAGAAGACCTGGGGAGATAAGCTCCAAGACAAGTGGATGGCAAAAACATAGCAATAAAAAAAGATAAACAAATTACATACAAGAAAGAGGTAAGATACAATTACCAGGTGCAAATAAGTGAAGAAAAAATGTACAAGAAAAAGAGGTAAAATACAAAATCTAAAATACAAGTAGCTGATGTGCAAATTATATGCACAATAAAAGATTGTATTCATAATCCTGTTTTAAACACACCCATATATATATATATATATATATATATATATATAAATTAGTAATGGATAATATGTAAAGAAGAGCAGAAAAGGAATATTACATGATGAAAGTTATATAGTATATACTGGGGTAGTAGGTTCCATGATTTGGATATTTTATTAGCATAAAGACAGTCACCATTGTAGTTTTTTTTTTCCTACCTTAAGGAGTAAATTATCAGAAGATCTCAGGCACCTGGAGTTAGTGTATGGTTCAACTAGGTTGAGGAGAGATGGGCAGTGGTCAGGTTTGTGGATGATATTCTGTGCTATGGTGAGATGGTTGAGAGTCAATAGGTCAGTAGGTTTTATAGCTCAATCCAGTTGAGTTGGTGAAGTACGGTATAGTAAGGTGATTGATGGGGGTGGTTTATGGCAAACATGGCTATTTTATTATAATGCTCTCAAGATTGTTTAGGTCAGTCTTGCACAGTTTGGTTAAGATTTGTAAGCAATAAAGAAGGGTGGAAAGTCAAGGGATCTGGCAGTGTTAAGTCTGGCATAATTACTTAGAAAAGGCTTGGCTCTATAGAGTGAGCCAAGTTTGCTGCGAACTTTTTTGATTGTTAGTGATATGTGCAATGTTACACCAAGATGTTTATTTTGATTAACTGGTTCTATTTTTGTATCATTGGAGGAGTAGAAAGTATGAGAAAATTGGCTATTTTTAGTTCTTTTACTGCAGAAGATCATAAGCTTAGTTTCATTAGGGGTGAGAATATGTTTAAGGTTGGAGAGGTACTTTTCTACATCTTCGAGAGGTTTTTGTGTTTTTTCTTGTAGTTCTTAGGGAGAGGAGGCTGAAGAGATAAGAGAGGTGTCATCAGTATATTGAACAATGGTGGCTAGTTGACTGGAGGACCTGAGCTCATTGGTAAATATAATAAAAAGGAGTGGTCCAAGGATGGAGACTCCCACAAAGATAGGTAGAAGGGGGATGCTTGTTTTCCCATCTAGTGGATGGCTGTCTGTTTGAAAGATAGCTACGAAACCAAGACAGGGCTGTTACACTGAGGTTATAAGTTGCTAGTTTGTTGAGCAATATTTGATGGAATACTGTATCAAAAGCTTTGGACATATCGGGGAAGACAGATGAGACAAGTTGACCTTCATTTCTGAGGGGATTTACAGTGTTAGTGAGACTGATGAGTGTGGTACGAGTACTATGCTTTGGTCGGAAACAGTGTTGGGTGTTAGGTAAGAGGTTGCTGTTAAAGAGATGGTAAAGGAATTGCTGCTGAATACATTTTTCTAAGATTTTGGAAAAGGGGAGATAGGATAGCAATTGGACAGTAGTTTGTGAATTCAGTAGAGGGGCTGCCTTTGTGTATGAGAATGACATGTAGTATTTTCCAAAGGAAGGGAACACTTGGTTCCAAAATGGAGCAGTTAATTAAGATAGATACAGGGTATGCAATGGATGGGCAGCTAGCCTTAAAAATTCACTAGGTAGCTGATCTACTGCAAGAGTACTGGTTTTTAATTTGAGTAGGTGGAGTTTTATGTAGTCAGCTTGTATGGACTTAAGTGAGAATGCAGTCAAGTTTGGTTCTGAAAAGGCAGGAACTGAAACAGGTAAGTTAATGTTGTGGTTTATGAGGGAGGTTATAGAGTTAATAAAGTGAGTATTAAATTGGGATGCTATGCAGTAAGAGGTGTTTTTGGTGGCTGGAGCAGGGGTAGAGGGCTTACCTGCGTTTAAGAGATAATTGATACTATGCTAAAATATTTGTGGATTATTTACATGTTTTTGTTGACAAGTTTGGAAATAGTTTTTTTGTCATATTTGATTAGTTTTTTGACTAGCTTTCTCAACTCTTGATATAAGGTGAGGTTATCTTTGTTTTTTTATCTTTGGTATTGTGACCCGGCTCTATCCTTATTTTTAAGTATATGTTTGATTTCATTAGATAACCGGAGGAGATGTTTGGACCTGACATGGATTTTTCTAGTGGGAGTGAGGTTATCAAGTATGTGGAGGAAAGTATTGTTATAATATTGCACAGCAAGGTCTAACTGAAGAAATTTTAGTGGTGACCAACCACTTTGTTGAAGTAATGTATTAAACATAGTGGGGGAGAAGTTTTTTTGCTACGGATGTTTTGAAAAATGATATTGTTGGATGTGTGAAGCTGTTTCCTAAGTAGAAAATTGGGGGGGGGGGGGTCAATGAGTGTGTTTGGAAGACAGCCAGCTTGATGATATAGGTTGGATCTGTTTGTAAGTATCCAGTCTAAAAAATGATTCTTTATTGGTGTGTTTGTCAATACATGGGGAGAGTTTATGGTTTGTGAAAAACTATAAAGGTTAATAAAGTTAGAGGGGTTACTGGAGGAGTAAGTAAGCCAATCAAGGTTGAAATCCCCTAGCACTATTTTTTCTTGATTGAAATAAGAGAGTGCCCAGGAGAGGAGGTGTTCAATGTTGGGAAGGTTATTGCCAGGGGGAAAGTAGGTAGCAATAATTATTATAGTTTTGTGAGAGTTGATTTGTAGGCGGGTTATTTCACAATTGGGGAGGTCAGGGGAAGGACAGTTTAGTTGAGCAAGTTGGAGGGAGTCTTTAGACATGATAGCAATGCCTCCACCCCATTTGTTCAGTCTGTCATACCTAATAATGCTATAACCATTTGTGAGAATCTCTTCATCTTTGATATGGGGCTTTAGCCAAGTCTCAGTAATCACAGTTATGTCTGGAGAGTAGTGGGCAATGGTAGCATGAAGGGCAGCTATTTTGTTGATAATACTTCTAACACTGAAGTTAGTAATTAAAAAGTCAGAGTGTCTATCTTTGGAAAGTTGGGGATCATGTGGAGAAATGGGGAGGTTTTGCTTTAAAGAGTTAGGAGCAGAAAAGGGGGAGAATGGGAGTACAGAGGGAAGATGTGTGTGGGCCCTGGGTTAGAATGAATATCTGCCTGGAGTTTAATGTGAGTGAGAAAGTGGAGTAGAATGGATTTGAGTTTAGTGAAATGCTTATGATATTTGTAAGTAGAGAGTGGGAGGGTGTGGGTTTGGATATATTTGTAGGCATAAAACTGGGAGATAGTGCCACTGAAAACATGAGCTGAGATGTGAATGTTAATATAGGCGTGGTGGTGGTATAGATTTGTAGGAAATGTAGGAGATTGATAATTTATATGTGATATGTGTGGTAGGAAGTGGAATTATAAATTAAGAACAGAAAAGAGAATATGGTTAGTGTACTTTGTATTGAAGCAATATAGGACGTACCAAAGTGAGTCAGAGAGCTAATAGATGAAATTTATATAAATGGGAATGAAAGAAGATGTAGTGGTGATGAGATAAGGGTGAGAGAAATATAAAATATGAGGAAGTAGAAACTGACTAGAAGTAATTGAGCTGGGAGGGTGTGAACACAGTTGAAGTAATTAGACAGAGACTGGAGGGAGGAAGTACAGACAGGAGGTGGGAGTGATAACAGGTGGGAGGAAGTCTGTAATTGGTAGGTGTCTGAAGGGTGTGGCATGGATAAATATAAATCTAAGGAAGGTGGTGGTGGGTGGGAATGGGTTATTTTCCCAACATGCAGCAACCACAGAGTTTATTTTAATATTTGGGAAGATACAGGGTGCAGAGCACCTTGGATGCAATATGGGGCGCTACCACAACTATAAATACTGTTTTCAACATATTTGTTTAATACTTGTAGTTTTGATGTACTTACCTGTCTTGGACCTCTTTTTACCATCTTTAAAGAAAAACTGCACCCTGAAAGCAATATCTATTTTATTATTTTATTCCATTTACTGAGTCTTTGGCCTTTTATACGGTCTATGAAAGAATCAGCATTGCTTTTTAACTTGATTGCTCTACTTTGTGCTCACTTAACCTTGTAGAAGCTTTATAAGGTTTCTCTATATTTTCTTCATCACATATGTACGAAAACATAGTTTTCATTCAAAGCTGTATGTAGTGTTACTCCCTCCCTTACATTTTAGCAAGAAGTGCAAGTTTTCAGCTCAGTTTGTTCATCCACGTGTGACAGTTGTCAACAAAGAGAGCAAGGAAGACAAATGATAGCTGTCTCCAGCTTTTCACGGTATATTTACTTTTATAGTTACGTAGATAAAAGCAACACTTTACGAGCCAAAATGTATTTAATAATTAATTTACTGTGGTGATTATAACTTGTCCCTCTTCTATGTATAACGGTTTCTCCAAGAGCTAATTCTTTAGAAATGTTTAATATTAGCTGTTCAGAGCACTTAATAGACCAGAGAGAGACAGTCATAGATGCAAAATTGTGGCTGATAAGCAGCAATTTATTTTTATTTTTTTATTTTATTTAACATTTGTTGACTGGGAAAGTCCGACTAGGTTCCACAGATCCTGTTTTCAGCGGAGGCCCGGGGAGAAATGCTCCAGAAGCATGTCTTTAGAATGTGGGGGGAAACCCACGCGAACGCAGGGAGAACATGCAAACTCCACACAGAAGGCACCCCAGCCGAGAATCAAACTGGAGAACCTCTTGCTGTGAGGCAACAGCGTTAACCGCTGCACCACTGCGCCGCCCAGTTTATAGAATTGCTGCTGTCTTCATTCAGCCTTAGGCAAATTCTTTTCTGAAGCAAAATGAAAAATGAATAGGAAACAGTGGTGTGGCCTTCATCATCTGTGGCAGGGAAAGAAGTGGAAATGAAAGTTACTGAAGGTTTTCTATGCACTGAAAAAAATCTAGTTGATACTACAGGAAGACACAATAACTAAGTGATAAGGCTAACTGAATCAAAGGGTGTCATTTTCCTTTACTATTTGACTATTTTTTAACTATCCCTACACTGTTGTAACTATATACTGTATGTGGCCTAAGGGTACTGCCAGTGGTATTTACCCACCATTAAGGATGTTTCCAGTGCTTTAGACTTAGCACTTGTATATTATACCATTAATGAAGTATTCAGGGCAATTTTTATGCAAACCAAAATGCTGTAATTTATGAACTTTCTGTTGAATAGTTTAGTCCTACTACACCTGCACTCTGTTTTCAAGAGAGATTTAAAGGTAAGAGTTTGGGATAATTTGTCGAAAATAAGACAAAATTCTGCTTCTGTGCCTATAGCTGTTCAAATGGAGGCTGAAAAGGTGAGATGTGAGATGAAGATGAGAACATTCCTGGACAGAAAAAAGAAGAAAAGAAAAATATGATTATTGTATTCAGCAGCCCACGGAATTTTTCTGAAGTGGTATCCAGGACAGAGTTACTGAATAAAGCTGAATGTGATGACAAATAAACTCAATTTGTTGTGGAGTGTAAGAAAGAAACTTAAGTAGATGCAACAAGTAACTGGTGAATCCAGCAGCTGCAGTATCACAACAGAATCAAAATTTAACTGAGCAGTGTTTCCAGCTGGGTGATGTCTATGGAAACAGCACTAGGACAATCTTCATTGAATCAGGAATGTATGTAACACAGCAGTCATCAACTGGAAGTGTAATAAAAAAAGATGGATGAAATAAAACAAATACTAAAACATGAATCTGCAAGAAGTGAGACCAGTCTGTACCTTATCTTTTTGCTTTAAGAAGTGAACAATTCAGCAATGATATATCCATGTAATCACAACAATTGTATGATACCTATTGCAATTAAAGTATTACACATGAATATTCCATTTCAAGACAAAATATGTAGTTCAGCTACTGATGAAGAATTTGAGATATTCATTTTTCATTCTTTTGCCCCCCCCCCCCTGCACCACCTTAATAATATGTGCTAACCATAACTATGTCCCTGGCCCAAGCACTAACCCCAAAACTTACCTTAAAATAAAAAATTCCCATCACACTGCCACTACACAAGACATGCTCAGATGCACAAACACACACTACAAAACTGCATCTATCCCCTTACCAAAGCCCAACTCTAATCCTAAAATACATACACTTGCACAAAAACAAATATCTATGCCTATATCTAACCCTTACGCTAACCGTAACACCCAAACACACACAAACGCTCTCATCTCCTTCAAAAACAACTAACCTGTCTTGGCCAAAGTTACTTTTGAGATGTCCAACATTTGGAGCTCTATATATTTATATATATATATATATATATATATATATATATTGAACGAAAGTTCAATAGTCCAAATCCACAATCACCAAACACACTTAAACGAAAGCGTTCACCAAAAAAGTGCTTTCGTTAAAAAAACAATAAATCTACTTTTATTCAGGGGGGCAAGCCCCCCTGCAACCCCCATGTGGAGGGGGTGTATTCTATACATTGGATCGAATATTCCCAGAAGGGCAAATCACTGAAAATTCATTGAAAAGCATTTTATTGAAAATGTAAAACATGGAAAATATCCTTTCAAAACGTCATTCATTCCCCACACCCCTTAATAAAAATATATTAATTCCGTGGTTGCACAACCTCAGAAAGAGAAAATACCACACACAGTGAATCAGTGATGGCATACAAACTACTAAAGATGTGCAGACAACATGATAGTGGGCATTGGCAAGTTATAAATGATAACTGAACTGCCTATTAATGCCTAGTAAGACCTTAAACCATGCCAGCAATATTAACGATGCTTTCATACAGTTTTTAAAACAATGTTACTCAGTGAAATGGGACTTCATTGAAATGCACAATGCACTGTCAATAAATTTCATTTAATAAGCTGAATTCAATGAAAAGTATATACATATATATTTATATTTTATAAATATACATATGCATACTTTTTGTTATATATGTAGTATATGCATTTTATATATATATATATATATATATATATATATATATATATATATATATATAGTTAGATCTGGAATTATTTTAATTTCCACAAAATGTCATAATGTCGAACCTGACATAATCAAACTTAAAAACTTGATTCACAAAATGCTCAAAATACGTAGTATTAGTAGTAATAAAAATAATTATAATACTACCTGTTGGTTCATAGGTTCATGGTTAATCAGGTAGGCCCACTAGACACAAAATCCCTTTTCAGGGGCAACCCAAAAGCAATATCTGGCTAAGCGACTTGCTCAGGGTTACCCAATAGCGAAATGAGGGTTGAAGGAATCAAATCCTTAAGCACATAGGAACTATTGCTCACAGCCTTAATTCTGTGCACCATCTGTTTTTTTTTTTTTTTTTTTTTTTGGGGGGGGGCAAGCCCATCCTTACAACACCTTCTTATGATATATAATGAGTCCAAGATGACACTACAGTGGAGAAAGGGTGAATTCCCTGATCTCATCAAAAAAATTAGTAATTTTCAAATAGATGATTTTCAATCAGTTATACTAGCTTTTCACTTTTCGCTGAAAAAAAAAATCATCGAAGAATGGTAGGTAACCCATGTTATATAACTTGTATAATATATCTATAAAGAGACATAGCACAGAGTAATGCCCATGGCATGGCTGGAGATGATCTGTTTGTTTCTTGGCCACACCTTGGGCTTCTGTTTACTGAGCATTTTTATTTCTAAGTAGATATTTGCAGACCTGGGACAAGGGAGCAAGACCCAAGGTTGCTGTTTCTGTATCAGTCCATTTTACAGGGCTTGGGGCAGAGAGTGAGAGTGTAGTTGCAGAATGTCTTAATTGGGTTGGGGGTAAACTGATGGGCTCTTTAATGTACATTGGAATAATATCACAACATACTGCAGAACAATGGCTTCCCTTCCCTCATTCAATCCTGAGATCACTGGATTCCATTAAAACATTTTCACAAGTCTTGTGTGAAGCTGGAAAATATATTTTTTTTAATTAGTAGTTCAAAAGTTTTTTCAACATCTTTTCTTTTAATTTCTTAAATAGCTCCTTTTTGCTGAAGTATCTACACAAAATGTTTACTAAGAAAGACACCATCTCCACCCCACTTACACAGGCCCCAGTTATTGTTGTGTTAATAACAGTCTTAGCATATAAAACACTTTCCCAGACAAAAATTGGCACCTGTACATATTCATCATATGGACCAACTCCTCTGCAGGAATACTCCAGTTTCCTGCTTCCCAAAAATTACAGAGGTGGTATATTCTGATGGGTTCACATTACAAAAATGAGGTGATGATTTGTCTATCTTCTATTGGCCAGCTTTCTGTTGATATATCTTCTTATAGATTTTTTTTTTACCTTTGGTTTCTATACCATCCATTTACATGACTTAATTGCAGACATTACATATATTTATAATATGACTGCTTTTCCTTACATAGAAAGAGAATTGCATGTTGAAGTCCTGCTTATTGTGTTTGAGTCTTATCAATAAATCAAAAAGTAAACGTTTATACTCACTGTTTCATGTATTAGTCTTGGACCATGTTTTGTGTGCATATACACACACACACACATATACATACATATATATATATATATATATATATATATATATATATATATATATATATATATGTATATATATATACATACATACACACACATACATCTCATAAAACCATGTGTTTTGTGTGTGTGTGCGTGTTTATCTATATATGGGTCACTAGCATTTGACTGAATGTTCATTTAGTCGAATATTTGTTGGGTTTGTTGAGAAAGCTGAAAGTGCATTTCATCAAAGGCACAGAGTTTGAGAGGTAAGTGTAAGCTCAATATTGAGGGTGGAGCATACGTGTGTAAGAGCTAGGTAAGGGGACAGTTAACAGGTGTGTTTGCTTTGAGTGTTAGGGTCAATGTAGGGGTTAAGTTAGGTAACAGATGTTATTCTATATGCTCAGTGATCTCATGCATAGTGGTAAGTTTATGGGAAGTTTTTCTGTCAGGTATGGTGTAGGGTTGTGGCCAGGGGCAAGGGCAGGATTACGGTTTGTACATATTAGCAAGGTGGAGCAGGGGTGCCTGCACACACATACACTTTATTCATATTTTTGATACCATTTTTATCCAAGTTAGGCTTGCTAAGGAGCTACAGCCTCTCCTAACACTCATTGCGTGCAATATAAAGAAACTCCTATTTCAAACTCAAGACTATTGCAGGACACATGCACACACTTAAATTAAAGCACATATACCTACGAAAAATTTGTAGGAGCATCAGTTCACCTACCATATGTCTTTAGGGTGAGGGAGAAAACTACATACTGGGAAATGACATGCAGACTCCACAAAGAAGGCGTGTGAGCCAACAAATGAACTGATGAACCAATCGCTGCAAGGCAGCATCGACAAATGCTGCACCACTGTGCTAAACACACAAATATGCATGAACATGCATAAGAGTGAATGCACAAGAGTGAATGGTTGTACATGCACAGACACACATGCTCACACTTACCTAGTCATTATATCATCACTTTGCCCCTTTTCAAATAGCCTACCACTTGCAATATCATTCCTAACTCTATTCACCTTTGTAGCTGTAGCTGACCTTGTCTGTAATGTTGTTGTGTTTTATGAGTTTAAAATAGTTGCTGAAAAAAAAAACATCATCTTATTGCAGGATCTGAACATAGCTTAAAGACTGGCAAGGTCAGCTTTGACCCTTGGACCATTGCCTGTACAAAATATTTGCTTTCTTTCCAATGTGATGGCTTCATAGCAGATTATAAATAATGATACTGTAGTGATGACAGTGAGGCTGGGCATGGCATTTTATGTGTGATGTGGTTTCATCCAAAAACTAGTGTATTTTAAGCGAACTAATTTTGGAGCAATGTTTTGACCATTATGATTCAAGGTTCTGTACTTTAAATAACTGTCCTATATTCATATGTAATAACAAACATGTTTGTTTAACTTCAGGCTGTTTTTTGCCTGTAATAGTGTTTTGAGAAATTACTGTGGTATTGTCTGTACTCTATCTGCGGCAAACGTCATCATTTCTAAGAAATGTTTTTGTTCACTGGGTAGTCCCGTTGGGCTGATTCTTTGTCTCTAAAGTTACTTAATGAATCCACCACACAGTTAAAATCATAGTAATGTACAATGCAACATCAGCAAGACATGCATGCAGCTATACACAAACCAAAACAGCACCAACAAGTAAACAGCTAAGCAGTTACAAAAGGCATAAAGTCAGAAAACTTACCAGGCATTAGCACTGCGCTAATAAAGGTAGACAATCTCGGCAGAGAAATTCAGCATAAACAAATGCAGTTATGAGATTAATTTATAAAAAGACTTTCCAGGGCAATTCAATATTTAACCCATTAGGCTGTAAAGTTTTAAACTGAAGAATGTGTGTAACTTCCATTTTATCAAGTAACACTATGATATTTTATTAAGTAATAACATATTTTTTGCTATAACCTGGCTTACATTTTATCTGTCGCAGTACAAAAAGCAGCATACGTTTATGATAAATTATTTCTTGAACAATTGCTAGCATTTGACAGAACTCCAAGCGGTCTTAGGAGTGTTGCACCAGCCGTTAGCACCATTTATTTATTTATTTTTATTTTATTTTATTTAACATTTGTTGACCGGGAAAGTCCGACTTGGTTCCACAGATCCTGTTTTCAGCGGGGGCTCCTCCATAGGGACAGTGGCCTTCAGGTACTATGGCTGAACCCATCCCTGTGGCCACCACTCATCTATCTCCATTGTGGGTATACCTTGAATGGCAAGTGAAGTCAAGGTCAATTACTGCTTCCTCATCTACATCATGTACCAGTTGTGAGCTTGGTGTGGAATGACCTGGCCACCTGTGCAGACAATACCTACATGACAGTCAGGTGTATGGCACAGCTAAGTGGTCATGATCTCATGGTTCACCTTCAACATTGTTTCATCATTGTCAGTGGCTAATGCTGTGAATGCCATTCCTCAGTAGGGGTCCACCAATGGCAAAAAATGTTCAGAGTCTGTGTCATTCTCACCTGGGAACCTACAGCACCTGCTACAGATACATGCATGCAGTGCAACTACATTTGCAGGAGCTGTGCCCCTCTGGAACCCATACTGAACAAGGATCCACTAAACTTGGACATCTACCCATTCAGGGAGCACTACTCTATCCCTGCACAGTATGGCCAGCTCCTCTCAATCTCCTGGCTGTGTCACACACACTGTTCTACATTCCTTCTACTGATGTGCCCATTACTGATCCCTGTCTCAGTGCTCCTCCACTCCTGAGAAGATGAGGAGAACTGTACCCTGCCCTCACTGCAGTCTTTTACAAGCAGGTGATGTCTGATGCACAGCCTAGGTATAGTATTGCATACGTTAGTTTTAATCTTTGCTGTGGCTAGTCTGGTTTATAGTTGCAAACCAGACACCACCTCTTTGCTAGTGATGCAATTTATTGCACCTGTACTATCTCATATGATCTTCCTCTGCACTCAATTCTTCTCATGGCTCCTCTACAGGCACCACCACTGCAGCTGGCTTTGGTCTCTTGGGTCCTCCAATTACAATCCCTATCTGTAAATGTCTGCATAACACCATGCTGTGCAGAACTGCACAGACAACAAATAGCTTGCTGGAGGTCTCCACAGCATAGTATAGGGTGCCACTGGAGGAGTGTAGGTAACAGAAGCAGGCCTTCATCAGCAAGATGTAGGAACTACCTGGATGGCACACAGACATACTGTATATAACACATTGAGCATTGCACAAGACCTGGAAGTTGATGCAGTGGAAGTCTACCAGAAGATATATCAGTGTTGGGTGGACCAAGAGGGTCCTCATGATGATCTGGGTGCAATCCATAGCCCATAAAACCTTAAGGGAAATTGGTTATGTCACAATTCACCAGCATATGTTTTTTTTTCTCATCTGCAGTCCATGGGAACCAGCATAACATCAGGGAATTGGTGTAGTACTTAAAAAATGGATGCCTATGACATGGCCACTGAAAGACCCCTTTAGCAAGGACGGTCAATGCTACACACATACCTTAGTATCCACAGTGTTCCCGTCACTCATGAATTCCATGGAAAGACAGCACATGTCTACAGGCTCCTATACAATATCCCATTCTACATGGTGATGTTTGATTATGTCCATCACAGAGGTGACAGAATGTCAAATTCAGATGAGACAACACTCACCATCACAAGCACTGTTAATGAGGATGACCTCTAATATATTCTGTTCAACTAATATATCTGCTACTACTAGCTTCTTGATTTCTGTTGCTGTTTAAAAAGAAATCACAGTGTGTAAACTTGTTGACAACCATGGTTCCTTCCAATGTTTTTATATGTCTGAATTGCTCCACAGTGTTGTTTATCTTCATTTGCAGTCATAGTTGAACTCAGTACCATAATATTGTTCACTTCCATTTAATTACACAGTCATTAGCACATGAGGCCAAATGTGCGGGTTTACTATAGTGCTATCTGTATCCCCTGAGTTGCCCCCTCACCACCAGGCTTTGCCACTCACCACTCAGTTTTGCCTAACTCATTATGATGGTCATTTCTGAATCTCAGCTAATGAAGCAATAATCATTTCTTTTACGACTAACAATTACAAAAGTTATCCAAAGTTATGTTGTGTTATTATGACTAGTCTAAAATAACATCATTCTGTAAAAAAAAAAAAGTGCACAATATCACCCTTTTTAAAAGCTGTGCCATGAAAATTAGATTAAAATGACTTTTCTTCATTAGAATTCAAGAGCAACTATCTTTTTACCTATCAACACAATCTAAAGATACTTTATGGGTAAATATCCCAATGTTGTTTCAGAACACGTTATTCAGCACACCCAACTCTCATATATAGGGCACAAAAATAGCCACAATCGATTAGTTACACACCCTTCTTGAAACGGTCAGGAGTGAAACAGTTAAATAGACAGATCTTCCTTATTTTAACATCACATCTTAGCCTTTTAAACACAGATCATAAATGGGAGTCATGTTCTTACTGGGTATTGTGTCATCACAAACTTTTTGTTTTTTCTCCTGTTTTAAAGTGCCTCTGCAGTACTGTGTTTTGAAATATTTCAGCTGCAGCATTCACTCAGAAAATTTGGCGTTGTTCCACATTGTGTGAAATCATGTTTTCATGACTTCAGTGCGTTCATAGTCACAGTGGAATTAGGGACATGAAAAATCCTGTTGCCTAAATGTACAGAGTCAACAGACAGACCAGAGCATTACAAGCACAGAACTTTAACAGCAATCCAGCAATTGCTGCAAACCTTGCACTAAGTATAATGACCGATTTAAGGTTGGTACTTTCAGCTTTCACATCCCTGAGATATGTATGTTAATTATATCAGTGGATGAACCTTTCCATGCACTTAAGATAATGCAGCGAAAGAGAGAGATAGAGAGACTATTGTCTGAGTAGCTCTGTTATTGCAATACTGTACATGCACACCACCACAATTAAAATGGCTGCCAAAACCTCTTATCCAAACACAGTAGTTAATAAGTTAATAAGAGGACATCAGTTTTACTAAATATACACCACCCCCTCATTAATGAAAATTTTCATCAGGGTAGACTGTCACATTCTGGAAAATCATGGAGATAATTTCACCAAAAAGCAAGTTTGTAACTAACTATAATCCAAATGCTGACAAGTTTTTTTTTTTTCTAGAAATGGGTTGTGCTGGAATTCAGGAACTCTTTCCATGACAGGTTGTGCAGGTGAAGTCATAGATGTTGAACTGATACTAGACTTGGAACTGAAGTAGCTGAAAACATGATATTTGTGGAGGCAAAGATAAACCTCAGATAGTAAAATGATGTGTGACTTGAACTACAAACACTCACCAGCCACTCTAACAATTCAGTTATCCCTGTGACTATAACCAGGTAGGCATAGGACCCTCAGCATAACCCAGTTTAGCAGTGTTTGCATAATAATAAATATATCTGGCTTACATGCAGCTTAGGACTGAATGTTGCAATTCTGCTCAGTTCAGAGGAGAATACAAAGAAGTGTGAGTCTTGGTAGGGGGGTTTTGGTGAGGGTCCACAGCTCCAGAGAAGAGTAGCATGAAAACCAGCAAATTCATATTTCTTATGAGAATTAATACAATCAAACAATGGAGAATTATTTTCAGAAGTAAAAAAAATCCAGGTGTACAAAATGTCATGCAAGACGTACTGCTTCTTGTAAAGGAAGAAAAGGTCATGTGGCAGAACAGAAATCACCATTAAGACAAGCAAAGAACAGCAGGATATAGGCCCTTACTGTACCCCCAAACTATAGTGGCATGAGCCAGTACAAAGCCAGTGTCTTTATTAGTTGTAAAAATTCTGGGGGAACAGAAGCAGGCTTGCAATCATTGGGTCATTTAGGGAACCTCTAATGGGTACACAGTAATAGGTCTGAGCAGTAGTTGTAATACAAGAAGAATCCAAGAAATTCCAAACAGTTAAAGGAAAAAGTCTTGTCATCCCAAAATATAACAGTAGTATCAAAATAATGAGAAAACTAGGCAATATAAACACAGATGTGGAAATTGTTGTGCTTAGTCAAAAGGAGTACTTGGTTTGGCATATCACAATTCACTAACACAGCATCTCTGAATGTAAGCAACTAGTTAATCAGAACGGGCTGCATATTTTTGAGCCTTCTTATAACAACTATTGCAGTGCCAACAGATCAAAATGTGATGCTCCATCTGATCTGTGCTTCATACATTTATAGAAAAAAATGAACTCCAAAAAAGAAAATTGGAGTTTAATATGATTATTTTGCAAAAACTATAATGTCTTATTGTACACCATATCTGTTATTTTGTGTGTGTGTGTGTCTTTGTCTAGCTGCTAGCTGTTGGATACTGATACATTAAAACTGCCTGATAAATGAAATTATGATCACAACCTCTTGTGGCATAAGTTAGGTAAGCAAGCAATAATGCCCAACAGAGCGCATGTTAATGTTTGATTAATGCCCACCCAGGGGTGTTATGAGGACTAATGCTGCAGGCAGAGGGCCTCTCTACTCATGGAAGGGCATTAATTACACATTAACACACACCCAGAGGCATTATTGCTCTTATAGAATGGGATCTCTGTAAAATTGCCGTTTTTTACTTTTTTTATTAGTATATATTTTTGATGTAAAATAGTTCCTCTAACTAATGTTTCAAACTTGCTATAGTATATGTTAATGATGTTAGAGGAAGCATTTTACATCCAAAATGTAACACTTTAATAAAATAACCAGGTATTTACTTTATTTTGGTCCCTTACTCTTAAATCTTTTGGTTCATTAGCAGTCATTGTAATAATTAAAACCTGTTTCTATTTTACAGCCTTTGTTCCTCCCTTTATTTTAGGCTTTATCCAGATGTCTTCAGCTGAAAGGTCCGGAGGTATGCAAACCTCTTTACTGCTGCTGCCAGTAGTCACCTCACTCACCCTGTCACACACAAACACCTCTGCTTTAGAAAATGCATGCTAATGGAAACCCTATTAATCTAGCAACTTTAGAAGTTTACCAACAAGTTAGCGAGAACCACCAGGAATCAGGAAACTATGCTGGAACAGCGTAGATTTATTGATAAAAACAACAAAGGTTAAGCGCTTTCCACAGTATAAAACTGTATTCATCAGAACAAACCATACTAAAACTCATCCTCTTATATACAATCCTCCCACAAAGAAAACCCGCCCTTTACATCAATTAATCAATTATATCATTGCATTCAAGCTCTGTGAAACACAAGCTAGAACTACAACTAACCTTCAGTAAAACATAAAACCTTACATATTACAAAATTCATGAATCGAAATAATAAATGAATACTTGTATCCAATATTATTAACAGCATCTGCAAAAGAATGAATAACATTCATATGTAACACAATGAATATAATATAATAAAATGTAATATTTTGTCCTAACTATCTGTTGTTCCTACACTAAAAATATTGTGCATAAATAATGTGAAAATTGCGGACATGTGGTGTACTAAGATGGAATATAAATATATATGTATCTCCTTGATGCAAATACTACATATAATATTTAAAATTTAAAATATTTAAAGTATTTAAACCTTGACAAGGGGTTTAGTACCACTGATTATTTAAAGTTCTCCCATCAATATAATCGTACCGGTATCAACTATCTTGATGTTTTTATATATAGTAAGGGCGATGAGTTCCAGTCCCGTATCCACAGAAAGGATACGTTCAGCAATGGATATTTGCATTTCAGTAGTGCCCATACATATAGTACCAAGAGGGGTATCATTAAGGGGCAGTGCATTCGAATGACAACTGAAAGGGACTACATGCTCCAGGAGATGGAGTATATTGGGCATTTATTTGCAGACAAGGGATACCCCCAAACAATGATTAATGATATCATCGTGAATGTCAGTAATGAATGGGGTCGTAAATACAAACCACTATTAGGGGTGGGTACCAATAGTTTTCAGAAAGGCAAAGATAATATCAACTCAAAGGATATGCCAGTTGTGGAGAAAGATCATTCAAAGGCTTGTATAATCAAATATGGTAGACATTCTAGTAAAGTGAAAAATATCATCACCTCCAATTGGAATATTTTGACTAGTGACCAGTCAATAAGAGACAAGGTAACTGACAGGCCACACCGTCCTACAAAACTGGTAACAATTTAAAAAGGATTATTGAAATCAAATCCAAATATCAACAGACCACGAAAGTACAGAAAACAGGTACAAAAAAATGTGGTCAATGCAATTTTTGCAGATACATATTGGATGTACCTAATATTACACTAAAGAACTGTTTGAGAAGTAAGGTCTGGTTTTCTAATGGCAACTGTCTGACTAAACATATAGTTTATTTGGGCGTTTGCCAAACTTGTATGAGCTATTATGTAGGTAAGACCGACCGTTGTTTAAAGAATAGAATTTATGACCACACATATTGTATGAGGAAGTGTGATGTCAACAATGCTTTGTCGAGGCACCTTATCAACAACCCACAATGTAAGGTGTTTAAATTTGCCATTTTGGATGTGATCACCCCCAACCCACGAGGGGGTAATGTTAAGGCAATAGTGGGAGAAAGGGAGATCAGGTGGCAGATTAAGTTGGATGCAGCCACTCCCCCGGGCCTCAATGAGGTGATCCCTACTAAACCCCTTGTCAAGGTTTAAATACTTTAAATATTTTAAATTTTAAATATTATATGTAGTATTTGCATCAAGGAGATACATATATATTTATATTCCATCTTAGTACACCACATGTCCGCAATTTTCACATTATTTATGCACAATATTTTTAGTGTAGGAACAACAGATAGTTAGGACAAAATATTACATTTTATTATATTATATTCATTGTGTTACATATGAATGTTATTCATTCTTTTGCAGATGCTGTTAATAATATTGGATACAAGTATTCATTTATTATTTCGATTCATGAATTTTGTAATATGTAAGGTTTTATGTTTTACTGAAGGTTAGTTGTAGTTCTAGCTTGTGTTTCACAGAGCTTGAATGCAATGATATAATTGATTAATTGATGTAAAGGGCGGGTTTTCTTTGTGGGAGGATTGTATATAAGAGGATGAGTTTTAGTATGGTTTGTTCTGATGAAGACAGTTTTATACTGTGGAAAGCGCTTAACCTTTGTTGTTTTTATCAATAAATCTACGCTGTTCCAGCATAGTTTCCTGATTCCTGGTGGTTCTCGCTAACTTGTTGGTGAATTTGTTTATTTTGTTGACTACTGGGATCCTGTTGTTTAACTTTAGAAGTTTATAAGAGCAAAATTTAAAATCCATCCCTATTTTCGGTCCTTTGTTACCCCTTTATTTGTGTCTCTCTCCAGATTTCTTGTACTAAGTTGAGAGGTATAGTTGAGCTGCCACGGGAAAGCTCGATTGCTCTAACTATCACGCACACACACACACACACACACACACACACACACACACACACACACACACACACACACACACTCTCCTCTTCTGTTTTCTTGCACGCATTCACTCACACAAACAGACAGCAACATAAACACACATACACAAACACACACACACATACTTTTTTCCTGTTTCATTTAATTTTTCACATTCGTTAAACAACAAAAGGGCTGATTAGCAAGTGTAAAATAATACCTCAATCAATCTCCCTTTCTGTCTTGCTCTCATACATGCATACACTCTCACACACAAACACATACACACACGTGCTTTTTTATTTTAATTTTTTCTTTTTTATTTTACACTCGATAAACAGCTAAAGTGCTGCTTAGCAAGCATAAAATAATGTCAGCCATTAGATTTTTCTGTCCGAACTCCACAGTAGCTTGCTATGCTGCTATGAAGCAGCACTTGTTTTTCAGCAGGCATTACTTGTACATTAATACCCTGCTGGAGAACGTTCATTCTCTAATCAGGGTGATGATGTACAGTTTTGTCCATTCTCTAAGACAACAGTAAATTCCCCTTTCTATGTTTATCACAAAAAAAAAATCATTAAAGCTGTATGTTATACAGCAGCAAATAATGGCACACATTAACAATATACTGCATTCACAGTTCAGATCACAAGACACACACACAGATCATGTGCACATATATGCATATGCAGGCATGAGCGTGCGCGCACTCACTCATGCATACATGCAGCCATAGCAAGACTGTACAAAGAAAATGAAACAGCTGCTAACATATAATACTACCTGTTTCCGCTTTTTAATGTCTACATAATCTAATTTTTAGCATTACTAAAATAGTACTGCTCAGTGATCAGGATTTGTAATCACTGACATTATTTGGCAACTGGGGAGTTTGATGTGTGGGCCTGAGCAGTTGGCATTCTCTGATTAGGTCCAAAGTGAGATATCTTATCAGTTACCAATTTTATCTGCACTGAAACACATGATTTATTGTAATCTAGGGCTTTCAATGACTCCCACACTGATATTTATTAAAATTAGCTAGCGAGCTGAAACTGGAGCATTTCAAATAAAAATACAAGCAATACTGTATCTAGAACAGATATCCACAAGAGTGCAAGCAAGAAGGAATTTTCATTCACTAGAAATCAAGACATGAAGCGGAATGTTGTTTGAATAGTAAGGGAGTCACAGATCTGAAAACTTTTCAAAGTGCTGTTGTTGTGATCAAAGGGTTGAATCACATGCCTAACTAAACTTTTGTATAATGCAAAAGTATAGGCCTAACACAAAAAAAATGTTGCTATGTAATTCATGTTTGGTTATATGATGCCCCCTGAGACACACCATTAAAAGAAACACTGTAGGATTTGTTTTCTTTTTACATAATAAGCATTTATACTGCTTGCCAATGCAGCTGGTATAAATCCCTGTGCAGACTACTGCATAAAGCAAGCCGAAGAATCCATCTGAGAACATTGAGATAGAATTTTTGTTTTTAAGTGTTTTCAAGATTATGGATAATGAGTAGGCCTTTGTTTTGTATCAGAGGGTGAGGCTTAGATTTCAGCTGATCGAAAACAGATTCAGCTGCTATTCTTGCAGACTAAACCTAAAGGGTCATGTGTGTTGTCACTGTTAAAAACAGGGAAAAGTGACAGAAACAAATTAGAGAGTAAACTAGAAAAAGAAGTAAAGGCAAACCACCATACACTTATGACTATGATGCAGTTAAGGCACATATACTTTTCACCCAGCTACAGCAGGTCTGTTCTTATTTGCATATAGTATGAGGCACACAGCAGGCGGACTCATAATACACAATTCAGCTTAACGTGTTTAAAGACATGGAAGCTAAGAAATTCACCTTGAGAACTGTACACCTATGCGGGGAATCTTTACAAAACATTCACTACAAAATATTGTTCAGTACTACATCATACTCTATACAATACAGTCTAAATCACAATGTATTGAGTGAGGTACCATAACAGTTTCTGACAATGCCTGCGAGTCATGCATAGAGATAACAATCAGACAAAGTAGAACAATTTTACATCCAGCAAGTCAATGATGAAGCTAAAACAAAAGCTTTAGTGTTACATAGGTAAAAGAAAAAACTTATACAGATAAATGGTAATTTACCTAAGGTTACATCAAATATGCAGATTAGTACAGAAGTAGATGCTGTACTCAGCAATGAGGTAATAATTAGGGGAGTGAAAAGGTGATATAAAAGCAGATTAGGTACCTGCTGAGTTGATTTTTCCTAGAGATACATAATTACCTGGCTCTGGAAGTGGATACCATCAACAAGACTTTTAGTTTAAGCAAAAGGAGCCCCAGCTTTTTAGACTGGAAACTGAAAACGCATGGTTAGTTTAAGTCGGTTAGTTATTTGGTAGGGTTGTGGAAATAGGGTTTCAAAACATTTTGAACAATATGCATCAAGTGTGTATTGTAAGAAGGAAAATATGTTCTGTAATTCTTGAATTTCTAACTATACAGTAATGTTTAAATAAAGACAGAGGAAATGACTTGCACCTTTAAGGATTATCTAAATGAATTAGTGTGAATGAATAACGCACAGATATTTTGTTTAAAAAGCATTATTTATCACACAGAAGAAGGTATGGGTATGTCAAGGCAAGAATATAAAAGAAAGAAAATAAGGTATAACTTAATTTAAACACCTTACAGGATGCACCGTAGCAAAGCCCAAACACAGCCTCCCTTTATGGGTGGCCTCCTCCTTAATGCACACACAGAGTCAAGACATTTTTCTACATAAGCAGTGAGTACAGCCCTGTGAATATTCACAATGTTTTCTTACCATTCATGGTGCCTTCCTACCACATACATTTCTTTGTCAAGGTATTAAAAAATACACACAGCAACACATCTATTTAGGGGCTAACATCCCCTGATACCCAACCAACTGATAACACATTTAAGCAAATAAAAAAATAAATAAATAAAGATGAAGCAAATTTCCTCTTTACATTATATTTCTTATTTTTTTTTCACTATTAAAACTGTAAGGTACAGTTCACAACATTTTTGCATATTTTGCCATGACAGTGGTTGTTGTTGTTGTCTTTCGGCTTTTCCCGGTTAGGGGTCGCCACAGCGGAACTCCGGTCCGCTAATGATTGGCAGTAGATTTTCATGAATGCCGAGGTGGCAAGCTCAACGTCCAACCTTCAATGAAGGCATGCCCATTTACGCATGTCTTTCGAATGCCCACCCAACCACGGGGAGGACATGCAGACTCCACACAGAAGGCACTAAGGACCCATACTACATACAATTCAAACTAGAGATCAACCACTGTGCAGGTTCTCCCTGGTGAAACAGAATCACATGGAAAACATGCTGACAGTAAATAATTGTATTCCCTAGTATCTGGTGGGAAGCCTCCCAGGGGAAGAAAAAGAACTTACCACCAAAACAACTTCCATTTAAATACCACTGCAGGTGCTATAAATTTGCCAGTTGATAATTAGTACTTAATGACACATAAGTTTTACCATCTTTTTAAACACAAAAGCATTATTTGGAGTGTTAAATACAATGTAGCATATCATGCTATGCACAAATCTATAGGTTTATAGGTTCGCAGGTAGGTACTAGGCTATCGGCTCTGGGGCCTATAAAAGCCCAGCCAAAAAGGTACCCTGGCTTTTGCCACCAAAGAAAATTATTTTCCTGTGCCACTGTCGAGCACAGCCACCGAGGTGATCTCCAGGGTGAATTTCCTATTTCCCATCCAGTCATCAAGATTTTTCTAGACGAGTGCTAATGAGGAGCTTTGTTTGATATAGATAGGTAGTTTATTCCAGAGTATGGGAAGTTTCTGGGAAAGGAATCTATACCCTCTGGCATGTTCTGTTTATTGTGGTGACAAGGTTTAGGTCCCTAGAGCATGTAGCTCAGACGGATTGGGATTTCTTTAAGTGGAGCATGTCCAGCAGCTCTGGGTTTGACATAGCTTTGTATGTTAGGCAGAGATCACATCTGAGTAGACAATATGTGACGGAGTAAAGCTGGAGCTTTTTGAGACTGTCTGCGTAGGGCATCTGTTTGAGGCCGGTAATCCTCTTTGTGAGGTGTTTCTGTGGCCTTTCCAGTTGTTGTAGATGTCTTGTGAGGTACATACCAAAAGGGGCGTGGTACTCTATAATGGGTCTAATGAGTGATGAGTAGAGGGGAACAATGACCTGTTTTTTTCTGGATGAGAAACATTTTGTGATGAGGTGTGCCACGTAGAAGGATTTCCTGACTACTGTGGTGTTGTGATTATCAAAGGAGAGACTACTTTCCACCTGTGTCCCAAGGTCTCTTATCACACTTTCGGTGTTAAGTATACTACTGCCTATGTTGTAGTTCATGGGTACAGAGTTTTTACCAAAGGGGATGACAATGCACTTTTTTACACTGAGCTTAAGGCCATGGCTTTGATACCAGGCATCTGTCTCAGTGAGAGCCTTTTGTAAGATGTCCACATCATTAGGAGTTTTGATTATGGCTCCTAGTTTGCAGTCATTTGCGAACTTCATTAGCCTGTACTTCAGAGAAGTAGATACCAAACAGGAGAGGACCCAGGACTGAACCCTGTGGTACTCCACTTGTCACTGGTCTGAAGTCGGATTTGGAGTCTGCTACTTTCACAGTGTGGGTTCTGTCAGTGAGCCAGTTGGCAACCCATCTTGTGACATAGGGATTTATACATAGTTTAGTGAGTTTATCTATAATTCCAGAGTGGGGGATGGTGTTGAAAGCCTTGGCAAGATCTAGATAGGCTGAGTGAACCACCTTACCCTCGTCTACGGCTTTGGTGACTGCTTCAAAGAAGTCTATCAGGTTTAGGAGACATGATCTGCCTCTTACAAACCCGAACTGGGTGGGGTCCAGAGTTTGGAGATTACCAATGTCTTTGTTTATAAGTACCATGATGATACATGCCATGGCCTTGCAGACCAGGCTCATCAGGCTAATGGGGCGGTAGCTCCCGGGGTCCATGGTGGCTCCCCCCTTGTGGAGTGGGATAACCGTCACTGTGCACCATTCAGCAGGCACAAAGCCTGAGGTGAGGCTATGACTGAACATGGTACTTAGGTGGGGTGCCAGTTCATTCTGTAGTTCATGTAGAACGCAGCCTGAGATTTTATCTAGTCCCATGGATGCTGTGTTCTTGGTTTTGGAGAGTGTGGTTTTTACCTGTGCAGCCGTGATTACAGGAACTTTCCATTCTTCTGGTATAGAGGTGGGCTCTTTAGAGGGTGAGAGAGGATTAAAGTTAGCACTGAACCTATCTGCCAGGATGTTGGCAATATCAGTTGGGTCTGTATATTTAGTGCTATTGTGCTGTAACTCAGAGCAGATCTGAGTATTGCCATTGAGATTCTTGACATAGCTATAGAATGCTTTGTGGTTGCCTTTAGAATCAGTGGCAATTTTGTTTTCGTAACCAGCTTTGGAGGATTTTATCAGGGATCGCAGCTTCTTACTGAGGCTGACCATGGAGCTCCTCCACTCATGGGATTTTACTCTCTTTTGCAACAGTTTCTTCCTTCTGTTGTACAGTTTGTTTATGGCAGGGGACCACCAGATTGGCTTCCTTTTTTTGGAGGATAGCGTCTTGGTTCTGTTTGGGATAGCACGATTCATGCACTCATGTAAGTGCTTATAAAGTGCAATTGTGTAGGATTCAGTAGTCGTAACTGTATTATCCATCTGCATGGGTGTCATGAAGTTCACCAGTTCTGTCTTAAGAAGCACGAAGTTGGCTTTGGAGAATTTTTTTACCATGGTTTCCTTAATGGGGGGGTGGGGGCAGGATGTGGATATCTAGGGTAATTAGCTTATGGTCGGATCGGACCAATGAGGCATTGACTTCAGGTCATTCATGTTGGTAATGAGTAGATTTAGGATATTGTTGCCCCTGGTGGGGTGTGGATAAGTTGATCCAGGGCATTGGAGTTTATGAATTCCAGAAAGCATTGAGTGAAGGAGTTGGTACATGAGTAGTTTTCCCAGTTAATGGTGGGGTAGTTGAAATCACTATAAGAATAAATTAAATCATTTGGTCAGCAATTTCAGTTTTACAACAATAAGTCATTATTGGCTGTATTAATGATCATGTGCTTAAAAATATATCATTACTTAAACTGCAGAAATCTTGCAATTACAAAAGCCCTTTGCAGCTGTACTCCCTAGGGAGCTATAGCAGTGAGTTGAACTGTTGTAATATTGAACCACGACTGACTGAGCCTAAATGTTCAAATGAAAAATCAGTGAAACATATAAAGCACTTTAGAAGGCATGTTTTTTTGCAGGGACAAGCTCCCCACACTCCCTGCTAATTATAGGGTAGTATCCCAATGGCTCGACACATTTTGGAGAAAATGAAATGCTCTAATATCTTATTCAAAAATATACAGTGTGGCTTATTTCTTTTGATACTTAAACCTGTAATTCTTAAATTCAAATGAAGTTATGCTTTTATATTTCCATTTTCTACTGGCCACAAATACTACTACTATTCCAACGATATATAATATAACAACAACTGTACATAACATAATGTTCATAAAAAAGTAGAAATTATTCTAAGAACATGGGAATGTAGACAAGAAGATTTTGCCAATAGGGGTGAATGTAAGTAGGGGTATAGAAAAAAAGCAAGGGGGTGGAATTTAACAGAGAAAAGTAAGAAAGGGACCAAGGTATTTGGAGCAAATAACTAGAGAGGGAAGGGTAGTACAGTGGGATGAGACCCAGCAGAAGTCTGGACTGCAGGATAGAGACTGCCTTCCCAACCAGGGATTCATTTCACAGTATATGCAAAGAGAAAAGGACAGGGCAGTGCTAAGCAAAAGACCATCTCTGAAAGAGTTTTTAGGTGAGTCTAGAATAGAAGCTGATGTTAAAAAGTAGGCCATAAAAATACTGCGTAACTGTAAGAATCAGAGGAGGTTAAAAAAATTGAAAAAAAAGACTAGGAAAGCAATATAAAAATAAACAGTGATAGGATATCTGCATGGCTCCCACCAAAGTCAGGAAGGTTTAGGATGTTTGCTTCAAAGTGTTTTTATAGGTATTTGTATACCCCAAGCAGACCCAAAGATTTTTTCTCAGGTAAATAGCAACTGCTGGAGGTATGATGGGATTGAGTGAGGTAACTAAGAACAAGATTTTTGTGAGTGCAATGAGTTGACAGACTTTAAACGTTCCCTACAGAGTATTTTCTCAGAAATGTTGGAGGATCAAATAGTTGTAACAAAGGAAATCATTCTTCTGAGCCTGGATATAGAATCTGAAATTCTTAAACCCAGTAAGGTCTTACTATGTTTAATATTATTGACTGCAAGAAAAAAAAACTAGAAAATGGAAATCAAAATCTAAACCATCTGCACCTGAAGCACTGAATTTATTAAAAGAGATAAAATAAATGTTTGTGGGAACAATACATGCAGAATAATGTTCAGGAGGAGGAGAGAGGTTTAGGGGAAGGCAAGTTACCTGTTTGTATCACAGACATAGGTGCCTAACCAAGGATTAATTTCCTGTTTCCCATCCAGTTGTCCTAGTTGCACTTGAATTGGGTTAGGGAGGAACTGTTCTTCACATGGATGGAGAGCCTGTTCCATAGACGGGGTAATCTCAGGGTTACATACCTATCTCTCCAGCAGGTCCTATTTATATCACAGGCAAGGTTTAAGTCTTTAGAACAAGTAATTCTGGTACTGTTTGTTTTGTGGATAAACAGGAGGTCCATCAGAGTGGGGGTCTGACAATGCCCTGTATGCCAGGCATAGATCTCTCCTCAAAAGCCTGCAGGAGACAGAATACAGGGATAGGGCTTTGAGGCAGTCTGAACAGGACATATTATTTATGCCTTGTATTCTTTTAGTGAGGAACCTCTGTAGACGTTCCAGTTGTTGGATTTGCCTGGTTAGGTACATACCAAAGGGGGCACTGTACTCAATGATAGGTCTGATGAATGGTGAATACAGTGAAACAATGACTTCCTTGGACTCAGATGCCATCCCTTTGTTTATAAGTTGTGCAACATAGAATGATTTCCTTACCACTGTAGACACATGATGATCAAAGGCTAGATTACTAAGTGTGTCCCTAAGTCCCTGATTACTGGGTCATCTCTAAGGGGTGTGTTATCAATATGATAGTTATCAGGGTTTGATGGTTTCCCAAAGGATAGTATTATGCATGTCTTGGCATTTACTTTTAGTCCATGACTCTGACACCAGTTGTTTGTCTGCATCAGCCCCTCCTGGGGAACATTTGTGTCAGTGTGAGATTCAATGACAGCTCCTAATTTGCAATCATCTGCAAATTTAGTCAAACAGAGACCACTGACATTGGCCTTGACTTCTGAGAAGTAAATGCAAAAAAGAAGCAGTCAAAGGACTGATCCCTGAGGGAATCCACTTGTGACTGGCCTCTTTGTAGAGGTGGAGTCCCCAGTTCTAACTTCCTGGGTCCCCTCTGTGAGCCAGTTGGCTATCCACCGGGTGACACGGGTTTGTACTTAACTTCTTGAGTTTGTCAACAATGCCCGAGTGGGGTATTGTGTCAGATGCCTTGGCCAGGTCAAGGTAGGTAGTGTGAATGATTTTGCCCTCCTCCATTGCTTTTCTGGCCTTGTCAAAGAAGTCCACCAGGATGAGTAGGCATGATCTGCCCTTTACAAAACCAAACTTGGTTGGGTCCAGTGTCTGGAGGTTTACTATATCTCTACTGATCATCTCCATGATAATTCTCTCCATGGCTTTACATATAAGACTAGTGAAACTTATGGGTCTGTAGTTTCCAGGATCTGTAGATGGTACACTGTTGTGCAGAGGGATGACTGTTGCCTTAAAAAATAATCTAGGAAAATAAGAAAGGAAGTCCAGATCTCAGAGAAACAATTTCAAAGTAAGACTTGGGAGGGGGTGATGATGAAAATTATCCTGAAGGGGGACATAGATATATGTTGTGTTTCATGTGGGCACCAAGGACCTATCAGAGTAGACAGCTGAGATGATAGCAAGCAGAATTGGGGGGGGGGTGTTAAGGAGATGCCAGCAAATTGGGTTACAGGCAGAATTCTCAAAACATTTACCAGTGCAGGTAGTCTGAATAATGAAATAAAAGAAAATTAGGAAGTATAAATACTGACTATGGAAGTGGACAAAGGAGAAAAGATATGGTACTAACCATTAAAGAGATCACCGGGAGACCAGACAAAGAGATCAGCTCAGAGCTAAGGAGAAGCACCATCTTAGCCTAGAAGGCACAGGGCTGTTCGCTGCTGGAGTGGAAAGGTACATCACAATAATCGAACCCTTCAACTATGGTATAAGGGGAAAGGAATAACGCTGATGCATTTGAGGGAGCTAAATATTCAAGCGGTACATAAAAGTACAAACATAGCTGAGGAACTAACAAGGATGACCTGGATCATGGCTGGGTAGTACTGCTTACACTATAAGGTGTCTGGTAAGAAGCTGGGGGCTGCAGGAGCACTGATGAAATCACAGAAATATAGGCTGGAGACAAGATGGATGTGGGACAAGGGCAGGCTGCTATCAATAAATGGAGCAAATAAGTGAAATGAGTTGATTGGATTGGGGTGGGACTGATTTTGGGAGCACAGTCATAGAGTTATATAAATGACTTTATGCCACCCAGACTATGAGTTATATTTTGTGGCAGAAACCCATACATGTTAACACACTGCTCTTAATTAGTGTGCGTCCATGTTAGGCTATGTTTTCGCACTGCTAACTTGAGAGGTAGCTTCCACTATTACCACCACTGCACATGCAACTATGTTTGGGCAGTATTTAATTATCTTTAATTATCTTCTATTATTTGTGGTTTCCTGAAGTGCCTGATATATTCAAACATGTGCTTGTGTTACTATCAAATAATTATCTGGTTCTATCTGGAAGAGTACATTCTTGTTAAACCAGTATCAATACCTGGTTAACAAAATGGAAAACGACAAATAAATAAATCTAGCAAGTTGCCTGCTGTGTAACTCAGACCAAGTCACTTAACTATGGTATAAACTGAAACAACTGCTTGTTACAAATGTAGCAAGCAGTTGCTACAGTTTAAAAGGAAATCTTTATCTCCTCAGTTGCATATTAAATTCATATCCCAAAGTATAACTCACCTGTAAACAAATTTCAAGCAGAGTAGCACCCTTGCCACCTTCAAAGCAAACCTAAATAATTGGATGGGAGGCCTTAAATTCTCTCCTGGTCTATCTTGTCGTGCTCTCCTTGAGGCTAGATGGAAATTCTGAACAGAGTTTTCGGCTAGGCTCAAAATGTCTGCTGACTGATTGCCTAGTACTTAAGCACTGAAGCACTAGCATTTCCAGTTTAAAGGGAAGCAAAGAGCCATATTTTTTTTTTTGTTCCTCATCTTAGAAATGGAGAGGACACCAGATCAGGGGATGGTACAGGCACCAGAATATCTAGCTGCATCTCTGGAGATGATATGAAGTATTAGAAAAGAGACCAGTGAAGTCCTGCAGTGGTTTGTCCTGGGCCCAGTACTCATCAATGTGTGTATTTGAGGGGATAAAGATCAAGATCAATGTCTTTGCTAATGACAAAGATATATCCAATAGGGGAAGAGGGGGAAGAAAGTGCCTAGGGAAGCATTTGGAAAGTATAAACAATGTGGCAGAAAGGTAGCTGCTGACATTCATCACAAACAAATGTAAAGTACTGCATTTGAGCTGCAACAACCCTGATGTGAAGCATCATATGAGGTATTGGAAATTAAAGCAGCAAGCAGGGAAAGGCTGTGGAGCTAATGATCACACCTGGAATGGACCATCAGAAGCTCAGTGAAAGATCAGTAGGTTACAGCTGGCAAACAAAAAGCCTGACAGTATCCTGAGGGGGATAAATTCCAGATGCAAAGAGAGATTGTTTTCACTCTACAGGGCCCTCATTAAGATCACATCTTATGCAATTCTGAAAAATCACTCCCTGGCAGCACTTTGATGTTGCATCAGATCCCTCTAGCTCCTCAATATCCCTGAATATATCTCAGGTACAGCCCAAGAGAGGTTAAGGTGGGTTCAGTAGACTCAGTGAATGAGGAAAGGAGCTAGTGACAGCTTGTAGTCAGCTATGGAGAGACAGAAAATGGGCAATCCTGCACAGAGAATATAAAGAAAAGAATAGGCACAGGTAACAGATTATAGGGACTTAATACACCCTGGATCTCAGTGCTTGTGTACAGAGAGGGGGTGTAAAGCCATGGAACAAACATCTTTAATGGGAGGTGGAGAGAATTCGCAGAGATACTCCAGGTCACAAGGGGGGCAAGTGATGAAGGAGGAAACTTAGGGTAGGGGTGGAGCCGAGGCAGAAAGATAAAGTCATTATACAACCCTGTTATAGCCTTTTGTCATCAAGAAAATGTAAAATAATATAAAAACATTATGAGCACTTAGAATCAGGATATTCTAGTAGAGGGACTGAACACAGAAAAAAGTCATGAGTAGCATAACTCCATTTGGAAACTTGCAATTCGAACAAACTTTTACATTGCAGTTATAGCACAGCTGGAGATTTAGGACACAAGCCAGCTCCAATACCACTGTCCATTTTACTAGACTATTAAGTTGCATGCTAGAATGCCATACTGCAATGTTACAGTATTGGGGTTTCCCAGATGAAAAAAATAAATATTCATAATAGGTACTTTTTCACATCATAACTCCCTCAGTTTGTTGGTACGTATTTAGAATCTGAACAGATGTGGCTTAGCATGTCTTCTACCCTTTTGGTTTATTACATTATTCATTATGTGTGTATGTGCTTGTATACATGGAGGTATGTGCATATATAATACACATTTTGTGTTCAGTTGTGGACAGCATTCTTTTAAACTACTACTTTGGTTTGTGAGCTCTCTGTTGGCAGGAATGGAGTAGAATATGACAGGAGTGGTATTAGAACTGGCCTGTGAAACTGAGTTAGGAGGGTGAGCTAAAACCTATAGTAACAATAGATCTGGATAAGGTATGCTGGATGTAAAGCAATCACAGGCAGGTAGTGGGCTGATGGATTAACGGGCATGTACACAGATAATACAGTAAGAGGGAGATAGAGAGATAAAGAAGATTAGAGGACTGGTATGAGGAATGATTTACTTAATGGTTAAGGTATTTATTTCATAGATACAAGGTACAGGGTTTGGATACTGACCTCTGATTATAGGCTAGGCTTACAATAGCCTTCACATGCCTAGAATTTATCTATGAACCTATGACGGCGAACGACTCTAGAGAACAGCAAAATACTTGTGAATGCAAACCACTGAATGACTGGAAGCCTTGGGTTATGTGTATTAATTCTTCCCATGACAAAAGGTCAGAACTCTAGTGGCAGTATCCTAGTCAACAAATATACATACATACATTCATAAATAATAGAGTTAATAAGGAGAAGTGAAAAAAGTGGAGTTATAATGAAGCAAGTGGGGAACCAATACAGAGAAGGAAACAGAGGTTTTGTCAAAGGGATGGAGAGAAAAGGTGCAATTAAAAAAATGAGCTGTATTGTTAAATATAATATTTCTAACTGTATAATTTTCCTACATGCTAATGTTCCATTGTTACTGTATTGTGTCTTTTTACATATGTGCTGTTTACATAGTTTTCTGTATTATTTTACTTGCTTTATAAGTAATTGTTTCCTTACAAATCCATGTAAGGATTTTCATGTAACTTGATGCTTTTCTCCCCGAGCCTCAACTAAAAATGGGTCTCAAGTGTCCATTGGACTTTCCTGGTCAATAAATGTCAATAATAATAATAATAAATATTGCTGTGAGGGGGCGTGACATAGGTGAGTACAATATTTTAAAATGGACCCTAAAGATCCAGTAGCAGACATTAGATAACTACATACAAATTAATGTGATCATTCTTACCTTCCTACTGAGTAACTCTAATGCATCTTTAGTGTTGAATAGATATGGTGTGAGTCGTCAGTTCAACATACTGGCTGATCAGAAGGGATGTCCATAAAATGAGTAGTATGGCAAAATTCAAGAAACTTTTTATATGACTTTTTAACTGGTCCATTTAGAGTTCCTATGTTGTAAACTAGGATCCTGATAGGAATTTGAATATAAAGATTCAGTTCTGGACAGTTAGCTTTATGCCTTTCTGAAGAACTTCACAGCACTATGCAATTCAGTGAATATACAGAAATTAATCTTTTAAAGCAGCCAATATATCCTGTATCTTATTTTAGGTAGATAAAAAGCTTAATTCAACTACATGGTACCTCTGCAGTATGCATAAAAATACACGACGTTCAGTATCTCTAGAGGTTTGGTCTTGCAGGCCTCAAAGAATGAAAGGTAGTATTTTATTCACATTTGATTTCCTCATCCATCCATAACCCCTTTTCCCATTTTTTCACATAGGGTTGGGGGGTCACTTTAACAGTGACAATCATCTAGAGATAAGGTTCACCCCACCAGGTGCCTAGCCCTGCTGCAACTGTTCTTTCATACTACACACTCACACCTTTGGCCAATTTAGAGTATCCAATTCACTTACTGCATGTCTTTGGAATGTGGAAGGAAAATGCAGCACCAGGAGTAAACCAAAACCAACACAGGGAGGAAATGCAGACTCTGCAGAGAAAGGACCCCAGCTGAGAATCGAACCAGAGAACCTCTTGTTATGAGGTGACAATGCTATCTGCTGATTTCATCATACATAGGCGTATAAGACTTACTCTTTCAGTACCTATTAGCTAAAAAAAGAATAATTTATCAAAAAGATTAATTTTATTACTTTTAATCCTGTGGGTTTTCTTTTTTCCCTGTAACAAAAAGAAAAAATAGAAATGGAAGCAAGACAGAAGAAGAAACAAGGTTAAACAGATTTTCTAAAACTAGACAGAAGAGAAATGTTGATTGTCAGAGATGAAGGAAAGCCTGTAAGTATAATACAAAGAAGTAAAACAGACACAGAAATTAAAATATAAATTCAATGCACATGAAGTGAAAATGATGTCAATATAAATTCAAAGCTTCACACATTTGATAGAGTGTGACACTGTTTTCATATTGGAAAACATTTCAGTCACAAGGTGGCACAGTGGCTTAGTTGTATGATTGCTGCCTCATAGCTCCAAGGTCTGAGGTACAGTTCTCACTTCTAGTCATTTGGCTTTTTGGAGGTTTGCATAACTGGATGGGATTCCTCTGGATACTTTGGTTTCCCACTTCTTAAAAACATGCTGGTTGACTGGCTACTCTAATCTCTGCACACACATTGCATTTCTCCTTGCATATATGGCCTGGGCCAGAGTTGAGAAGGGACTGAGGACCAATTAACAAAAACTGCATAATAATAAATTGATATTGTAACCACCTTGACTATCACAAGACTTGACAGACTTACATGGCAGAAAAATAGATTTATGAGACTATAGCAGGACCATAAGACAGATCTCAGAATAGAATAGAATAGAAAAGAAAAATGAAGTTTTTTTTAGAGAGAAGGAATAATATTCAGTTTGAGATATACAAGTGCAAATGCTAAACAAAGGGAAATAAATCAACAAAAGCATACTATAAAAGTCTAAGGGCACTAGGAAAAAATATGCATTTGCAGTTATGAGTAAAGAAATTAAAACAAATAATACAATCTTGTAAATGCAGAAAGTCAATAGCTAAGGCAGAAGTGACATTAGATATATTGGTGGGCTTCATCATAATTTTTTAAATTTTTTTTTTAATTTGATTTTAAAACAATAAATAAACAAATCAATTATAAAACAAAGTAACTATTCACATAGATCCACGGCCCATCAATATATCAAAGTTATAGGTATAAACAGCAATTAATATTTTTCAAGCAAGTCTTTTAAGTTTAAGCCAAGATTTATATGAATGTGTAATATTAGATGTTTGCATCTTTATAGTATGCAGTTCACTGCTGCAAGCAATTTTTGCCATACTAATAAGTTCAACAATAGAGGGGGTGATTTTACTTTTCCAATTTTTATTAATTACTTTTCTGGCTATAGCAAAAACAGACCAAAGAAGAGGCAGTTGGGGTTTTGGAATTAACTCAAGAAATGGAGAATTACATAAAACTAAAGACTTAGAAATATTACATCTGTCTGACCATACAGCTTGAATGAGGTTATTCATTTCTTTCCAAAAAGGGAGATGACTTCACATTCATATACCACATGCTTCCAATCAGCTATTTCAGAATTACATCTCCAGAATTTAATTCTATTTTATTTATACATAACTGCAATTTTGTTAGACATGACAAAAGCTCTGTGTAAGAATTTCCAAGTGAAGATTTTCCAGTATAAGCAGATTTTAATATTATTTGTGTATTCTTCAGAGAAGTTTTCACTATTAATTTTTGAGGAGTAGTTCCCAATAGGAGTTGTCTAAATATGTAAAATCTAATTTAAGAATTTTATAAATTTGTGACAAATATAATTTATTTTTCATTGCATTATTATTGATATTTATTAGCAGTTCCAATAGTTTGGGGAACAATTTCTTATCTAGGTTAAATAAATATCTTATTAATCTCTGTGTTCACAAAGTCTCTAAATATTTGCAAAATTAAACAATTCTCAGACTCTTGATTGTATTTGGACCTTACATTTTCAACAGTATATATATATATATATATATATATATATACATATATATATTTATATATATATATATATATATATATATATATATATATATATATATATATATATATATATATATATATAAACTACCATTTAAGAATTGATGCCAGTAAATTAAGTTGGTTTGTTGTTTCAATACTGGCATTTTGTTGACATTATGAGTTTCTAGGCAGTCATTTGTCTATGGAATTGGAAACATGGAAATATTACCTGTTTAATTTATATATTTATTTATTTTACATTTGTTTACAGGGAAAGTCCTAGGGACTAGGTCCATTTACAACGGAGGCCTGAGGAGAAAAGCTCCACAATAACTAACAATTGTAAATGTTTTAAACAGAAATTTAAGAACAAGCTCGCAGTGATGAACAGTAATAGATATTTACATGTAGGAATTTTAAGACAGACAAAATACATTTTAAGCATTAACATTTTCAAACTGGAATATAAATACAGACAAAATACATCTCAGCAGTGAGCATGCTCAATGAGCTACTTACCATGTATTACATTAACTGTTGGTACTGTAGAGTATTTCAGTGAATAAATAGAAAAGCATCCGTAATCAGTAGAGAATGAAAGGTAGGAAACATTAATTTTTTATGTAATACATGGACATAACCAGGTATTCATTAGGTGTGATTTTTAGGGTGTTTTTGAAGTGTGAGGTAGAAGAGCTACTGGTCAACAAAGGGGGGGGGATATGTTATTTAAATAGGGAAGTTGAGAAGAGGGTGTTTATGCACAATGCTATAACTTTTATAATTGTTGAAGTAGCATACAATTGAATATCACAAAATCTTATTCCACCATTAGCCTAACCTTTTCTGTGCCAAACAAAGGTAACTCTTGGCTTGTTAGGATGTTAAAAAATTTTAAGCAGAATATTACTTATCTTTTTCTTCATTTTTTTTTTTTTTTTGGTAGAGATACTACTAGAGACTGTAAGACAAACAATATTTTAGGGAGACTTACCATCTTAATAAGCATTAATCATTCTTCAATGCTACAGAAAAAATTGTTCCAATTTGTGTCTAACCTCTGTTGAAAATTTGTATCATTTCTTTACTGTTAGACATAATGGTTTTACCAAGCTATTTCATTTGATTGCTATTCAAATTGAAGTTAGAATATTTTTTGTATGAATTTATTTGTTTTTATTAATTATGTACTTGTTTTATTATGATTAAATCTTAAGTTCGAGATTTCTTCAAACTGACTCACAGATCTAATTTTACATTCTAATGAATTCTATATATTTCCTATTGTTAGTAAAATATCAGTAGCAAAGAGTTGAATTGTTAGTTTGACATCTTCTTTTATTTTGATACCAATAATGTTCTTATTGGATCTAATACTGTTAGCAAAGGGTTCTATAGCTAATACAAAAAGTAAAGGTGATAACAGACAGCCGTGTTTTGCACCTTTTTGTAATTTAAAGGAATTAGAAAGAAAAGACCCTACTTTAAGCACAAAAGTTATTGTATAACTTAGAAATTAATGCAATTAGTTCAGGTAAGAAATTATACACTAAGTGTTTTAAACAGGCGCGACCAGTTAACTAAGCCAAAAGCCTTATCTAAATCGAGACTAATGATAGAAAGTTCTTTTTTTTCTTTCCACATTCTATTAATGTAAGTATTCTTAGTATGTTATCCTGTACTTTTCTATTTAAAATAAACCCAGTGTGATCATTGTTATTTAGTTTAGGTATAAGTATACTAATTCTTTTAGCTAAAATGGGCATGAACATCTTATAGTCCACATTTAAGGGAAATAGGTCTGTATGATGAGCACTTTGTAGGATCCTTATCTTGTTTTAAAATAATTGATATAAGGGAATATTTCCATGATGGGGAGGAGACTTCAGCAGTTACTTTCTTTCTCTGTAGACCTTATCTAATATTTTAAATGCATTGTCCTGTAGTATTTTATATAATTCTGGTATAAGTCTAAGTCTGGCCCCTTATTAGTTTTTTTAACTTTTTTATTTGATCTTTTATTTCTGTTAAAATGAATGGTCTATCATTTTTTATTTGTTCACTTGTTAATATATTATTTATATGTTCCCTTAATATCATTATCTAGGTTATTTGTATTATTATTTATATTTTCATAAAATATTTTAAAGCCCTCAAGAATACCCTTAATATCTGTTCTTCTTTCTTTTATATTATTTATATGCGTTATAATTTCTTTGAAATTATTTAGTATATTCATTTTCTTTGATCTAACAGCAACATTATGCAACCTTAAAGGGATTACTGAATATGCCCAAAGTTGAAGTTTTTCTAGATTTAGTGAAACTTTATGACTTAGAATTTCAACATATTTTTTATATTTAAGTTTTCAAGTTCAGACTGAGTGATGATGTCATTTGGTTTTAGATTTAATGTTGATGCATCTATTTTGGCCTGTAGTATATTATTTCTTTGTCCCATTCTCTTGTTTTACTAACACACCAGCTTGTAACTCTTCCATTTAAGTAAGCCTTTAGTGAATCCAAAAGGACAATGTCAATTATTTCACCATTCATGTTTATTTCTAGGAAATTTTTGATCTCTTTAAAATACCAATCCTTGAATCCTTTTATTTTAATAATGTATACTGGTAATCTCCTGTGATGTACTAAATTGTCAGTTTTTAGAATAATATTAAGGATTATAGCATTCTGGTCTGAAAATGGAAATGAAATTATTGAAATTTCTCTGACATGTTTTAACAGATTGAGACAAAAATGTTATCAATATTTGTCTGTGTTCCATATCTATATGAATAATGGGTAAACTGAAGTCAGTTTGTTTTCCTTAGTTCATATACATATATATATATATATATATATATATATATATATATATATATATATATATATATATATATATATATATATATATTTATATATATATATATATATATATATATATATATATATATATATATATATATATATATATATATATTTTTATATATATATATCCTTTAAATTCATCAGATTTGCAAAATGTGTTAAATGTTTGGCTGAAAATGTGATTCTCAGATTTCTATCTATAGTGGAATCTTTGTTTGATAAAATGTAATAGGCTATAGAGTCAAAGTAATTTTTTTGAATTTTTAGCTCCAGCCCCTGGAATCCAATAAGAGTTCACCAATGTATATAGTTTTCTGTTACACTCAGTTATAACAATGCTCAACATACCATTTTTATCAGCATAGGTATTTTTTTTTAATTTAGGTATTATTCATGAGTTCTTTCATAAAAGGAGGGTGCCTCTTCCTTGAGCTCAAATGACAGAACCTGCTAAAACCAAAGAATTTCTTAATGAAAGTTTACATTTTTCTTAAGTAAATGTTTCCTGTAGAAATACTAATTGAACTTTATGTAATTGCAAGTATTTGAACAGACTCCTCCTCTTTACTGGATTATTCAATTCATTAATATTAACAGATATGCATTTAAAATCAGACGTATATAAAGAGAGAAAAACACAGGTATAATAAAATCACATTTGTGTACAGAACTTATTATATATTTTATAGATGATAATATGAAATCTTCAGCCTTGGACAAAACATTTGAAACAAATAAAAAATTACCTAATGATATAAACCTAAAAGATTCTACCATTAAATCCTTATTGCTTTACAGACTATTTTTTTTATTTATTATATACTTTTCATTGGGATGGCAGTTGTTTTCAGCAGCAGTGTATTTCTATTTACATTCTGCTTGTTTTAACATAATTGTTTCAGATTAATTCTGTTTTAATTTTGATTGGTCCATCAGTTTTATTTATTGCAAATGACTTCTCCAGTTTGCCACTCTAAAGAAGTCTTTTCAGGTGAAAGCACTTATTTGTTGTGTTTATTCATTAAAGTTGAACCAAAATGTAACAAAAAACCCTACGAGTTCAGTTGACTTGTGGAATTTCTTTGTTTTTAGTGGATCATAAGATCAGACATTCATAAATTAGTACCAGGTTAACTGTCCTTTTGGGCCATTCTAATTCCAGCCAATTACCCTGTGTGAAAATCAAACCCTACACCTTGTATCCATAAGGTGAACACCTTAGCGCTATGCCAATCTCACACCTTTGAAGACATATTTATATTCTTTAACTATATACATATTTACTTATTCTGATCTCTTTTTATTTCTGTTTGTATACTAAGTCTTATACTATTACTATATTCATAGGTTTCATATTTTATAATCCTAGTGTAGAATATCATATAATGCAACACTTATATTTAATACTCTTTAATCTAGTACTACTGTAAGAATCAGTCTTATTTTTTCATTAAATGTTATATCTAATAGTATCTCAACAAACAACTGAAAAATCTTTCCTTTTAATATTCAAAATTTCCATAATAAATTGCTCTGAGATATTAAGTTTTGCTATCATTAAAAAGAGACAATAACAGAGAAACACAATCCAAATTTTTTTATCAGATGTGTCTTTCTATAGGCTAGTATATAAACTATCCTTTTGGAATACTGCAAGCATTCAGAATTATTTAATAACTATTGGTTTAGAATGCAATTCACTGTCTTCTGCTTATCATCTAAATTGTATTCATTGACATCTTAATATAGGATTCAAAATATTATGATTATTTTACTTTTAGACAGGAAGAAGTAAATAACCGGACAAGTCTTAGAATTTTCAGAACTCCCGCAGCATCACAAAAATGATCATGACTCTAATTAAGCTGCTTCAAGCTGGTCCTCATGACAAAGGCTTACAAATGAAAAGCTTATCAGCTATAATTCACACAAAAACATTCGCAAGTGAACCCAAGCCACCTCTGCATTATATATCAATCCCTCAAACCCTTCCAAACCACTAAAAAAAAAAAAAAAACATTTCAAAGTATGTTAACAATTAAAAAGCTGTTGTAGTTAAAGAAATAACATTTAATGATTCAATAAGCACTATTTGCATGACATGTTTAATATAAAGCACATTGTCATTTTTTAAAGGAGACATAGCATATAAACTTGCATTAAAAGAATGACAGTTATGTGCAATCCAGGTTTAACTTGTAAAAGTGTGAATATTACTCTAATTATGTGATACAATTCCAATAATAACTTTTAAACATGTAAGAAGCTATAGTTTTTATACTTTGTTTATAACATAATATGTCTTTCCTGGGTGCTATTGCATGCTAAGTATACTATCACTATTGGACCATTTTAAGAACCCACAATGTAACTTAACATGCCTCTTTAGTGTCATTTTTGCATCATGTATTATATTTCATAGTACAGTCCTCAACTGTGTCAAGCTATCAGAAAGTGTGCCATGTAACATAAGTTTCATCATAATAATGATTTACTTTTAATAAAATGAATAGTTTAATCTTTTAAACTTTAAATGAAAATAAGAGGCTTTAATTTCATATATAGCTAAAAGAATCAAACTCAAGCATTTTTAAAAGGGAACTAGTAACCATTTGAAGCAGGGAAAGAAATTATTTACCTTGTAAAAAGTAATATTCAGCACCTGTTCATAAGTATTCAAGCACCTCTAAGTTAATAAGAATTCATAATGATGAAGTACATTGATTTTCATTTGTCCTTCAGTTTTTTACTGTTTTTGTCTTTTCTTAACCATCTCTTGTTGCATTTATCTTCAAAGAAGTTGATAGATTCGAGTCCACTGCATCTTCCAAGGTATTAAAAATCTTCTTTCCTTCTGGAAGGCAAATCCTTATTTTTGCTGGAAACAGTCTTTGACATCACTAATGTTGAATAGTCTTTGTCAGATCTTATAGTAGTTTCTTTTCTTTTAACTAGATAATTTGTCCATGCAGCTTTTAAGACTAAATCCTTATCTTGACTTGAGAAAACTCATATGATCACTGACCTTTGGGTGTTTTTTTTTAAGATGAGTTGGAAAGTGATCGATGTGCCTTTTTGATGCCTAAGGAAAAAGCTTCAGGCAGGTTCAAAGTTTTATGTAGCGAAGTATTAAGGAATTGAATCATACTGTCTCCCTCTTACAGGAATCCCATACATCCTGATGTTATTCCTCCTAGATCTGTTCTCTAAGTCTTCAATGTTTTCCTGGAATAAGTTTTGTTTCAGAAGAAACTCATTGTTATTCTCATTTTCAAGTAGTCTTCCATCAAAATCAGACATTGACTCTTCTATACTCAAGATTTGTGATGATTGTCATTTAAGAGACTCACTCAACACTTCAACTTGTTTTTTACATTCCTCATAAAAATTCTCCATTTTGCTTTCTAATTTGTATATCCTTACAGATAATTCATCCATGTTACTTAGTATAGCCTATATGTAATTTTTCACTGTACTGTTCTTTACACTGTGCTTAGAATGGCGCATTCTGAGACAATTAGCTCTTTCTAGTCTTCTTGACAGGGAAAAGCAATTAAAAGAATTTCAAACTTATTTTTTGTAGTAAATCTTTCAGCATATGTTCAACTACAAATGCATCAAGTTTTGAAATGTTCTATTTGAGATTTGTAGTAAAAATCCTGTCAGAGAAGTTAATATGAAGCAGAGCTAAAAAAGAATGTTAACTGCTCACCATCTTGGCCACTCCCTTGACTTCATCATATTCTGAAATGTTTCTGAAATACAAGCAAAGAATATAAAAGGATGTAAGGCAAAATAAGTTAGCAAAATAAAAACTGAGTGGTGAGTGAAGGAAGATAAAATTAAATAGAACAGTAGGAAGAAAGGAAATGAGTGAATGCTACTGATAGCAGAAAGAGTTGGAAGTCGGGGTACACAAAGATGTCAGTGTCTACCTCATGTAAAGTGTAGACAAAAGAAAAATGTATATGCAAAAGTATGGAATAGCAAAAATGTAAATGACATATCACAGTATGAAGAAACCACATTAAAAAGCAAAGAGAATAAATAAAACTCAACAAAATAGGCTATGTAAGGAATATGATACAAGTTAATGTGACTAGACAGAGAACAATGTTAATTACTATGAAATGAGGGTCTATATTATATTCTCAAAATGCAACAATGTCGAATCTGACATTGTCAGCACGTGAATATCGAACGCTCAGAATCTCGAGCGTGTAAACAGAAATCTCTGTAAGGGGAGATTTCCATTTACTGCAATGTAGTGCGGTCTTGGAGTTGGTACATTTAAGTAGTGGGGGGTGTGGGGGGTGCCGGGGGCTCCCCCTCTGCTTAAACCCATTAGGGTAAAAATTTTAAGTTTTGATTTTTTTTTTAATTTTCAAAGTTACGGAACTTCGTCAATATGGTGTTGACCATATTGTATTCGATGTTCCGTAACTTTGATATTATAATATAGAACCCAAGAAATGATGCATGTCTCTATATTAAATGAAAGCGTCAGTGTAAGAATAAGAGGATATATGAGTACAAAGGTGAGAAATAAAAATGCTGACACACAGGGATAACAGTAGGTAATAGTAACTGAGGAAGATAAGTCAAACCATAATCAAAACTAGAAAATTCCAGTTCCGGAAACTATGCTCACAAATCAGTACAACCAAAATGAATAAAAGGCTGCTTTACTATCGACAAAAAATAAATTACAGTTCTTTCAATGTTTTTAAGCAAACAGAATCACCAGAGTCAAGTCATTAGGCTTGATTCAAATATTAAATCAGATGAGAATGAATAAAAATGAAACAAACTAGATGAAGTGTTTGGTAAATACAATTATTATTAGAAGGTGTTTGAAAACTAAGAACCGCCATTTTAATCTATATGTAGACACACAGGAGGTATTCCAGTAATACATCATCATAACTGGATTCCTTTTCAGTGAAAGGGGAATTTTGAAGAGAAGCTGTAAAACTAATGAAAGGCCAATATCTGAAGCCATTTGTCCTGCTGAAGTTTTCACCACATAGCAGAATATGTGATGAAAGGAAAAATTGCAAAGAATTTTAATGATGATATTGTCATGGGTGAAAAGGGACATGGTGAGTCATGTATGAAAGTGTTAAGCAGACTGAAATAAAATAGTATGATAAAATTGTGCCTGAATGTTACAAATTCATGTTTTCACAAAATGCACATCCCCTAGACCATAAGTATTAGTTCATGTCATTTTTGGAGACAGGTGCAGTGCAGACGTCAGGACTGCTCAAACACATTATGTATGAATCATAAGGGCTTCCTCTGATGGTAATTATGTAAATGCATGTGTTCACATATATGGGTATCTACATTTAAATATTATTTTTTGTTTACAACTACTTAGCCTAAGAACAAACATAAAAATGCCTGACTCCAGCCATCTTAAGCACAGCTGAATGATTTGGCAGTCACTTTCTCTTAGGTGTTAATTAATAATTCCACCAAACATATCCCCACCCCACCCCCATATAATCATACATTTTGACCTACTCACATTGTTAATATAGCGTTCCTAAATGTCACAAACTAAATCTTTCTGCAGCTGGATCTGTGACATGTAGCCTTGAACTTGCCTCAGATGACCTTGGTTTGATTAGCATCATGGGTACTGAAGGAGCTTACTAGGGAATGTTGGGAGTGAGTGGTTTTGCAGGTCCATCCAACTCATGGAAGAAGGAGTCTATTTAATTTTTACAACAGGATTGATGCTAAGGGGCATCACTAGTATTTCACACTAACATACAAGAACTTTAAGGTGTGATCCTGAACAAAATAAATGATCAAACTCTGCTGAGCACATTGGGTGTGAAGAACACTGTACTTTCATAAGCTCAATAAATTCAGGTAGTACACCAAGCTTGTAAGAAAATGGGGCATGGTTGTTAGATGCATCAAGAAAATATCTCTTAAACTCTCTCAGGGTGATAGTAGTAGAATTTGGTTCTCACCTCTTGCTCCTGAAAATCTTCAACTGGCAGGGCAGTGAGTAAGGAATGGGTTACTTAGGGATAATGGCTTGATAGTTATGGGAAGAAGATGTGGTCCAAAAAGAATGATTTAAAAATGGTCTAAATCAATTCATTACATTATTGTTCATTGAACTGTAATTCAATTAAAAAAAATGTTTGCAAATTCATCAAACATTCCAATCCCACAGCCTGGAAGTGAACACTACCATTGGTCCTGCAAGGACATTAGTGCTCCATTCTCAGAGCCAGTGGGATGTGTTTAATGGTTTCAATATATTACTCCATTTAAAAATACACCCTGACTTATTTTAGCCATTTCCACAGCACTGAAATTAGATGATACCTTTTCCACCCATCTTCTTTGCATAAGCATCAACTCACAGAGCACTGAATGGCTTAAATGTTACTTGAAAAACAGTCTTCAGTGGATTCCCTTATCACCGAGTCCCATGGCCCAATATGCACCATAAAGGTCTTCTTTGAAGTCCTTGCTGCTTATTATGTTTTAATTAAATTGAAAATAATAAATAATGGTAAGGACATAATCTATATCAGAATGCTAGGGATACTACTCTTCTCTTGTTGTGTCATAAAAATGCATACAGCTTATCAGGTATTATAAAATCCTACAGTCCTCAAACATACTGACTGCGGTGCTGGTGCTGCGGTAGCGTTGTCGCTTCATAGCAAGACGTTGTCCTGTTCGATTCTCAGTTAGAGCATCTTCTGTGTGGTGGCATACATGAATGGAGCGTGCCTTTGTTGAAGGTTGTGCATCAGGGCTGGTAACCCGGTACGTAAAAATGTACTACCAATCATTAGCGGAGCGGAGTTCCGCTGTGGCAACCCCTAACCGGGAAAAGCCGAAAGACACAAACAAACAGTCCTCAAACATACTCCCAAATCAAAACCAAATATGTGATGATCTTTTTTCTTAATGCTGACTTTTCTTCCATCCATTCTTTTATTTTCAAAAACACTTGTCCTGGTGATGGTCACAGTAGTAGTAAGCAATCTAAACATTACAGAGCAGACTTCTCAAATCTTCATGTGTTAAACATTTAATTATTTTAGATGGCATAGGGAATTGTTATAGCTAGGCTTGTATAGGCCCTAGGGCCGATAGCCTAGTACCAACCTATGACCCTATACAACCAGAACTTGTTGAGTCAGTGAAATATTTGAGAATTACACTTGGTCAAGTACTTATTTATTTTATTATTTATTTTACATTTGTTTACCGGGAAATTCCAACTAAACACAGGCCCTTTTACAGCAGAGGCACAGTTAGAAAAGCTCCACATAATAACATTTATAATTAACAAGATTCAAGTACAATATTTATAACATACACAGTTGTAGACAGTAGCAAATAAATGTTCTATATACAAGCACAGTTAAAGATTTGATATCCTTTTGTATTCAAAGAAGCATAAATAGAAATTTGCAGCTTTGAAAGAGTCTATCAACCAAATATTAGCTTATAAGTAGTCTTTCTTAGTCATCAGCATTAGAAGATCTTGGTTTGAAAAAAAAAGTACTGATATTGAGTTGTAGTCAGCATAGAAGCAGTGGTTATAATCACAGGCTCAGGCAGGTAAATAAGGAGCAGTGCATGGGCAGTACTTAAACAAGCAAGTACTTAAACTAGACAAACACTTCAAGACTATCTTAAGCAACATAAATTAATCTCCAGCAACATTATATTAAGATAAAATTTGGCTTATTCCAACAGCATTATTATCTTCCTCAGCCCTTTTATTGAACTCCTCTTCGGACACATTCATTTTTAAAAGCATACATTTAGCATACTCTATGCATAAAATAGCCACATCTGCTTTAAATGTACCTTACTAGATGCATCACTGTTCTACCCTAAAGGTAATTAAATAGCCTACTCTGAATAACATGCTAACACTATACGTTCTTAGGTAGATACTAGACAAGTAGTCATGAAGACCATATACGAACCTAGCCTTACGACCCTTGGTTTTGCTATACTTTAGTTGTGAGTGTTAAGGAGGATTACAGAGGTTATCTCAGGAGTGAATTTATGAAAAGCCATACAACTATCAAGACTGAGTCTGAAAGTTATCTTACCACTTTGAAATGCAGGGGAAATTATAGCTTCTTTTGAATTAGGGGTAATACTTTTGGAGATTAGCTGGGTTAAGCAAAATGGTTTGTAAACTATGGTGGAGACATGATGGTCAGGTGACAGAGTATTGTCAATGTAGGTGCCCAGGTCTGTGATAACTGTGTCACTTTGGAGGGGGAGTCATTGATATTTATTTACTTATTTAACATTTGTTTACCGGGAAAGTCCAACTTGGAGCGAAGCCAATTTTCAGCAGAGGCCTGGGGAGAAACGCTCCAGACACATGTCTTTGTAATGTGGGAGGAAACCGGAGTACATGGAGAAAACACACACAAATGCAGGGATGACATGCAGACTCCGCATAGAAGGCACTCCAGACGAGAATTGAATTGGAGAACCTCTTGCTGTGAGGCGACAACGCTACCGCTGCACCACTGTGCCATCGGTATAGCATAAGCTTGGGAATTTGTGACAGAAGTACACTGTATTAATTTGAGACTCTGGTTGCTATGCCAGAGCTGGCTCATTTAATTCAAGCACATTTCCTTTATTTCCAAGAATAACTGCCCTGCCCTTACCACTGTAGTCACATGTAAAGTGCCAAGTCAATCACTATGACTATAAGTATATTCAGGCAACTGTGAAAACAATCTGGGATTATGATTTGGTGATGCATGTATCTAACATTTGGAATTTACTTCCACCTACAGCACATAACTGCCAGTCTCTCCCTCATTTTAAAATCCATGCTCATGTCCCTCCAGAGTTACAAACAAAGTAATAAATAAATACACAAAACTAATTAGAAAAAAGGCCCTAAGTTCGGGACACTTATTAAGTGCCTAGTAGTGTTGACATACAGTATTTTTCAATTTTAGGAAGCATGGGACAAAACTTTGAGAACAAATTTGGTGCATCCCTTCGAAATATGAACAGTTGATAGGTTATCATCATTCCACTATTATTATGCATTTTTATTAATTATGTTTCCTTCAATGCAGGGAACTAGTTATACAATCTCGGTTTTAATTTCCCCCTTTCTAATCACTAATCACCAGATATACTCTCCTCCTCCCTCCCCCTTTTCCTTTTTTTAATTCTTACTCGTACTCACTTCGCTGTCTGTGTTCAGTTTAAAATTCTTACTCCGATTTCATTCTTAATCTTGCAAACAAATTCCTGAGCACTGTCCTATAATACTGTTTCTTCATCTTGACAAGTTCTTATTCAATAGCACACTGATACTACGTATCAGTTAATATGTGTTAATCTGTACTGGCAGCATAATCCCTGTATTAACCCATCACATTCTCATACTGTTTTTCTCCTACCCACCCCACTCATGTTTCTACTTTCAAAAACTATCAGGCAGTACATATCGCACATACTGTAAACAACAGCACAGCTCTATGACCAAAGCATTCATATGCTTTAATACTCTATTCTTTGTACAGGTTTTATTTATCCTACAAACATTACTTTTTTTCCTGGTTTTAAATTACCATGTTTAGTACATTTTGTCAGTTTGGTTCACTTCAGTATTTATTGATTAATCCTCAGTATACGAGAGCTTATCTCTCCAGGACTCCACCGTAGATGTACTCTTACCTAGGCAGACAGTTGGGATGCCTTTTAAAATAAAGTATTAGATTTGTTAATCCAGCATAATCTAACATATATATATATATATATATATATATATATATATATATATATGTTCAGTAATGAATATGGAAGCATTTATGTGTGCCATAGACAAGAGGAACTGATATGACAGTTGGTGTTTTTAATAAACACTGCTGTTTTACTTATTTATGTAGCTGCATCATAAATGGATGACTCTACTAGACAAATGGTGACTGGTTTTAGGATTATTTGGAACAGCACACCCGTGAATCTCACATAATGTAAATTATAACAAAATTTACAAAATGAGCAAAAAGAAAGACATTGAGTACTTCATAACAAGCTACCAGTAGATATGTTAAAGACACTAATCCTTGATCATTATAGAATTTTTTCGAAGTAAATAACATAGTCATTGTTTAAAGGAACTGTTTAGGTAATACAGTAAATAGTGAACTGCTACTCATGGTGATCAGCCTGAATTGGATGTACTGAAACAGTTTATCGGTTATTGTTATGTAAGCTACATACAAAGGTAATATGGGAGGGTTTGTGAAATTTGGAAGCACGTAACTGTTTCTTCATTTCTAAAGATTAATCTATATTGTGGATATTACATCCCCATCCAACAATGCAAGAAGTCTAATCAGTGTTCAAAAATAATTTTAAATGAGTCAGGTATAACAGCTGGTTATATAGTGCTGTCCATAATGCGTGCTCATAAGTTCATAGATAAATACTAGGCTTGTTGCCTTTGTGGGCCATTTTAAGCCTATCCAATTTCCCTTCCAAAGGTGGGACTCAAACCCTTGTTTATGAGATAAACACATTAACCATTATACCACCCCCCCAATAACATGTGCCCCTGTTTAACAACAGTTTTAAAATCATGCATTAAACACAATATCAGGACCTTAGAAATAAGTGCCATGCCCATATGATTTCAATATATTTATAAGCTATTTTATGGAATTTGCCTTAATGGAGTAATGGTTTTAAAATGTGGCAGCTTAATTTCAGTGCAAAAATTTAAACTAATGCATTTGGAAAGTGGATACCCAGGAAGGGAGTACATAATGGGAGTAGAAGTAGCAAATAAAGAAGAAAGGGACCCTGAGAATTCATATCCAATGACATAACAGTAAGCAAGTCATGTGACAAAGCAGCAAGAACAGCCTGTGGCACATTAGGAGGAACAGGAAGAAGACTCACCAGCACAAAGTGAGAAGGTATTATTCCTCTTTATGGGCAGTAAATCCCCATCTGCTGTACTGTGTGCAGCTATGGACACCATAAGCACAATGTTATATGCAGAACAGTAGTTCATAAGGCAAGAAAATTATGCACATCCTCCACAAGAGGCCATATTAAGATATTAAGCTTTAACACATGAGATGTTATAAAAAGATTGTGGGGCATAAAAATGAGAACCTCAAATTAATTCAGTCATTGTGCATGCAATTTTTAAAAGATACATGAGACAGAGAGGACAGTTTTTTAATATAAAATGTAAATAGATTGTAAGGGAAATACAAAGGAACATAACTTCAAAGAAAGGACAGTAGATTGTTGAAGTAGCCTTCTTGGTCAAGGAATAAGGTCAAAAATAGTGATCAAATTCCAGAATGTATTAGAATGAGGACATGAGGAAGGGATAAGCTGCTAGGGAAGAAGGACCTGCAGATATTTCAGTAAATAGTGAGTAGACCAGGTAGGTCATGCATTCCATATTTGCTATAAAATATATGCTTTACTCAGAAATCAGTATCCAAAGCAATATGAATGAGTGACAAGGACATGAGTCAGATTTCTATGATGAGAAATCTAGTTTTGACAGAGTTAAAAAAACTTTTAATCTTGTAATACAAACAGTTGATGAGGGTTAATCTGGAATATTGTGTTTCAGTTTTAGAGACTTTATCTTAAAGACATATAACAAAAAGCAGTTCAGAGGCAAACAACAACTATGGTATAAATTCTGCACCTGATTTCATATGAAAACAGACTAGATGGGTTTTAATATATATATAGCTTTCAAAAAAGAAGTTACCATGGGGGATGATTACATTATTAAAGATGAAAAACAAATATCTGTTGAACTACGTTTCTAATCGACTTGTTTTTCTTTTATTTGTAATTTCTGTAACAATTTTGCTTATAAACCTTGTGATTTTTTTTCATCCGAGTTGTGCCTAAAATTGATCCTGTGAATCAGTGCAATTCCCTGGTAAACACATTAAAATAAATAGATAAAAAGATGATTGAGAAGAACAGCGTACAATTTCAAGTTATAAGGCAAGACAGGGAAAATGCAAGGAAATATTAGTTCACAGAAATGACACTGGCTGATAGGAAAAGCCTTCTACAGAGCTACAAAACTATAAAATTATTACTATGCACTGAGCAGACATAATTCAATTTTATGAGAGACTGGTGGGGAATCTGTTGATTAAATAAGATCTGCAGCTTGTCCAACAGGCAGGGAAATGAGTAAGTAGCTCAAGCAGGCACAGAAGTTATTGTCTACAACTGAATTCTATGTTTATGCATCATATCATAATTTGGCCAGCCTTCTGATTGTTTGTCAGACAAGTACAGCTTATCAAGCACTTGTATGGACAGTTAGACTATGGCAGGCGCCACTTGTTTTTTTTTCAGAAGGAAAATCAATCTGAAAATAATGAGCGGCAGGCTGGGTGCTCACTGCCTGGATCTTTTCCAGCTGAAGTGATAGTGACACTATAATGCATTTTAATCAGTGACACCATACCTTTCAGGATGGGCTGCTTTTCATCGCTAAAGGGAGGCTACAGAACTGAATGAGCTTCTTGACGCACTTTCCACAAACATTCTACTGACAATGTTTACAGTAGCTTTTCAGTCACTTATCTTAATAGCATTTCCTTCTGGAACAAGTCCATATATCTGTGATAGTACAAACAGAAGATTACTACTACATTATATTATTATAATGTGTCTGCCAGGAATAAAAGCACAAAGAAATGTCTTAATTTTAGAAAAATGCACAAAAAGTACAGTAGTTCAATGATCAGTAGGGGTAGCCTTTTTTGTGGTCTGAATTAAAAATGCCATAAAACTATGTTAATGGTTTAAATAAACAGACTAACATTTTAGGATCTTGTGCTCAAATTAAGATGAACTGCAAACGGCATTAAAAGAAATAAAAAACATAAATTCTAAGCAGATATCCTTGTATGTTTCAACAGTATGTAAGAAAGCTGATGACCACTTGTTTGGTTTTGCAGCAAAGACTATAGGTCAGCAGTTCAAAGTGCCTTAAACAGTAATTCTTTCTTCAAGCATGTTTCAGATAATTAAAAAAGCAAAGGGAAATGCTCTAATGCAATGCTGTTATTTTCTAGGAGCTGAAATCTTGCCACAAACAATACCTAAGTAACTTCCTGTATATTCAACAAGTAGCAATGAAACAATGATCTTACATATACTTACAAGGATAAAAACAAATTTTGTGTTGCGCAGGCTATGATTCATCTCAAACACTGGTCACAGTTTCATAATTTTAAAAGGTTTCTCCCTAATTGGACATGTTGCCTTTCTTAGCTAACGAATCTTAATAAGGATGTGACAAAAAAGTGCATTACATGATCAGACATACACATACTCACATTATGTGGTGGTGAACATACTAGTTTTACATTAATACCTACAGTGTAAAAATTAAGAACATGTTGCATACATTATGGTGAAATAAATGGCTGCAGGCTGTGTGAATGGATAACTGGGTGTGAGGAAAAACATTGCATACTGTGTAAACAGGTAATGGATATCTCTTTAAAACCAAACAGTTCAGTATGCACAAACATTTTAACGACTGCAGTATGTTAAATAATGTACATTTACAAGCATATATACATTAACCTGAGCAGCTGAAACTGTTATTTTATGTAATGGTGTTAGTGCCCTGACAATGTTTTAATGTAGTTTAGTGGCAGAACAAAATGTCTATCTGAGACATAAACAGTTTAGTGCTGAGCTCCTTCAAAATGTTCGCTGCTAACAGAGGTGATTTATTCCTTAATATGAAAATGAGACCTCCTTTCATCATTTTCTTTGTGATAATTTGTCATGTGAGCAGCTTCTACCTGCCACATATCATAGATTAGGCCTCCAGGTACATTCTTTTATCAAATCCTGAAACATCTGTCATGACTCAGTGAACAGAAATACCAGCAGGGCTTTGTAAAAACTGACATCAGTTTCACAGCTGTAATCCCTCTGTACATTTTTGTCTTTGTTGCTACGCACAGGTTTTCTATTACACACAAATAGTACAAAGGGCTGTGAGAGAAACTTCTGAAACAGCAAGTCTAATTTTATGCCACCTTATATTTAATGTAGAAAAGCTGTGTCATATTTTAAATAAACTACTGGAGAACAAAATAACACAGATGATCAGATGCTACTGTGAAATCACAAGAACAATATTCAGATATTTGATCTAAGGAAGGCATGTTTATAAATGCAAAACATGACTAGGAAATAAACATGTATAATGAATTGCAGATTCCAAAGCCAGACAACAGAGTCTGACTTCATCTTCTACATAGTTTGCATCCACCACAGCATATTATTTTAGCAAGCAGTGTTACCACTGGAAAACATATTTCTTTGCCAGTATTCTTGTAGTATGGTTAAGAAAAGAAAATGAAACATTAACTCTCATGTTGAGAAAGTTAAGTTTGTTAAATTATTTAAAAAAAAAATTGCCTGAGCATTGAAAATACTGTTTTGTATATAATAGCAGCTGCACCATGTCTACAATAAAAAGAAAAGATAGCAGATAGGTTATTGACTGCTCCCCCACCCAAAAAGAGAGCAGTGGTTGGAGCTGCACACTCTACAGCCAATAGATTTCCACTTACTTTTCTTTCTCTGTATTTGGCTATGAATACCAGCTTTACATCTAAAGAAACTGTGAAGGTGTTACCCTGGCCGCAGTTCAAAACTCAGGGTATGTGTCCTACCAGAATCCTTCATCTGTCACATACATTTCATAAGCTGTAATGCAAAGTCAACAGAATGCGCTAGGAGAAAAAAAAGCTCTGGCAAAGTTTACAGTATAGTATATACCCCACAGTCTATATTTAGTGCAAAGTAATACATCTGAAAAGTAAAAACAGAGAAATGAGTACACAGAAGGTGGAAAGGCAGTATCAACAACAGCCAAGGTAAAGTGCCTGATAATAACAGAACCAAATGTTCCAAAAATAGTCAAGGAATGTAGAAGTCAGCATTGGAGGGCATGAAATACCATCATTTAAAGGAAGAAACATCAGTTATAGAAATAAGAAGTTATTATTTCTCTCTAGTCAGTTGACAGCACATATGAGTATGATACAGTACTCCAGAACCTCGTCAGACTAAACACAAAAAAAAAACAGTTGTTAGAAGACTAACAACTAAGGTACACTGTCTACATTAGAAAAAGACAAAACAGGGAGACCTTAATGACTGTAAAAATAGAAAATGTGGCACAAGAAAGACATGGTAAACACCTTTAATTAGCTGATGGGAACCCACAAAGTCCAAATCAATACACAATACAGTGGGACCTACAAGATCCAAAGGGATATACTGTGAGATGCAGATAAACAGAGTATGACATTATATTCTGTGGGATGGGGAACAATAGGAAAAGGTGAACAATGCTAGGCACAAGGCCACAGGGACAATAAATTGTCTAGCCATATGCACCTTTAAGTAGACACATTTAAAAGTTCTTGCCATTGTTTATGGGCACTTAATAGTGTTCACCTCTTAAATCAAGTAGGGCTATACCCGATAATCCTGGTATGTATTTATGTCTACCTATCTAATCATCAAGACTAGCCTTAATGGCAAACAAAGCAGTACTTTACTTGACCTTTAGTGATGATTTATTTCACGGACTGGGGATGCATTAATGCATTACATCCAAGTGATGCCTCCAGGTGCATCTGCAGTTAACTCCTACTGATGTCTCTAGGTGTCAAATATTGCTTGTTCATATTTGCACCAATAATTCCTAAACCATGCTGTGTACAAGATTTTAAGAGATTTCATATTTAAGCTTACACAATGGCAAACTCAACTGCATTAACATTTGACCTCTTTCTAGTGCAGGTAAATAGATATTAACTGTTGTTTTTATGATATTAATTTATATAGATATAATTTTCACATTTTTCTAAATATTTCAACAACCAAGTAACACAGACAGAACTCCTTAGCCTCATATGAAAGCACTCAGAGGAATAAGATGCTGCTAATTGTATGTGTGTAACTTAAGATGTTGCTGAGATATTATTTATAAAATATTACAAATATATTAGTTACGGTGTTTACTGTGACTTATAAAATTTGATTTAAGACCTAGAACCTAAAGAATACTACCACTATAAAAATAGTTTGTGATGAAGAGTTTGCCATTTATACTTCTTTCATAACCCCTATAGTGCCAGAGATATGAACATTTGTTTGAAAAGTGAGAACATAATTTGATTCTGTCAAAAAGGCTAGAGTGCAGCCCATTGGAAGTTACAGTGGAAACTTCCTCAGCTCCATTGGAGTGAATGAGTTAAGAACCTATCCCTACAGCAAGTCTTGTTTATTTATTTATTTTTTAGCTTCCTTTCCCCACAGCTGACCATTAACTGTGACCAGCAACTCTTCTTGTTCACCAGGTATGTTCAGCCCACCTTAGACTTCCCCAGGCTTAACATGAGCCATGCTCTAGGAAAGTGAGGAAATCAGATTCCCTCATGTAGTATCACATCACTGCTGCAGACTGTGCCCTACCCCCCTTCCACCTACTGGCAGCCTTGGGATCTCCAAAGCTGCTGCCTTCATGAAGGGTATGCATGCTGCCACACATGCACAAACTCCAGACAAAACAGTATGGTGCTTACAGAGTGGAGTCTGCTTGGCTCTTAATGCTGCTACTACAGTGAGCTTAGGCTGCCTCCCTCCTACCCCAGGATGGGTAAGTCAGAATCGGATGCTCATTCCCATCCACCCCCCTGTTCAGCCCTCCAGTGTCTGTGCTGCTACTTAAAGCTCATTTGGAGCACAGCAAGGTAAATGCACAGATATGAATGCTTTTGTGTTGCAGGAGGGTCTCAAGTTTTTGGCATCTTTCTATTTAGGCTCTTAGCACCGAGTAAAGCCAACAGGATTTATTCCAAATTTGGGTAAGAGTTTCTTGTGTAGTAATGTCCCAAGGATCATTATTTTCTAGCCTTCCTAGAGACTGCCAATCACCGGAAAGCCAAAACTGCCTCTTAGGTGCTTCTGAAATAAAAAAGTAAGTACTACGGGGCAGCACAGGCTTCAGCCAGAATGCTGTAGCCCTGGTATGACAGGTATAAGCCACCCCTGGTAAAACTACAGTTTATGCCACACACAGTGTGCTAATGCACTTCAGTTGTGACAGCAAATGCAAAACCAGGTTTTTGAGTGTTGGCATTGCACTTAAGACCATGTGGGATCTGCTGATCATGACCCTTATCACTTTGTACCTAGAACGACTGACCCCATTGCCCTACCCTAGCTATATGTTTGGCTGACAAAGCCACATCACTCCCCTGCCTTGCCAGCTTGTTGAATTCAGATAATTTTAGTCATAGTAAGGGCTTTATCCCTCTACAGTAGGAGATCTGGCACCTCTAACAGAATTATTACTGCAATCAGTCATAGTAAGGGCTTTATCCCTGTACACTAGGAGATCTGGCACCTCTAACATAATTATTACTGCAATCACCCTCTATTTCACTCTCCATCTGGCAGTTACTTCCCTGCTGCTAATAACACCTTTAGGACTGCCCATTGCAGAGTTTAATTGTGCACTGTGTCATGACTTGCACAATCCAATGATCTGAAATCCACAGCTATTACCAGAAAACTATATCACTGCCAAATAATAAGACTTTGTATCCCCTGTGGTACCACTCTTAGATTAAAATATGAGAGTGCCTATAGAGATTCTTCATAATTAAATCATTGCCTTGTGTTGGTGCCAAACTAAGAAGATATTGGCATAACTCTTTTCTCATACATTCCACCTGTGAAACTCCATAATACAACTGTAGATTACGAAATCACGCCATTGTTATGGGGATATAAAACACCAGTGTGGACTCCTTACAGCAATTTACTGATTACAGAGATGGAAATTATTTTCTTCAGTCTAACAAAGATATATAGTAGGATGAAATAAGGCATCCTCACAACTTGGTACAACAAACAAGATAAATTCAAATTTTGATAACTTCATCCTGTTAACTTCTGTACCGGGGGGGGGGGGGGTCCATGATAGTGGCATGCCCAGTACTGTGTATCTCACATGTAGCACTATGTCTAGTAGTAACAGGTTGTGCTCTGTTGGTCATATGGGCACACTTGTAGATAAGGCAGTGGATTCATCCTGCAATTACATTCTGCAGCTGCACTGCATGCCTGAGACAGAAAAACTCATGAAATTATTTATTTCTTAGGTCATCTATGGCAGTTCCGAGATATATAACATTACCCGATGGGATCTATTACTGCTGGATTGGGGTGCAGGTTGGCAGCTGTCTTGCAGTGTCACTGCTGTTGAACTGCAGTAGGGATAGTACTGATGTTTGACATCGCTGTGATGGAGCCAGGATGGCTGTCATACGCACAGCATTATAAATGTTTTCCTTACTTTTTTGGATTTTTAATGATGCTCTTGCTGTGTTCCGTTGAGCAGCACATCACATTTACAGGAAAACCAGATGATTTGCATTCAGTTTTCCTGTATGCATTCTCTAAGTGTATTCTGTGAAGTACAGTTTCTGTGGGAAGCCCTTAATTTCTACCTTAGGACTTTTTGAATAAGTGAACATGATGGCTACATTCCCTAGTATACCTGTTATGCACCTGACCAGTCCTAGATACACAATGGAGTAGAAAAGTGTTCTCTGCATCTAGGGGACTTTTATGAATTGTGTAGGACTGTGATATAGGATTTCTACTCCACACCAATCCTGCGAATTCCAAATGTGGTTTATGAGTATGCCTCATAGTCTTTCAAAGGTATGCAAGAACAAAAGAACACAATTTCATTATAAGATGTCACATTCTCATGGGAGACAAAGTATTACATCAGAGAAAGGGTACTGAAGTTTGAATAACTGTCCTAAAGAGGTGTTGCTGTCGGAAAAGAGCAAAAGAATTTAAGGATGCACTGAAAAGGAATAATGAAGTTGTCAGGCTTGGTTACAAATGAAAAGCATGTCCATAAAATATGGAGATGTTCAGATAGACGTTATCTGCAATTAGAATATGTGTTTCTATATTTCTGTGCTCGCATAACCACCCAGGTTGTTGAGATTGTTTCTTAATCTAACCCTGTACTCGGTATCTAAAGCTTTAGCAAAAAATGCTTTATACAGTACTGACACAGCAGATGAAGAAGAAATGATGACTGACTGAGATAATAATGTGGATCCTATTATCTTTCTTTAATATTTAAATTTTATATTATTTTATTATATATATTATATTATTATTAAATTTTATAATATTTACATTTAATATTAGTCCAGTGATGTGCTTACACTAACGTCGGGATTCAATGCAGCATTATATTACCTATATATCTTTTAGTAAGAGTTTTCCCTACCTTAGCTACACTTTTGGGTGGCAAAGCCACATTGCTCAACTCCCTTGCCAGCTTGTTGAATTCATATCATTTTGTACATAGTAAGGGCATTCTTACATCTGTGTATAACAAATGTGTGAATACTTCTTGTAACAACCTGAATGTATGAGCAGTTAAACTCAGCAATCACATAGTGTCGTTTCATGCTTTATGCACTTGCTGAATGTGTATGTTTCTGGTATATGAGTTATAGTTGAAAACTATTGCATTTGCTTTTATGTTTCCTTTGTATACTGTTAGATGTCAGTTGGAATAGTTACCTTTGGTACATTTTAGCTGTGCTGTGCTAGACATACAGCATTTCTTTCTTTCTTTTTTTTTTTTTTAAAGCCTGGTCTTATTCTTCTCTACAATTACTTCAGCGGCATTAGGCTGCATGAATCTGCAAGTGCTAGATATCTATGCTTATAGGGGTGTGTGGGAAGCAATGCACCCCCATATGGGTGGGTTTTCTTTGCTTTGGTTTTAGTTTGTTTGCTGGGTTGGCCAAGGGTTACCTACTTGTAGTGAAATGTCGGTGTTCCGAGAGGTCGGTCTTCTGCAGTTTAATTTTTTTCGTCTTGGTCTTTTGGAACTCAGGTAAGTGAGCCTTCAGGTTTTAGTAGACCCATGCAAAAGTATTGCTTTTACGTTTTGCATGTAAAGCAGTACATAATATTCGTTGACTTATTCCTGCCTTATAAGAAATAATACTGGTTTAGCACAGATCTGAGTATTTTTATGAGCTGCTGATATATCTGTAACTGCATATTCAACATTGATAGTTTTCTAATTTATCTGCAGCTTTTTACTGTGATTGAATTGTGAGCTGGAGTTACAAACTAGGACAGAGTTCACACTTAGTATGACAAGGTGAGCCTTTCTTTCGAACATCTATGTCTCTTATCTTTCCTGTAGTCTGACTATCAATGCTCCAATTCTGTTTAAATTAAGATGCATTTTTCATGTGCCCTACTTTATTTAACTTTTCTCTCCCTTTTCTCTCTTTTTAGGCTTATACCAGTTCACTAACATAAGCTGCATTACCCTCCATAACTAGTCGTCTGTATGCCATCTCTCCATTGCAACCACTCATAACTCAAATAAAAGTAAGATACCAGTGGAAAATATACCAAAACTAAAATTAGTCACCTGTATATCATCTCTGTATAGCGCCCACTCTTATATCAAACTACAGTAAGTCACCAGTGGCAGATAGACCTTGCAGCAGCTTTTTATGAATGTTGCCTCTATCTGAAAGTAAATGATACCTGTAACACTATCCCAAACGTAGTGGCACATCCCCAGGAAAGTCATTTCTTTTAACAGTATTCCTATAATCTCTTTCTTCTTCTTTCTCTCATCCCTTTTTTCCTGTAACTAAATCTAGGTCCCTTTCAGTCTATCTACAATTGTGTTTTCTTTTCAGCTAATGCTGTAGTCGTTATCGGAGTACTGAAAACAAGTATCGATCTAACTTTTTTGAAGATACAACTCTTCAGCTAACACAAATTCTGACTTACTGATTATTTTTGCAGTCCACTCACCAGTAAGTGTCAGGGGTCCAACCCGGTCTGTTTGCTTTTGCTATGCTCAGGCTCTCTCCTCTACCCTACCCTTATTCTCACCCAACCCCACATATATAGCTAACCATCCCGCTAACACACAGTCCCTACATCCATATCACCTGCCATTTTCAATTAAACCCCATCAGACCTCAGCCAATGACATTTTAACTAACCTTACTCCACCCGCTACTTCCCCCTCTAACCATACCTCCACTTATACTTAGCTACCTCCCAATACTCCCTACCCCCTTACACTATCTATACCTCCCATATTTCATTTTTAAATTACCTCTCTTTCTTATTCCTCACTATATCTCTCTTAGTCTGTAACACAATCATTTTTTAATCAACCTCCATCTAGTAAGTTACGTGGCCCATTTCCCCATAAACACACTTGCCAAAATGCAAGCTCAAAATGTCCTTATCCTCTTTCTTTTCTCCTTAGCTGCACTTTGCACTTCATACCATTTTCCTCTACACTTAACTCTAAGTAAACTCAATTCTACAGTAATATCTTCAAGCCAAAATCAAGTATCACACTTCAAAATATCATCAGCCATCTACATCATCACTATCGCCAACATAAAAAGCTGCAAAATACTAACTGGAATATCCCCAAAAACATTGTATTTAAATATCACAAACAGTTATCCAATCTCTTTCATTCTGTAGTAAATATAGCATAAAACTTCTAACTAGTGGTGACATACATCCAAACTCAGGTCCTACACAATCTACCCCTTCTCAAACTAACTACAAACATATTTAACATAATACAAAAACAGACCTACTACTTCTAAACTTAAATCTGAGAAGCATGGTTAATAAAGTGCATGACCTGGAAGCTAACCTATCTCACCATTCCCCAGATATAGTCATATTAACAGAGACCTGGTGCAAACCTCATATCACAGACAGTGAAATCACCCCTCCAGACTGTAATACACTTAGAGCCAATAGAAAAGAGGAGGTGGAGGTGCTATATTATCTAAAAACAACTTTATTCTAAAGTCACTAAATCATAATATAACAATCCCCAACAACACTGAATTACTGCTAACCAAACTACAAATCAATCCCAACAAGAAGATTATTATTACAGCCATCTATATCCCACCAGATAGCAACATAACTAAAATTGAGGTACTTCTGCAAGCTATTTCCAATGATTTCACCCAAGAAACAATCATTGCAGGCAATTTCAATACTGACTGGTCAGCCTGCAATTCAAACAATCCCAGCAATCATAATAACCTCTATGGATTCTTCCAACGTATCCCAAGTCCCACCAGAATTGACAAGAAAAAAAAACATTCCATCCCTGACTGGGCACTGACTAACAATCTCTCTCACATAACAAGTCTAGTCTGCAAAGCTATGGAAGAGATCATAATGAGCTCATAAACAAAGATATAGGGGACTTGCAGACATTGACCCGACCCCAGTTTGGCTTTGTCAAGGAAGATCATGCCTTTTGAACTTGGTTGGTTTTCTTGAACAGTCAGGCCATTGATGAGGGAAAGGCAGTCCATACAGCCTACTTAATGTAAACCCATATGTCACAAGATGGGTTGCAAACTGGCTTAAGGACAGAAACCACAGGGTTAGAGTTGCTGGCGCTTGTGTCAGAAAAACAAGGTAACCCCAAGCTACCATATAGGTGGCAATCCACACAGCACAGAAGAGGTTATCAGGGACCTGGGACCAGGGTTGACAGTGGCCTTTCTTTTGACACTCACGCGCTAAAGTGGTTAGAAAGACCTTCTACATTGCCCACCTGATCATGAAGGAGGATTCACCAGATCTAGTGGTGAGGTCATTGTTCCCTGTCTTCTTCACATCAGGCCAATGATCGATCGAAAGGCCCCCCCCCCGATGGGATGTATCTCACCCGACATCTGCAGCAATTGAGAGACCCCCAAAAGTTCACCAAATAAAGGATTTCAAAATCATCATGTGCTGTCCAGATTAAAAAACTCAGCTCTTATCAGCTCGACCGTCTGCTCAGAGGTGATGCTCAGAGGTGACATGCACATGACCCAACACCACGTCCAACCCGGAATTATGCGCCAACTCAAAACACAAAAAAAAAATCCAAATCCACAACCTTAAAAACCACTTAAAACTTTTAAACCTCAGCACATAGGAAATAGGATCAGGACAGATTTATCACCAGAGACTCATCCTGGTCCATGATAAAAATCCTGGTCCCTGACTCTGCACAAGAGACTCTGTGACCTCTGTTTCTGGTTCAAGAGAAATCTAGACCTGTGGATGGGTCCTCCACTGCCGGACATCTGCTGCTGTGTACAGGGCACAGTAAGACAACAACACACAATTATAATTTGGGCTAGGCTTATAAATGCCTTAGGGCAGATAGCCTAGTATAAACCTATGAACCTATGAACCTATCAAAATGCTGGCAACTTACCAGATGACATTAGTGACCGCATACCTACCTATGTGCTCAGGCAGAATGGTAAACTATCCAAACATATTATCTATTACTAAATTCACAATGAGAGAGATTTTAACCCTCGGGATCTAATACATACCTTAAAACAATGTAATTGGACCCCACTAAAGTATTTTAAACTTGGCAATGCTGTAGAATACTTCAACAATGCTGTCCTAAATATACTCAAAATTGCACCTCCCAGAACAATCCAAATGAAAACTAGTTATGATCCTTGGTTATCTAATGAAACAAAAACTCTCCTTAAGCAAAGAGATAAAGCCTGGATGCCCTGGAATACTAGCAAAACCCAAATAGACCACTTAACTTACCAACAACTTTGGAACAAAGCTAAGCAAAAAATTAAACTATTACATTAACATTCAACATAAATATCAAAATAACCCTAAAAAAATTCTGGGCTACTATCAATGCTATACTATATCCAGGACAGACCATTACCCCTACACCCAGTCTACCAAACAACTTTGAGACCATCACTGATCAAGTTAATAAATTCTTCATAAAAAGTATTCTAGCACTAATGAAAAATAGTCAACACGCTCTACAACCAACAACTATTCCCATCACTCACAACACCACCACCTTCCCACTTCAACCCATCCCTACCAAAACCATTGAAAAACTCAAAAAAAAACTAAAAACAAGAGCAACAGCAGCTGGTCACTTACCTTCTGAATTTTTAAAAATCTCTGCGGAGGCTATCTCATATGCCATCTCTATACTGATTAATCGCTCTATCTCAGAACACTATGTCCCCACCATTTGGAAAATTTCTTATATAATTCCCTTGCACAAAGGAGGCAAGTCAAGAAAATTCACTAACTACAGACCAATTGGCATTCTTTCCCCACTTTCTAAACTATTAGAGAAATGTATACATTCCCAACTATTGCACTCTTGATCAATAATTTGCTGGCTAATTCTCAACATGGATTCAGACCCTTCCATAGCACAAGCATTGTACTCCTGAACTTTACCAACACTATTAACCAACTTAGGAATGAAGGGAAAATAGTTTCATCTATCTTTCTAGACATGTCAAAGGCCTTCAATACTGTTTCATCAATAAACTGTTAAATTTGATCAGTTCTGCCTCTCTCTCCTGTTTCCATAGTTACCTTACCGACCTGCAACAGGCAGTGTGGCAACAAGACCTTTCCACACTACTCCCAGTTACACTTGGGGTACCACAAGGCTCTGTCCTTGGCCAATTACTTTTCAGTGTCTTGACTAATAAACTCAACTCATCCACCTCACTAGCTAATATTATCAAATATGCGGCTGACTCGAAACTTATTTGTGCAGCTCCTGGATACTATACAAAAAGCATTTACAGAAAATGAAACATGGTTGTCCAATTCCCAAATTATACTAAATCCCAAACAAAACAAAGCTTATGATTTTCCAGTTGACTAGACTCTTTGCCCCCACCCACCCCAATTTTTACATCACTGCTAAATATAACACTAAAATTACTCCTAAATCTCAAACTAAATTACTAGGAGTTACTATAGACGACAAGCTGAGATTTGACTTACATATCTATCAAACAGTTAAGAAAGTACACATAAAAATGGGTACCCTATATAGAAACAAAAAATGATTATCAGATACTCCAAGAGCCACTACTGCTAGAAGTCACCTCCTGTCAACTCCTCTTTATGCCTCACCCATAGTTACCAACCTTAAAAAAACAAAAAAAAAAACAAACATAGATAAGTTAGAAACATGCTATAACAAAATAGCTAAGTTTGCTACTGGTGCATTACATAAGTCCCCCCACTGTGTTGCCCTAAAAAATAGTCAATACACCAACCAGGTACAATGATACTGGATCTGGTCCTCACTAATATGGGAGACTGCTGCACACCCCCTACTGTAATGCCTTCCCTGGTAAGGTCAGACCACAAAATTGTCTCCTTTGAAGTAAAAATAAAACCTGGACCCCCAGCTAAACAGGGAATATTCAGGAACTATTCTAAGGCTAACATTTTGCTATTAAGTGAGAACCTGGCAACATTTCAAGCCCCCATAAACCCTAAGAACACATATATCTATGCAGAACTGTTCACAGAAACCCTGTACAAGCATGTTAATAGCTGCATAGAGGCAGCTGTACCTGCCAGGAAGAAGTACAGAACTAACTCAGAAAACAAGCCACCCTGGTGGAATCACAAAATCAGATGTATAACAGGAGGAAGAAAATCATGGCAAAAATTAGGAAGTGCAGAACCCAGCAGGATAAAAGTACTCTCATCAAACTAAACAAACAAGTCAGATGACAAATAAAGTCTACCAAAGCCAAATTTGAGGTAAGTTTGGCCTCCCAGGCCAAGGACAACCACAAAGCATTCTTTAGCTATGTCTGCAACCTTAAAGGCAATACACAGTTGTGTGCAGAGCTCATTGCAAATGGAACCACCTATACTGTGCCAGAAGATATAGCAAACCTCCTGGCTGATAAATTCAGCTCCAACGTCACTCCTCTCTCCTCCTCAACCTTCCCTCAGGAAATATCAGCAAATATAACTCCCCATACTATCACTAGGGAGAATGCCCTTAATGCTGCCTCTAAGACCAATAACACTGCATCAATGGGCCCAGACAATATCCCAGGATACCTTCTAAATAGCATGAAACATGACCTATCAGGGCCTCCAGAATTACTATCTAACTGTAGCCTCCAAAATGGCTTCATGCCTCATGAATGGAGAAAAGCAACAGTCATCCCTCTGCACAAAGGTGGGCCATCTACAGACCCAGGAACCTACAGACCCATAAGTCTCACTAGTCTTATATGTAACGCCATGGAAAGAATTATCATGGAGATGATCAACAGAGATATAGTAAACCTCCAGACACTGGACCCAACCCAGTTTGGTTCTGTCAAGGGCAGATCATGCCTACTCAACCTGGTGGACTTCTTTTAGAAGGTCAGCAAAGCAATGAGGGCAAAATTGTTCACACTACCTACCTTGACCTGGCCAATGCATTTGGCACAATACCCCACTTGGGCATTGTTGACAAACTCAGGAGGTTAGGTACAAACCCACATGTCACCCGGTTGACAGCCAACTAGTTCACAGGCAGGACCCAGGAAGTTAGAATTGGGAAGTCCACCTCTACAACAAGGTCAGTCACAAGTGGAGTCCCTCAGTCCTTGGACCACTCCTTTTTGGCATTTACTTCTTGGAAGTGAAGGCTAATGTCAGTGGTCTATGGCTGATTAAATTTGCAGATGACTGCAAATTAGGAGCTGTTACTGAATCTCACACTGACGCAAATGTTTTCCACGAGGGGCTGACACAGACAAATAACTGGTGACAGAGCCATGGACTAAAACTAAATGCCAAGACATTTATAATAGTATCCTTTGGGATGTCATCCATCCCTGGTAACTATCATATTGACAATGCACACCTTAGATTTAACCCAGTAGTCAGGGACATAGATAGTATTCTATACTTTGACCATCACATGTCTACAGTGGTGAGGAAATCATTTTATGCTGCACAACTTATAAACAAAGGTATGGCATCTAAGTCCAAGGAAGTCATTGTTCCACTGTATTCTGCATTCATCAGACCTATCATTGAATACAATGCCCCCTTTGGTATGTACCTAACCAGGCCTATTCAACAACTGGAACGTCCACAGAGGTTCCTTTCTAAAAGGATACAGGGCATAAGTAATATGTCTCATGCAGACTGCCTCAAGGCCCTATCCCTGTATTCTGCCTCCTACAGGCTTTTGAGGGGGCATCTATGCCTGGCATACAGGGCTTTGTCGGACCCCACTCTGATGGACCCCCTGCATATTCAGAAAACAAACAGTACCAGAATTACACATTCTAAAGACTTCTTGCCTGTGATATAAACAGGACCTGCTGAAGAGATAGGTATGTATGCGAGAGACTATCCCATCTATGGAACAGGCTCCCCCCATCCATGTGAAGCAGAGTTCCTCCTTAACTCAATTCAAGTGCAACTTGGACAATTGGATAGGAAACTGGAAATTCATCCCTGATTTGGCACCTACTGTATGTCTCTAATGCAAACGAGTAATCTGCAAATGGTTCATCTCCCAGGCACATGCTTACATTGATCAAGGGTAGCAGAACTTGTCAGAGATTTGGGATGCATGGCTAGACTTAAAAAGGCCATTGTGGTCGTTAACCCAGTAAACACCTGTGAACCTATAAAAACTTTCCTAGCTTGAACTTCCACACCTACTAGCATATAACCAGTTCATCATGACCCATAAGCTAACTTATAACTCTGATAAAACACCTTCTCTACTAAACCTTCTACAACCTTACTCCTGCTTATGTTCACTTCGCTCATCAAACAAATCCTTTCTTCATGTCAGCAAAACTACTAATAGAGCAGGTGACTCACTATATTCCCACTGTTTCTAAAGCTTGGAACTCCCCCCCCCCATCATAGAAGACCCACAAGCAGTCTTAGTCAATTTAAGAAAATGTTCAAAACTTACTTATCAAACGCATGGCTCTACTCATGTAACACACCAGGCTAAGTGCATCACACAGTTCATTCCAGTGGAACTGCATACACTATGCTTGCCTCAACTATTGAATCTATTACCTAGATTTATACCCTTTCTCAAATTGTACATTAGGTATATATATATACATTTATATGACCAAAATTTATATGTCTTACTTTTGTTAACACTTTTACTATTCTGTATGTAATGGAAACTAAATAGTTAAATTTTTTCATATGATATTTTTGTTACATTATATGGAGCTTTTCTCCTCTGGCTTCTGCTGAAAATGGGTTTTGCCCAGTTGGAGTTTCCCAACTAACAAATGCAATATAAAATAAATAAAATAAATTTATTATTAATGGCTTTTGCACATCTTAAGTAATACTCGGAAATACCACTTTATGTGATCTGAACCTTTAAAAGTTGAATCAAGGAGAGCAATCTGCAAACTACGGTAATATGGGACATAAATATTTGATACCATAATGTCAAGTTCTGCTTACCTTCATGAGTGCCCAATAAAGCCTAAATATTTTAGTATGATGGTAGGACCTGAGAGTAATGTACATTGCACTATGCATATAACTAATGACTAGAAAGGCCCCCAAAACCATGCATGGGGTATTTTCTTTCTGCTCTACCCTTTCCAAAAGGACTACTGGCAGATCACATAATCATAAGTGGTAAGATATAGAGGATTATAATCAGATCACTGATCAAAACGAGCATATTATGTGTTTGAGGCATGGATGCCAGGAAATTCACCTCAAGAGCCTCTCTCTTGAGATGAATCTTGACATACATGTTGAGGATATAATTTTTCATTACAGTTGGAGATCCAATCATTATTTTTTGTACTGCACAGAGATTTATCTATCTCCATTAAGCTGAAAGGGTATTTCATTCTAGAATTAAATGCAAATTGCACAATATCCTCAACTCAACTTCTGTTTGGATTCATAATAGGGCAGCAAGGTTTTCTACTAACTCCCATTATAGGACACCACACTGGGTGAGCATTTTACACATTAAAATGGCTTGATGTAATGAATAAGATTACAACTGCGTAACTGACAGTTGCACAGAAATTATCATGAAAGACTTATGCATACACCAGCAGGCGCTTAAGCTCAGCATATATCAGAAAAATGGAGCTTAAATTATCAACTACTTTCACAGTGAAGGTAAACAAAATCCATTACAAATATGGAATTTAAGAACAAATTAGAAAGCCCTCACCCCATTAATCCTACCTGACTAAAATGAACCTTAGGAAACAGGCCAAACACCATCTTCCTACGAGGTTTCAACTACGACTACTGGGAGACTTATACACCCCTAACATGTATGCCCAAGGATTTCTGGACTTCATAAATACAAACTTTCTAGACAAATTAGTCTGCCACCCAACTTGGGGGGGTCCTCAACAATATGGGACAGCTCTGTCTTCCACCATTTGTAACTTAAATCAGTCACATTCACTATGAGACTGAAGATGGAAGCAATAGAAGCATATTCAAATACTGATGACCCCACTATGTATGTGGAATCCCTTATATTCAAATGCTGTGCACATGCATGGATGCACCTGTCCCAATGCAAAGTAGATACAATTCCAAATTTAAGAAAAAAACTCCTAAGGTGGAGCGCAAATATAAACTGGCCCCAAAATAAAAGAAAAACAAAATCATTGCCCACAATAATAGCTGAACCCTCAAGCAGTCCTCAATAGAAAAAGGGTTTTTGACTACACCCAATTGGTCAAACCAGTTATACAAATGCAAAATAAAATAAAATAAAAATAGAGAGTCAAAACTGCCACAGAGGTAAAAGGCAGCCATAAAGCTTTCATTAACTAAGTAAGAAACTGCAAAAACAATGTGCAGCACTGCACAGCGTTAATAATAAATTATGCCACATACACAGACCCTGAGGACATGGCCACTCTACTAGCTGATAAATTTAGTTTAACTTCACTCTTCTCTCTTGCCTATGTTCCCATATCACATACCTGCAAGCTACAGCCACCCCCAAATCTCCTAAGAACAAGTCTACAAAGCATTTTCCAAGGCCAAAAACACTGCATCTATGGGGCCAAATACCATATCAGGCTATCTACTGGCCGGTCTGAAACAAGGCCTGTCAAACCCCCTATACAGGTTATTCAATATCAGTCTTAAACAAGCTTTGTGTCAGACAGCTGGAGAACAACAGTCATCCTCCTGCACAAAGGTGGAGTGTCAATGGAGGATGATTATGGAATTAATAAATAATGACACAAGTAACCTACAAATTCTTGACCAAAGCCAGTTTGGTTTGGTCAAGGGCAGATCCTGCCTGCTTAACCTGGCCAACTTCTTCAAGAAGGTTACTGAAGTAATAGATGAGGGAAAATAAGTACACACTGCCACCATCCCATGCTCAAGTATTTTAATCACTATGTAACTCATTGAATAACAAATTGGCTCACATATAAAGTCTAGGCAATTAGAGTAGGTGGCTCTACCTCCTCGAAAAGACTTGTCATTAGTGGTTTATCCCCTGGTTCAGTCCTTGGGCTATTTACTTCTTGAAGATGAAAGCTAATGTTAAGGGCTTACAGCAGACCAAATTGCAGATGGATATAAATGTTGTGCCATCATAAACTCTCCAGAGGACACTAAGGTCCTCCAAGAGGACTTTTCCCAAATAAATAGCTGGAGTAATAACCATGGACTAAATCTAAATGCGAAAAAATATATAACAGTCTCCTCTGGCAAGGATGAAATCCCCTGCAACTATCTTATCAAAAACACAATCATGAAAACTGATCCTGTAGATGGGGATCTGGGAACTTATGTGGGCATTAAACTGTCCTTCAATCAACATGGTTCCTCTATTCTAAGAAAGTCCTTTTCCATTGTTTAGTTTATTAGTAAGACTATGGCATCTACAGTAGGTCCAGGGATGCAATCATTCTGTTATATTTCCTGCATTTATTGAGTATTATGCCCCTCTCGTATGTACCTGTCCAAACACTTACACAATTTGAACGATCATAATGCTTTCCCACCAAGAAGATCAAGTGTCTAAATTATAAAAAAACTATACCTATAATCTGAAAGCCTGGTCCCTTTTCTCAGTTTCATACAGGCTACTGTGTGCTGATCTCTGCCTCACGTACACATCCTCAACAGACTCTATCCTCTCAGATCAACTGCATATCTGTAACACCCTCTCAAGAGATATTAAGCTTTCCTACAAAATAATTAGAACATGTTAGAAGGATAGATATGTATCACACAGAATACACTTTGGAATCATATTCTTCTCCACATGAAGCAATGTACTTCCCTTACTCTATTCAAATGTAATCTGGATCAATGGATGGGAACCATAAATTCACCCCTGGTTTAGCATCCTTGCCCCTTATGGATAAATGTAACATGTAAATATTCTGCCTGGTCCTGGGACATTTGTATTTAAGTTACAAGGGTTAAATTTCCATAGGAATGTGGGGCTAGATCTCTAAAGATCCTCACAGATCAATAGCCTAATAAGTACCTTTGAACCTATTAAAAGTTCCCAGACATTCTCGGCTTTTAAGATCTAACTGCTTGAGTAAATTTATAAATCCAGCAAATGCCATCAATGCAAAATAAGATAAGCATTCATTAATGCACAGAGGGACCACTCCAGTCTTAAATTTGTAAGTAAGCAGTAAAATACCAGTCAATCCCCATTTTCTTCCACTCACTATTCTCACCTACTTTCTTCCTACCCTCATACCCCAGTCACATCCTCTTGCATTTATTGGCAACCCCTACATGTCTTTCACTCTTACCTCTTACACATCTTATTTTGTTGGTGAATGAGTACGTAAGTGAGTGAGTGAGTGAGAGAGTGAGTTGTTTGGTTGATTTTTGCCAGTTAGTCAGTATGTTAGTTTGTTCATTTTAGTTATGGAGTCAAACCAAAGAAGGCACACAAAGTAGTATTTATAGAATGAGCAGAAAAAAACTATTAGGACCAGTGAAATTTTCTTTACACTTAATTAGACTAGTGCTGATAAGGGCACATCTGGCAAAGAAAACTGATGAATACGAAAAACAGCAATAGGTGTTATGTTAATTGTTAATCAACTTCTTCCTATAGATAACCATAAACAATAAACTGCCTTTTTTAAAAAGAGAAACAGACTGGATCATCTCCTTAGAGTCTCTGAGTTTGTTCTTACTTTTATTTGAAAGGCATTTTAAAGTGAAAAACAATAAAAGACCAATCATGATAAAATAATGGATGACATCGTAATTAAGAAAAAATGTCCATTTTAAATACAATTTATGTTATATTCTCCATCTAGCTTGTTAAAGTTCTCATTTTTCAATGTATACCTAGAATTTGTTTTCTGCCTCCACCATACTTCTGTGAAAAAGATATCTTCATATTACCCCTTATATTTCATTCTACTGTAAAATCTCATCCCCTATAATTCCTTATAGGTGCTAGGTGAATGTCTGTATGTTCTAAGAGATTAAAACTTCAGTGTATTGGTATTGATTAAAAATCTAGAACAAGAAGTGCTGAATATAGCATAAAATGCCTGTCTGTTTTATGACATATGAACATAGTGCTTATTTATCACAAAGCTAAGTTATGTTTCAAAAAAAGGCTAAATGATCTTAATACTATCCATATTGGGACAATGGGTCTATATTATATATTCAAAGTTTCAAAACTTCGAATCCTATATGTTCAACAACATATGATCAAAGTTTGAAACTTCGAATATATAACAAAACATCAAAAAAATAAATAAAACTTACCTTGACGCTCTGAGCAGGAGGGCAAGCACCCCTGCACCCCCACACCCCCCTACTTAAATATACCAACTCTGAGATCGCACTTCAGTGCAGAAAAAGGAAATTCTCCCATTCTGTACCGTATGGTGCTGTTACATTTAACCTTTGAACTTTTCAAAGTTCAATCATATGGTGTCGACCATATGACATTGGAACTTTGAAAAGTTTGTTCATGTAATAGGAACCCTGGGACAATATGACTGTTTTGCTCAGTCCCTCATCTACTAAACTAGCTTCCAATGTGTTAAAATTCTATCAATATAAGAAGTGTAAACATAACCCAAGACTTACGAGCCCTTAATTCCATCTTAAGAAAAACAAAATGCTGAGCTCTATAGTTAAATTTGTTCATATTACTGTGAATGAATGCATACTATTTGATTAACTCTTTTTTTAAATGACACTAAAAGGGGATGTGATTTCGGTCATTTGTAAAATACCACTCACATAACTGTAATACATATTGATAAATATTAATCGTACTTGGCTTACTAAGTTAAACGTTGTCCTTACTTGTTTTTATTATGCTACTTAAGTATATCTATATTATGTGTTCTCCTAACAACACCAGCTTTGTAAGGCAGAGGTTAGAGTATAATGTGTTTTTTTTTAAATCATGTTGACAATGTTTTCTAAAATTATTTTACAAGGTGTATGAGTTTGTGATTTTAAGTGCATAGTGCTGATCTTCAACATTAATGTCTTTACTCATGGAATTTAAACAAAACTCTGCAGTCATTCGGAAAACTGTTTTCCTAACTACAGCACCATTTTGCAAACCACAATAAAATCCCTTAATTAAATGATAAAATATATTGTATAAACACACTGTTGACAAAAGATAAAGCTAGTTACTGTGTGAGCATTTCTTTTCTTCCCAACCTAACTGTAGACAAGGGTAATCCATGAGCTATTACCAGATGACATAATTTGCAGTGCTAAATATAACATATAGCATACAAATCAAAAATGTAATCTGTAGTATAGCTGTGTGGGCCCCAAGACGTGAGAGGGATTACTTGTTTCAACATCTTTCAGCACTCTTCTTCAGCTCTCAGTTACTGAGCTATGATATGTACTACTCATGACTAAGCATGCACACATACATGTTGTACAGTATATACAGAGTACACTGGCATGGCTGTGGAAAGTGATGATAAAAAAGAAAAGATAATAAATGGTTCTTAAAGAAATGTACAAAGCTATAAAACATGAATCTACCACTCTTAAGTTATGGAAGTCATTTGCATATGTCAGACCTTTAAGCGATAGCTTACTACCAGTATGGGTGTCACATGGTCCATTTTCAGAGCACTGCACAGATCAATAAGGACTTTATGGAGGTTGACAGCAGATCCTAGTGTGTTCATCTATTTTATGAGCAATAAGTATCCTGATAATAACTGAATTCTGCAATCACTTCTTTGGTGCATTAATAACTTAACACAAATATGGTAAACCTGACATCAGTCAAAGATGATCAGCTCTTTTTCTATTCCAACCCAATCCTTGACAACATAAACAACACAAGTAAGAGCAGAACTGACACGCCCTAGTAGAAAACTCTTAATTTTTGGAACTTTTACAACATAATTGCACCCAAAAGGAAAATAAATAGTTGGTTTGTGAAGCAGTGTCAGTGGTGAAACAGGAAGCACACTTGCCTTTGGTGCAGAAGGCTGTGGGTTCTATTCCCACAACAAGAAGATTGATTACTGACACTGCAGTGCAGCATAAGGGGGGTGCATTGTCCTTTAGATGAGCTGTTAAACTAAGGACCCATTTGCTTGGGTTAGTGGTAGCTCAGGTCGATGTAAAAGATCCCACTGCACCTACTGAAAAGAGTAGTGGAAGTTCCCTGATGGCCTGGCCAAATTTCCCATAGTAGTATAAATACCATCCAGGGTCTCCCCTGAAAAGAGGCTAATAGCTTAGTGGGACTAACTGATCAATAAAGGATAAATAAATAAATTAACCCCCTTACATGCTGATACTATGCTGCAGGTGACACTGGATTTCCACTGAAGCCCTAGCCTAGGATGCTGTCACAGAAAAGTATGCCCAAACTCCACTATAATGCTACTTATAAACAAACCCACTGTATCATACAGCATGTGTTCTGTCGGCTAAAATCCCACTTCTGCTACATCTTGAAAATACTTTTCACTATCTTGCTACTAACTTTTCTAAGAACCAAGCAAAGGTTCCTAGTAAATGTTGGCACTGTACATTCATGTAAAACAGCATCTTTGGAACTCGAAATAGATTCATACACATTATCTCTCAAAGAATAGCCACTTTTGCTATCCTGTCAAAAACTGTTCTGTATAATCTGTAGCTTTTAATATGACTCTTAACATCTAGGTAGGCAATAACACCACTGCTTACACAGGGTGTGAATTTTAAAAAGTCAGTATTTCTTTTTAGCACTGATAAAAAATAATCAAATTCAGACTCGGTTCTTCTTCAAATGATAAATAAATCATCAATACATGTACAATAAAAAGGCACTTTCAAAAAATATTTTTTATATGAGAAATCTGATTGCCAATGTGCCAGTACTAAATTAACAAAATGAGGAATAGAAACAGTCCCCATAACTACTCCACTGATTTGTATACAGTAACTCCCCGACACACAAAAACATTACTTTACAAAATTAGACAAAAACAAGTCACACACTATATTAATTTCCTTGTGGTACGTGATGAATATTTAGCCAGCAAAAGTCTAAGAAAATCAATCCCAATTACATGAAAGGCATGTGAAACATGTATATAATATGAAATAATGTCTACACTTACAAAGAAAATCTATTTCATTGCTCTTGAGCAATAGGCAAGTATATGCCAAATGGTACAGTCTTAAAACCCCTACCAAAATAAGAGGATAAAATGGAGGACTGCTATGAATTCTATGTATTTTATGGTTCCCATGTAAAGCTACAACTCTCAGAGCTGGCACTTGAAAAAAGTTAAGAATTCCAATCAAATATCTCCATAAACCAATATGTTTCTCTAAAAAATGCCGGGATTCTCTAATATAAGAACATACTTTGAAAAAGTGATTTAAGTTCCAGGTTCACAATGTCAGTGGCACAACAGGTAGCACATTCAGCTTTAGTGGTGCAGTGCTGAAGTCCTAAAAATGTCATCCTTGAGATGTGAGATTAAACTAAGGTTCCATCTGCTTCAGTTGGTTGTAGCGCAGGTTGATGTAAAAGAGCTCAAGGCACCTATCAAAAAGAGTAGGAGTCCTTTAAGTAATACAACATAAACACATGAACAAAAACATAAACACATTACCATTATTACTCCTTTATACCCAGTGGACAATTAGACATTTGTAAGTAGAGACTATAGGGATCTATCCTTGTTTTAAAGGAGATTATCTGTCTCATTGTCTGAACTATCTGTGCAGTACTGCTACCAAAGTTAAAATGACTGTTTTCTACATATTTAGAAAATATACATATTTACAAATGCATATCTATACATTTCTATATAGCATCATTATTATTCATCCATAACTGACCACCATGCTTTCTTCTACAACCATAATTTATTTTTTACAAAATATCAGCCAAAATCCATTTTCTATTAAACACAATTTCATTTTTTTCTTCCAGATATCCCATATTACATAAAATAAATTCTTATTTACTATTCTCGTATATTATTTTTTCCTGTTTTTATAATATCCAAACATAATCATATGCATATCTATACTGTTTACATCAGTAGTGTCCAACCCGCGGCCCGTGGGCCGCATGCGGCCCTCAGAGCTCTTCCATGCACCCTTAAATTGAAATTTTACTTTCCATTACTTTTTCCGTTTTTTTAATGCCAGCTTCATTCAGCTGGTGTTTTTGCATCGGTAGATTCATTCGCAGTACACAGCTGAAGGAAGAGGATTGTGATCGCGGCAAAGAAAGAAATGAGAGCAAGGGGGATTTATTACACTGACTACTACACATCTGCAGTAACAGGTAAGTCGTTAGAATCAGAACTTGAGGAAAGCGAACTGTTTTATAATATAACTGGGGGGATGTAATGACAGAATGCTCATCAGAAGAGCCACAGCATGTCATTCAGATACGGAGCTCTCCTGAGTTAACTGAAAGCTAAAATCAGCTTTAAAACTGTGCCGTGAATATTAAAGAGTGTTACGTAAACTGAATACCACCAACACTGACTGAATTAGAGGTTTTATTTTTCCAATCCACAGAGGACATGACACTACTTTAGAATTATATTTCACAACAGTTATGGGTTGATCTTTTTAGAAAATTTTAGCTGCTTTGTCACAGTTCACTCATAATAATATCGCTATAATTTGTTTGTTGTAAATCAATCTAGTTCTAGTAGTTAATTATAAAATCAATATAGCTTAAAAATAATTTAAATGAGTTATGATGTGAGCCCCTGTGGACTGTACTTCTGCTAACTTCATAATAACTTGCTAGTAATAAAGTTGGTTATATACATTACCTTGGCTCATACGTTTTAATAAATTTTACTTTTTTGGGGAGTAGGCTTTAACAGTAAATTTCACATTAATTAATTGAATTCAAGTACTTGTTTGGAATTCAACAGTGCAATAAATTTGGAATTCAACAGTGCAATAAATTTAGAAAGTATTTCCTTTCTTCAATTTACCATTTATTTGACAAAGACAGTAATAGATTTTAGTCAAGGGCACATAGAAAGCAAACTTTTGTTAATTTTTGTTTACAGCAAACAGGTTCACATTTAATGTACACCAATGCTAGCATGATAAAGGACAAGCTAATTGAAATTTTAGTTTGCTGTCTCTATTCTCATTTTTTTAAGAGGAAGTAATTTTGTTATGTGGGCTGCTTCAGGATAGACTAGGTTACAGTAAAGAAAAGTAAGAAACAGTGAATTCACTTGTCACTGAAAGGAGACTAAAATATTCTTTCATTAAGCACAATTTTCATAGGAATACATAAGATAGTGGTGTTGTAGCAAACTGTAATTGTGTGTTTGGGGTTACTTGTAGCACTACTGCAATATATAATTAAACCTATTCTAAATGACTGAAAACATCCACTCTGTCATTTGGAACTTATTAGAGTGGTTGGTAATGTCCTACATTTTAAAATAAGAAGGGTTTTAATCTGAAATAGTCATTCAAAGTCAGTCTACACATAAAAAGCTGGGCATGCATACAGTTAAACCAGACAGCACTCACAAAGTGCTTTTCTTCCAATGTATGGACATTAATACATTAATGAAGGATACAATTATACAGGATTTTTTATATTTACATAAGATAAATCAAGCTCTGTCATGTTGTATAAGGCTCCTGCTAGTGAAATCAGCAGAAGAAGGGAATTCTATGCATCAGAAAGGCTTACTGTGAGGGGGAAAATCAGTGTAAAAATGCTTCTTCCTTTGTCAAAGCTTTGAATCTGAGGCATTATCTTTGAAGTAATAATCATAACGGAGTAAAGAATGAAAGACAATTTATTTCTATTCTTTTGAAATATTCATGAAGAGATGGAATGCATGTTGTGGTGCTCATATGTCCAGTGAATGGAGCTAAATAAACTCTGTGTACCTTGTACAACTGGTATACTCAGCTCTTACCTCAGGTTATTGCTGTTTTATGACTGCAGGAACATCTGTTTTACTCCAGAAAAGACAGTTAAGTAAAGCATGCTCACACAAAAAACCATTGAGTGAATAGAATAGAATAATAGATTATTATACCATGGACTCTGTGTGTGTGTGTGTGTGTGTGTGTGTGTGTGTGTGTGTGTGTGTGTGTGTTTAAACATGAGATTTGGGGAGAGTGCTTCTCTGGGGGCTATTAAGTTGAAGATGGGGCTAATTTTTTTTCTGATCCTAGCCACTGACTGAAAGAAGGTTGTATAAATTCTACCGTGAAATTGTCATAAGTGTCATAAAGCCTGCCTGTGCACTGACCGAGGGTCATAGGATTGGTAAGAAGTACTTGTATAGTTAGAAATATGCAAATAGTTTTAGTGATTTTTGGGTGATGTAGACAACTAGTTAAATTTTGAATTAGGATTAAAATAGTGTCCCTAGAATTCAGAAATGTTTTCTAAAATAACACCCTCTTGTTGTGAGGCAACAATGCTATATGCTTTGTCACTGTGCCACCGAGCTGGCTTGTAAATGAGGGAGCACGATCTACCATGCTCCTTAACAGGCCTATGAGATGTGTGGAGTACCTGTCCATGCAGACACCAAGGTATATGTAGCTTCTTAAATACTAGCTAGAATGGACCTTTTGATGACCAACTGGGGACACAGCGGGGTTATCTCAGGCATCCGCCACAAGGATACTGCACCAGTTCTTTGATGCCATGCTGCAGCATGCTGGGGGGGGTTATGTTGTTTCCACATGTTACAGAGGAGAAAGCCAACAGCATGAGGGCTTTTTGTGAGATAGCTCATTTCCTTGACATACTGGGGGCCATAGATTGCACCCACATTACAATAAAGGCACTACCTAGTGAGCAGGCAAGAAAGCATATTAATCACTCCATCAATTGCCAGGTTGTGTGTTATGCAGAGGGTATAATACACAGTGTGTTTGCAGGCCATCGAGGTAGTATTTACAACTCCCACATATGGAGCTTGTGAGACTTGTATCAGTGTTCTATGCAGGGTGATTTTACCCAGAGGCACCTTAATGTTTACTTCTAAAAAACCAAGGTACTGGTGCTTTTTTAATAGCCTGTAATTATTGTGTGACAGCACTCCTGAGATCATGCAAGTGATATGGCAGAAAACCACAAATTTGATAAGGAATACACCAAAAGATATATATAAGGTGAAAATATGGACATTCTGTGAAAATCTGGACAGTTGAGAGCTATGATATTAATGTATATGGTCCAAACAGTACAGAACAGTGTATTATAAATTGCAGATTCTGATGGAAAACCTATCATATGTTTAATGCAAACAATTCTAACACCAAAAGGAGTTCAGCTGCTACTGCAACATAAAAAAAAGCATAGCTTTGATGAGACCAAAGTCTGTGATGGTGGTGCTGCTTCTTGTGTTAATATTACAGTTATTATTAAAGTACAGATGCCTTGGCTTTCCCAAATTTGCGACCTGTTTTTTTAATAATTAGAATGAGATATTGAATTTTAGGGCAAATATTATGCATTTATTAATTTATTCATTGTTCAAATTCACCTACAATACAGCCAGGGGGTCGACTTTGTTCGTCCGCAGGGTTGCCAGACGTCCCTATTTGGGCAGGACTGTCCTGAGATTTTTTTTGCTCTTCAGTTTACGTGAGAGACTTTTTTTTTTTGGTCCTCACTTGCCGTCTACAATGATATATTTTACATGCGGCCCCCAGATCATTTCTGTTGACTCAATGCGGCCCTTGCAACTGAAAAGGTTGGACACCCCTGGTTTACATCATTAAACATTTGTCTTTACATAACTTTTTCCAGAGTTTAACCACTCTTTTACATTTCAAAAAACAAGCTCTGTTGTCTCTTCTTCCCCTCACAATAAACACACTCTTTCAACTTTCTTTTTATATGGCATGTTCCCTTCACTGGTAACTTATTTATTACAAGTCTATACTGGAAATCCCAAAACTCTACAATCTTAGTGCATCACCTTTTCCTTACTTTAATGGCTTTTATCACTTTTTCTGTTAAATTTTCCCATGGATTTACATAATAATATTGTTTCATCAAATTGTTATACCACATCCTTCTATTCTACTCTACGTTATCAATTTTCATTTTCCATGTTAGTATTTTTTCTTGATAACTTTTACTTTTTGCATTCATATAATCTTTATCACTTTTTTGTATTCTTATCATCTCCCTAAAATTTTGCACTTATATTTAAACATTTTCACTGTTAATTTCTCATTCTCTTCATTTGCTAACTTTAATACCATATACAAGTTTAAAGAAGTAGAATAAACAACTATTTAATAATTCCAATTCCCCTCTCATCTTTACTCATACACAACCCATATCTTTTCACTGGATTTAACCTCGAGCCCCATATGAAAGATAGCACTAATTGCCCAGCTTCTTTTTCACATATTTCTGGGATTACATAAACAGTTGACATATATGCTATTTTCCAATTAAAACAGAATTTACCACATAAATCTTTTTTCCTTGAATGCTAATCTATGCAGCCCCCCAAATAAGACATTTCTTTCACTTCTTTTATCAAATTCTACCATTGCTTTGTTAACTGCATCATTTTTCTCCAAATTTTATCCCAAAGATACTTCATTCATTGAAAAATACGTCTCCAGTTTTCACATTACCCAAACTATCACTTCCCTCATTCATATTTTATTCTTAGCAACCACAACTGTATCATCTGCATATGTCAAAACTACTAGAATCACCATTTCCTTTTGTATCACATATCCAGCATTTTTCATTTTATAAGATACTTCACTCACTACTGCATTCATTATTAATGCAAACAATATCCCACTCGTGGGACATACTTGTCTTATATAATAGTTCATGCATATTTCTTTACTCAGTCACCCATTCACTAACACTCTCACTCTATTATTTTAATATGCAAACATGCACACTCTCCTAATTCTATCACCTATTCCATACTTTTCCACAACATCCCGCAAAGCATCATGTCCTATTATATCAAATGTCATACTAATATTACCTATCATACATTTCACATCTTCCCTTTTACTTATATCATCATCCACAATTTCTCAAACCACCAATAATAATTCTGGGCATATCTTTCCTTTTATACCATATATACTTTTTCCATGATATCACCTTTTCTTACATTCTCGTCTGTATTATTCTCATAGAAAATTATAATCTGTATTATTTACTGTGATAGGTCTCCAATTTTTTTATTTAATTCTTTTCATCTTTCTTTCATTTAAATTTTAATATCCCACTACATAACTCTTCATAAACACACCCTTCTTTCAATAATTCATTCAAAATATTTGCAAAACACTCTCTTTGCCATCATGTTAATTTCTTGTACATTTTATATCCTATACCATCTGGACCTGATACTAAATCAATATTTACTTTCCAAAATACTTCACAAAATTCAGTAATAGTAATTTATTTTTCAAATACTTCCTTAACTCATTCTTGATTTTTTTACACTTATACATATTTTCTACATGCTGTATTAAAAAACTCATAACTTGCCCTTCTGCTTTTGCATTTTTCATTTCACTTACTATAATATTATCCTAATTTATTATTTTATGCAAATATGTAGACACCTCCTCCCTTGTAAATAATATCTCTGCTTAAATACTATTGTCATAATTTTTTTTCAGTTTCTTTTATATATTTCCATATCATAATACTCTGTTGTATTCATATCTAAATTCCCCCATGCATTTCTATATATCTTTCTGTACTTCACTTTCTCTTTCTTTCTTACATCTGCCATTGGGGAAAAATACTTTTTATACTTTTTTAAGTTCAATCCAACATTCAGAACACTTTTTATAAAAGTCCTTCATTGTTATATGATCCCTCCATAAATATAATGCTTCCTACTCTCTAAATTCATCCCATTATTTCTTAACTGTCCCATCTAATATTTTCCTGTTTTTTTTAAATAATGCAGCCACTCCAGAACAACATTCACTACCTAAATTCCATATTATTTTTACCCTACAAAAAAGTCCTTCATTGTTATATGATCCCTCCATAAATATAATGCTTCCTACTCTCTAAATTCATCCCATTATTTCTTAACTGTCCCATCTAATATTTTACTGTTTTTTTTAATAATGCAGCCACTCCAGAACAACATTCACTACCTAAATTCCATATTATTTTTTACCCTACAATTTTTTTTGTTTGTAATCTTTCTTCACTAGTCAGGAATCCTACATCTTCTATAATAATAATAATATCTATATTGCATTTATCACGTCATTCTAGTACCCCTATCCTCCTTTCAATATTAATAAGACTATCACATTTATTGAAATTATTCTAAAAGTATTACTTTTCCTTTAAGGGAAGCATTTTGAAATTTCATTTTCTTATTTTTTATTCTTTCCCCAACTGAATATTTTTCTGAGCTTATGTACAACTATTCTGTGATCCGCAGAATCACAGCTTTCAATATTTTCATTAATTGAAACATATCTAAAACTACTCATCTTTCTTATTAATCTTTGGTGATGTATTTTTATATCTTCCTTTCCTCAGCCTTACCCTAGCACCTCTCAACATCTTTTACACTCCCTTCACAAACATCTGACTTATCACTTTCAGTTTCTTCATTTCAACACTCTCAGTACAGTTACCTTTATCTGACTAAAAATTACATTTTATCTAAGTCATCTTTTATTTTTTCTACTTTTTTCATTAACATCTTTCTCCTACTTCCTCATTACTTTCAGATATTAGAATACTTTCTTCATCATCCTGCTCAATATTATACTGCTGATTATTTTTTACACTCAAACCAAACATGTCCTTCACTTTTACATATTCTACATTCCTTTTTACACTGAATCAGTATATGACATTTTCACACATTAATTACATCTTATTTTTTTGTACACTCGTTTATCAGATGATTGAAAACCCCACAAAAAGGTTTGTGGCTTTCCTATGACCTAATTGTTCTTGTATTACCATCTACATGTATTATAACACTGGGTAAATGCTTTATCACCTCTTTTTCATGTTTTGAAATAACATCCACTTTCTATCCCATTGCAAGTACACCTCCCAACTTTAATTTTCACAATATCAGAAACTGAATAACATATAAATCAAAAAATAATTTAAACATCTTTTAATACAATTTAATTAGTACAAAACTGAACTAACACTGTTTTGTTTTAATCAAGTCTCTTGCCAGAAAATATAAATTAATTCAATGGGTAACCGTCCTTTTTTGCAATAAAATAAAAATTTTTCGAGTAAATCTTTACTCTCAAATGTTAAGTCACAAAATGTCTCTTTTCCCAAATGAATCAAGGATCTAATATCTTTAGCTTCAAAATCCAAAGGTAACACTAAATTATTCCACACAAAATATGTATACTATTTCTTCTTTCTTATCTGAATAAACCTTATATTTTTATTTTTAATAACATTTATAGTACCTTTTATTCTTCCAATTGCATCAGCAAAAGATTTTGTAAAGTGCATCCCACCTGTAAACTTTTGTCCAATTTGAGATTCAATGCCTTTTCACCCAACTCACTGTCCATTACAGAAGCCTTTTCCATTGTATCTGACCACAAAATCTTAGACTCTTCCCCAGGATCACCTTTGTTCAATAAACCAATCATTTTTTTTATCAGCAAACCTCAAGCAATTGCAGTTAAAACTTCTTCAAAATCCTGAGGAATAAAGTAAGCTAGACGCTGACTATTTGTACTATCTACTTGCTTTACAACAGTTTTCTGTCCGACTGACAGAACCACACTGCTGTCACAAACAGAATAAGAATCTTCTCCATTCATTACTAAACAACTTTTCCAAGCTGCCTCCACACCAGGAACATATGCAGGAAGTACAGTAGCAAACATATTCCCCCTCACAACAAAGAGAGTAGGGATCCTTTATTTGTATTCCATTTACAAATTATTTACATCAGTATTATATATTTACTATTTACATATTCCATCACCAATATTTACAGTGAAGAACTGACAATATCTTCTTCGCTGAACCTTTTTCGACAACCATTTGATCATTTTTATAATTGCTGGAAAACCCCATTTTCCATTACATATAATTTTACTTTCATTCCAAATAACCCATGAAAAATAAAACATTTTTTATCTATTCTTATTTTACTCTTTAATATTCTTATAGTATCCATACAGTAACATATCAATGTTTATATCTTATTTTATATTTCCAAATAAATTCACCTCACACAGCTTTTCCATAACTTTCTTACTCTTTTACATGTTAAGAACACATACTCTGCCATTTCCTCTTCACCACAATATAAAGAAACTATTTCAGTTTTTATATGGCATATTGCTTGTGATAGGAAGTTTGTACATAATCTCCATAAAAAACATGATATTCTGCCCTGTTTTTACTCCATTTATTTTTTTTAATAGCTTTTACTTTTCTGCTTGCAGATTTTCCATTGTTTTAATACAAAATTAATGAACCATTACCTCTTCATACCATATTTTTCTTTTCTTATCATCAATCTTTATATTCCACATTCTTATTTTTCATTATAATATTCTATTTTTATTAGATCTAGTTTCTTCCCACAGGTTTTTGCACTTGCAATTGAATATTTTCCCACTAATTTATGCTTTATCCATATTTATACTTTATATAAATTCAAAGAGTCTCCAAATACCTTTGGATTTAATCCTAAACCACCACCTTCCTTATTTCAGTACAACACTCCTCTTTTCACCAGATTCAATCTTGAATCCATATAAAAGAAATTATTATTTCAATTATTTCCTTTTTGTATATTTTTTGAAAAATAAAAGCTTACTAAATATGCCATTTTATTTAACATACAATTAACCAAATTTAATTTATTTTTATTTGATAACATATGTTTTCCATAATGCAAATATTTATTTTATATTTCTTTCTTTATAGCACGTTCCCATTGCCTTGTCTTTGTTTCATTTATACCAAACTCTATTCCTAAAATCTTTATTTCTGTTATAGTAAATTGTGTACCTACTATATTATTATGGCTTCCTAATGCATGACATTTTTAAGATTCATCCCTTTTTCTTTTAATAATTATTAAATACTGAATTACCCTTTCTAGCCAAAATAATTTTTTGTTATAATGACTATGTCACCTGCATAGGTCATTATAACTGGAATGTGCACACATTTTCTTATTTTATATTCTGCCTTTCTAATTTTATTCCTAATTTCAATATTAAATTTATAATTAAAACAAATAAAATATTACGCATTGGACATTCTTGTCTCATCCAATTATTCATTTCTAGTTGCTTACTTAACCATCCAATAATTAGTATTCTCACTCTATTGTTTTTATAAGCAGTCATACATACTCTTATTAATTTTCTTACTAATAGTGCTGTTATCAAAAGACTTCATAACACTTTATTCTCTGTTGTATCAAAAGCTTTATTAATATCTCCTACCATTAATGTTACTGGCTTCTACTACTTCCCTTATAATCATTAAAAGGTTTTAACAATCTCTACCTTTAATACCAAATACACTTTTTTTTATTATATTTTGTATTTTATTTTCCATCCTCTTCTACATAATCTTCATTAATATCTTATAGTCAGTATGAATACTAGTGGCCTCTATTTTTTGATTTTTTTTAATTCTTTTTCTCCATAAGAATTTGAAGATTAAAGTACAAACTGCCTTATACTTTAAAGCCTCTTCCATCCATTCATTCAAAATATTTACAAAATAAACTTTTTGCCAGTCCTAGAATTTGTTATACATTTCATAACCAATTCCATCTAAACCTGCTACTGAATCTATATAAACTTGTTTAATTATTTTATCTAATTCTTTAATCTCTTTTCCAAATTCTTTATTCATTAAATCTGTGAATTTTTTTAACTTGCCAATCTTTTTGTATTTCTTTTCTTCCCTTCTTTTTATGCATCTCTTCTACAACTTCTACCCACTATTTATATAATTTATTTGATTTTTCTTAACATCACCATTTTTATCCCTCATTTGCCTTTCTTTTACTACTTTTACCAAACATGATGATACCTTTTCTTTTTTCCCTTGTGGTAAATATCTTTGTTTAAACAACACATTTTTATATATTTTTTTCATATATTACTTATTCTTTTATAAAAAAAATTCCATTCTATTATATTCTAAATTAAAAAAATAAATAAATATTCTACATTTTCAAAAAAAAACTTTCAAGCAGTAGACCCATAACAAGTGGTGTACCACATGGTTCAATCATGGGGCCTCTGTTGTTTGGGTTATACTTTTCTGAGGTGCAGGCCAAAACTAGTGGGCTATGGCTTACCAAGTCTGCATATCACTGCAAGATAGGCACTGTCAATTCCCCTAATGATGTGAACATCCTCCAAGAGGGTCTCACCCAAACAAATGAATGATGCCAGAAACATGGCCTCAAACTGAATGCCAAAAAATGCATTATCATCCCCTTTGGAGAAAGTGACATCCCCACAAATTATCACATTAATCACAACATCCTAAGCATGCAATCAATCGTGAAGGACTTGGGCACCCAGGTTGATAGCAAACTGACTTTTGACCACCATATTGTCTCCATTGTATGGAAAGCTTTCTACATGGCCCACCTCATTAGGAAGGGTATCTCATCCAGGGGAAAAAGGAGGTCATAACATCCCTGTATTCTTCCCTTATAAGACCCCTTATTGAGTACAATGTCCCTTTCGGCATGTTCCTCACAAAGCACATGTGGCAGCTGGAGAGATCACAGAGGTTCCTCACTAGGAGAATCTACCCTATACAGATAGGCTAAATGCCCTGTCCCTCTACTCAGTCTCATACAGACTCCTCAGAGATGACCTCCATCTGGCATACAAAGCAATCTCAGACCCCACCTTGATGTGACTGCTGCTTATCCGCAAGTCAAGCGCCACTCGAATAACCTGCACATGAGACCTCAACCCAGTCTGTGACATCAATAGGACTTGTTGACGGGAAAGATTTGTGTCCCAGAGACTACCCTTTCTGTGCAAAAGACTCCTTTTGCATGTCAAGCAGAGTATCTCATTAACCCCTTTTAAGCACAACCTGGATAACTGGATGGGGAACAGAAAATACACTCCTGGGTTTCTACCTGTGTCCCTGCTGAACAGGGGCATCAGGTGCTGACTTGTCAGAACATGGACTAAATTCATGGCGCGGCTTGTAAGTGCCTCAAGGCCATTAGCCTAGTAACTTCCTATTATCCTATGATATACATCAATGTACTTCTCTTTCTCTCTCTTTCTTCTGTTTATTTCCCAACCTAAATAAGTCTGTCTATATTTCTTTTTAAATACTATACATCACTCAGTCCAGTTTTTGTAAAGTGGTACCATTGTTAAATGTTCTTTCCATAACTGTGCAATTACATCCATTCCATTACCTTCTATATTCCTTTCTTTTTCATTTATTTTTATTCCTTTTCCTATCATAATATATCCTTTATTTTCTTTCATTTCAATCCATATTGCAAGATGGTCTGAAAATCCTATCCTTACTACTGCTTCTTCTTCTATCTTTATTCATTCTGATAATATAAAACAATCTCTGTTTTAAACATATTTCATATGCCCATCATTTTCCTTTACCTAAATACAATTCTCCACATTTTCTTACTTCCTTCATTATTTTCATACATTTTCCTTTTCTTTCTATTTTCTATAATAAATATAATCTCCTGTTATTATTATATTCATCTTCACTATAACATAATCTATTACTTGCTGAAATTAACTTTTTTTTCTTTAACTATTACATAGGCATAAATTGATATAATTCTATATATTTTCTTGCCATGTGATGTCTAAGATAATCTGCCATTCTTACTAAAACATTATTTAGTATTTAACTGTTCTCCTACATAAAACTGCAATTCCAGAACAATATTTGTTTCAAAAATCCATATTAGAAGCCCATTCAATAAGTTATGTCTGTAATCTTTCTTCTTTTGTTATAAATTTTATTTCTAATACAATTATGTCTACATCACAATTTTACACCATTTTATTATTCATATTCTCATTATATTTATAAAACTGTTCACATTTGCAGATAATACTCTTACGTTACTCCTTAATTTATTTTTTAATCTGTTGGATATTGTTTATTTTTCCTTTCATTTCATTTCTTCTTTCTATCCATTTCCTTTCATTTTTCTGCTACATTTATACACTTAAACAACTGTCTTTTATGATCTCTTAACTATTTTACCTAAAGAAGTTTTCTTTTTAACTAGTCTAACATATCTTCTTTATCACTAACGTCGGAATATATTTCTACATCTGTTCGGTTCTTGCTCACTAACTTCCTTCACTTCTGTTATTTTTATTTCTTTGCTTTAACTTACCTTTTTTTCTATCTCTTTTCTTACTTCACTTTTATTTCCATGTTCTCTATACAATCCATTGCTAAATGTCCCTTTCATTTACATTTATAACATTCCATCTCACAATTTTCTTGTCCTATGTCCCAATTTTCCACACATGTAACATCTTCTTTTTTCATAATTATTCACAAAATCCTCCTCCTTTCCACATAAAAATGATTTTACTTGCTCCCAACATGCTACTAAACCTTGATTCCCCTCTGAATGTATAACACTTGGTATATGTGTGTGATGTTATCATTTTTGATGTTTAAAATAGCATTGTTATTCCATCCCCCAGTCCACAAACCGTTCTCATCATAAACATTTACAATATCTAGTACTTCTTTATAAATGTCTTTGGAAGGTCTCTCTTTCAATCTCTGTTTAAAACTGTATATGTAATTTTTTGTTGTCTCTCTGAATGTAATCTTTATAAAACACTCATTCCATGAATTTTCATTTTTCTTTTTTTCAAATGCACTAATAAAGTTCTCCATTCCTTGCACAGTATGAAATATAATGTCACAGAAGTTCTCTCTTTTGATAAGAGTAAATGCTCTTACCTCTTGCACTGTAACACCCAGAGGTAAAACAAAACTGTCCCAAACCTTGTACCTGTTTAATGGAACTTACTTTGCAGCCTTACCACCAATTTTCTTTTATTTACATTTTCTGGTTTACTTCTTTTCTCCTCCTCTTCCCCTATTTTTTCTAGTATCGCTCACCAGGTGGCTTCATTGCTGTTATTGAGTTCACTTTGAACAATCATTTCTTGCAATATATCATCCCACAACCCTCCTGACTGGAGGAATGTTACATCATACTCATCAACTTTTTCTTTCAACTCCACAAAAAGGTTTTGTTGAATCAAAACTTCTGAATCTACTATAACATCATCTCCTTAACCAGCATTCACCCCTGCTCCCTCACTTCCAGTTTCCATGATGCACAGATGTCTTCCCAGCGGCCACTGTGCTAGAACTGGGGTGTGTGCTTGTAATCACTGGTGATACTCAAAATAATTGCCATAACGATAGAGATCTTTTATTGATATACAAAAATAGCTTTTATTTGTAAAATATTCACATAATTGCAAACATGCACATATGTATAAATATAAAAATCTGTTTATACATATTCACAATTTCCTTTACAATCATGCCAAATTTTTAACATTATTAGGCCCCTACTACTTTTCCATCACCACCATCTGACTTCACTTAATATTGTTGCTAAAATCCACTTACCATTAAAAAATTAATTTATTGTTTCATTCCATATAACCCATCTAACATCAAATACAGTTTTAAATATTCTTTACTTCTATTCTTATAATATCCATATTGAATCATAACCTATGTTTATTTCATCCACCTCTTCTATATCTTCAAAAAACTCTTCTTTATATAGTTTTCCCCATAACTTTTTACTCTTTTACATTTCAAAAACATGTTTTGTAACTTTTTTTTTTGTCAATGTAAAAGTATTCTATCAATTTTCTTTTTATATGGCATATTTTCTTTTACTGGCAATTTATTTATTACCAGTCTCCACAAAAGTTCTTGACATTCTACTTTCTGATTACACCATTTGCTTATTTGTATTACTTTAATGTTTTCATCTGTTAGATTTTCCCATGGTTTTACACAGTAATGTTTTATGATTACATTCTTATAACATAGTTTTTATCTTTTTCTATCTCATCTATTTTTATTTTCCACAAAAAATATTTTTCTTGGTAATATTTTATTTCATTTATACACTCTTTTTCTTTTAGTCTTTTTTACCATTCACCAAAATTTATCACTCTTAAATTTAAACAGTTTTACTACTAATATCTGATCTTTTTCAATTATCCACTTTAACACTCTGTATAAATTTAATAAAGCCGCATATACTACTGGGTTAATTAACCCTAAACCTCCTTTTCTTCATTTATATAAAAAACTCTTCTTTTTACTGTGTTTAATCTAGAACCCCATATACATACAAAATATCTGCAATAGTTCCTTTTGTACATATTGTGTATAGTTTGTTTCATTTGTATTCTAGTAGAAATTATGTTTTGCCTTTTTGAAAATCAATAAAATATTTTGAAAAAAAAAGAAATATAAAGTAGAAAAAAAAATATATATATATATATTCTTGGTAACATAAAGGTACTTGCTAAGTATGCTATTTTCCCATCAGTACTGAATCTATCAAATAAGCCTTTTTTCTGAATGATAATTTATATGTTTTCCAGAAAAGACATGTTTGCTTTATTTGTTCTGTTTTCGCCATTGAATTCTACTTGCATCTTTTTACCCAAATATTATACCTAATACAGAAAGTTCATTCATTACAAAATATATATCCCTGACCTTTACTATATCACCTAAATCTTTACTTTTCTCTTTATTTAAAGCAATCCCTATCATCTCTTGACACTCATTTGTGCAAATTATTACTTTTTTATCCATTTTGTTTTTATTATTATAATGTCATCTGCATATGTTAACAGAACTGGAATTCTTAACCCTTCAGATGTTATATACCCTATCTCCATTTGCAATTTATTTCACATACTATCACATTCCTAACTAATGCAAGAGTATACAACTCAATGCATATCCCTGTCTTACACCACTCTTCTTAGGCACCTCTTGTCTTAACCAGCCATTTACAAGTATTTGTACTTTATTATTACTATACACTGGCATACATAGTTTCCTAACCATCAATTATATTATATTCTTTCATTATTACCCATGAGGTCTCATGTTCAATTGTGTAAAATGTCTTATTAAGGTCTCCTATCATGATTTTCACTTCTTTTCTGTTCACAATATCATTTACAATGCCTCTATCATTAATAATTCTTGACAACCATTCTCCTTTATAGTATATATGCTATCTTCCATAATATTATGCATTTTAATTTCAAATCTCCTTTGTATTATTTTCAGAAAGATCTCATAATCATTATTATTTAATACTACTGGTGTCTAGTTTTTTAATTATCTTCTATCTTCCTTCATCCATATGAATTTAAGTATTCCACTGCATAATTATTCATACATAAAACCTTCATTAAACCATTTATTCAAAATCTTCAAAAAAATACTTTTTTGCCAGTCCCTTAAATTTTTATACATTTCATAACCCATTCCATCTGAGCCTGCAACCAAATCCATATTTATTTTACCTAATATTTTATGTAGCTTATTTAAAGAAATCTTCTTTTCCAACTCATTATTCTCTTTTTCTGTTTACTTTTTTACTTTCCATGTTTTTTCACTACTTTCTTTTTTCTTTAAACATTTCTTGTACATATTATACTACACTATGCATAATCTTTTCCCTGAGTTCTTTACTATTTTTTCCTTCACATTTATTTCTTCCATTACACTGCCATATTCCTTTATTAATCTAAGTGATCCTTTTTCTCTTTTTCCTTCTAAATAATATTTTTGCTTATATAACATTTCTTGCATGTTTTCTTTCATATAATTAATTTTCTTTGTCAAAGTACTTTCTATGATTATCTTCTAAATCTTACAATGCAATGTTATATGTTCTTTTTTATTTTTTCTGTACTTTTCTCACATCATATTGCCACTGTAAAAAACATTTTTTTTATTTTTTTCTTAAATATCATCCACCATTCTCACCACTTTTTAAAAAATGTTCTCATAGTAATATGATCTCTCCATAATTGTATTAATTATCTCTTTCCTTCTTCATTCCATGCTTTGTCATTTATCCTTTTTATTCATTTGCCTGTTTTTATGTAGTCCTTATTTTCTTTTATCTCTAGCCATATTGCAAGATGATCACAAAATCCTGATTCAACTACCTCCCCTTCTCCTATAATTAAACTTTCTGATACTATAAAATAATCTATTTCAGTTCTATACATACCGCTTTTGTAAGTCCATGAATTTTTGTCCCAAAGTCTTAACTTACCACATCTTATCACTTCTAACATTCATATTCATCACTACATAGTCAAAAATCTGACTGAATAAGCTTTCCCTTTCTTTGCAATTAGTATAAAAGCATATAATGTTATAATTCTATATACTTGTTTTTCCCATTTTAAATCTAAAATGGTTAATCTTCACAGTTTTCCTAAAGTTACATTTAATATCTTCACTGTATTTTCATAGAATATGGCAATTCCAGAACATCTCTCATTTCCCAAATTCAAGATTTTAAGCAAAATAAAACAAACTTTTAAAGAAAACAAAAAAGACAGTAAACTTCAGTCACCAATATATATATATATATATATATATATGTGTGTGTGTGTGTATGTATATATATATATATATATATATATATATATATATATATATATATATATATATGGGTTACCTTAATTTGATCTAAACTCATTTGGTCGAATGTTCATTTGATCGACAACCACTATTCAAGGCAAATAACAGGGAGTTGTCCCCCTGCCCAAGGTTGTGCGACCCTGGAGTTGGTATACATATAAATATATATATATATATATATATATATATATAGTTAGGTGGGGTGTGGTGGGCACAGCCCCTCACCTATTTTCATTCATAATCTGTACTTTTTGTGTTATTTTCTTCTTTTGACGGAAACTAGGTGGGGGGCTTTGCCCCCCCTAACTATATATACCAACTCCAGGGTCGCACAACCTTGGGGAGGGGGACAACTCCCTGTTATTTGCCTAGAATAGTGGTGGTCGATCAAATGAGTTAAGATCAAATGAAATTTCGATCAAATGAAGGTAACCCATATATATATATATATATATATATATATATATATATATATATATATATATTGTTGTGTCTTTCGGCTTTTTCCGGTTAGGGGTCACCACAGCGGAACTCCGGTCCGCTAATGATTGGCAGTAGATTTTTATGTGCCGAGTTGCCAGCCCTGACGCATAACCTTCCACGAAGGTACGCCCATTCATGCATGTCTTTACACAGAAGACGCTCTTGCTGAGAATCGAACCGGACAGTGTCTTACTGTGAGGTGACAACTCTACCGCAGCACCACCACTGCAGTATATAATATATATATATATATATATATATATATATATATATATATATATATATATATATATATATATATATATACACACACACACATACATGCATACACACACATACAAGTATAATATGTTTACAAACTTTATTCAGAAGAGACAAGTGATTTCATCTCTATCAGAACAGAAAGACATCAGACATCATTATAACATAAAACTCAACTTAAATAATCAGTCACATGACACCAATTATTTATATATTTACTTAAAGTCACAGATGTAAACCTAAAATATATATAAAACAAGATAGATACATTTCTACGAACAAATAATTTTTATCTAATTTGAGCCTTCAACTTTAAAAAAACATCCAATGGAGGCTAATTCATTAAGCCCCAGCCAAACAACTGCATTCAGTAATAAAATGCAATATAGTTCCTTTTTTCTAAAATTAGTTGCCAAGACCATCCTCTAGGATTTTTCTTTATTTTCTCAATGACTATAAATTTAAAGGTATTTCCCGGGTACTCAGATGTATGTTTAAATAAAGGATTGGTTGATTTCTGCTTATTAGTTTCACATATATATGCTCATACATCATTTTTTTTTAATTTTCTTTTTCTGTAGTTTACCAGTTAACCAACAGAATTCTTTATTCCCTTTTACTACCCTCCAGTTTATGTCTTCTTAATCATTTATTTCAGAGCCTTCTTCTATGTCCTCTATTATTTTTCTCATCTAATTTTTTTTCTCTTTCTACTATTTCTAAAATGTCTTCTCTTTTTCCTTTTTTACTTACTGTTGTTTTCATTTTTGTAATCCATTCATAAATGTCCAATGTTGTTACATTTATAACATTTCAGTTCATGTGTTTTCCATCACATCCAATTTTCCCACTAATGTAACGTTTTCTTTTGTTACAGTTACTTATCAAATGTCCTTCTTTTCCACAATAACACATGTTTGGGTTGTCCCCAGTATTTTACAACACCCCTATTCCCCTCCACATTTATCATGCTTGGCATAGGTATACTTTCTTCTCTTTCTGTTTTTAACACAGTAATACAATCCCTGCCACCAGTCGATAAAGCCCTTTTGTCATAAACTTTTGCAATGCCCAGTACTTCTCAAATGTCCTTTCAAAGTCTTTCTTTCTACTCTGTTTGAAATTGTACATGAATATTCTTTTTTTTTGTTTGCCTGTTAAATGCTTTTATCACATAAAGATTCCATGGGTGACAGTCTTTCATTTTATTTAATAGTCTCTAAGAAAATTTTCCATAAAAAAAAAAAAAGTCTCAAATATGTCACAAAACGTCTCTGTTAATAAGAATAAATGCTCTTACCTCATGTGGGTTTACACCAAATATAGCCTTTAAATTGCCCCATACTTCATACCTGTCCCTTTCTTTGTCTTCTTTACTTTGAATCCTTACCCTGTACTGCTGTAATTTATGATCCGACCTGGAATCAGGTTGACTGGTATGAAAAGGTGGCTTATTCTAATTAACAATATTATATGCTCTTTGTTCAAGTTTCTCTTGTTTCCCATTTTTGTAGTGTTTTCATGCCATGTTAATCTTCAGTCATGTCCAATTCTGCAGCACAGTAAAAATCAAAATGCTCATTAATCTTTTAACCACGTTACCTAAATCCTTAATAATCTGACTCTAATGAGACTCAATTTCTGATCATTATACACATCAGTTATATGCCAATTTTGTCAAAACAATTGACAAGTCCTTTACAAAAGCTGGCTTTTTCACTTAGATAATTAAGAAACTTATTCCACTATGTGTCCCAAACAAGGACTTTATGTTTGTACATTTTCTTTTCAACATCACTGAGCAGAAATTTAAAGCCAATGAAAGTATTCAAAGGACTGGAAGGATTGGCGAACAGCTTATAAATCCATTAACAGTTCTGGTAAAAGGTTCTCTGAATTTTGTGGTGAAGACATCTTCTCACTCATCTCAGTTTCAGAGGTTATGGAATTATCAAACAAACCTTGAGAACTCATAGTATAATTCTGATTACTCACATTACCTCTTGGGGCAACAACTAGTGAAATAATATTGCAGTTATTATTATTATTATTATTATTATTATTACTATTTGTGGTTCTAGTTAACATCTGCAAAGCATTATAAAATATTTGAGGCACCAAATGTAAGGTTAAGGAAAAAGCGTCGTCAGGATTACAATTTAGTCACAGCAGCCAAATATTTTTTTACAGCAAACAAAAATCCTGCAAGAAACCATGACAGAATTCTACCCAGTGGATGTTAAAAATATAATAAAATACAAACATCGCTTTGAAAATGGCTAAAGCAAACATTCAGAAATAATCTCCAAGGAATTAACAAAAAGAACCATTATATACAAAATGTTTATCACTTTTGTCTCCAAAAAATAACATCACCAGAACAAATCTGCAAAACTCAGAAATAATCTTGAATAGCATTCCTGAAAATATCACATATTAACTCTTAAAAAAGCACCAAATAAAAAATAACAATGAATACACTAAACATATAGATACACAAGCATAAAAATAAATATAATAAAATAAAATACAAAAAGTGTTTATCAAAATTTGTGTACATATGTACAAATAAAAATTAAAAAAAATATGAAAGGTGTGTACATAAAAAGAAAACTAATAAAAATACAAAAGGTGTATATATATGTTTCTGTTTTTAATGCACTCATTATAACGTTTAGTATTCCATGTGTCTTTAAGAGTTAAGGATTAGTTGCAACTCTTTTAGGAAATGTGTTTAAGATTTTCTTACTCTCTTGCACGTTTGTTCTCAAGAAATCTTGATGTTTTTTTTAGGGATGAATGCTCTAGTTCTTGTATTAAACGGTCTGTTTTATTAATTCATTGTAGTTCATTTATGAGTGTTTTTGTCTAATTTCACAGTGGTAATTCAAAATAACAAAGCAAAATGTTAGCCTACTGATTCAGTATATAAATCTAAATTTTATGGCACTTTTGTCTCTGTGCTCTAAGACTTCTTCAGAAATTAAGAGATTACAGATAGCCATGACTTTCCTTTAAATACTCATAAAACAGGAAATTGTATCATTATTAACATCACATACAAACTCTAAAACATGAGTCAGTAAACAAACTATTCAAATAAACATTTAATGAAGCAATTTCTGTTAATTAAATTTTAAGAATGCAACAAGAAAGAATGAAATGGTTATAGGTTCATAGGTTGGTACTAGTGTATCAGCCCTAGGGCCTATACAAGCCTAGCCATAACAATTCCCTGGCTATTTCTTTCCACACTATTTACTTCCCTGGACCCCTGTCTAGCAGGGTGACTGACATGATCCCCAGGGTGAATGTTCTTTCTCCCATCCAATCATCAAGGTTCCTTTTGAAGAGGGTCAAAGAGGCGCTCTGTTTGACATGTATGGGCAGTCTATTCCAGAGTCTGGGGAGTCTCTGGGTCAGGAACCTATCCCTCCAGCATGTTTTGTTTATTGTGATGACAAGGTTTAGATCCCTGGATCATGTGGCTCTGAGGAATTGGGATTTCTTTAAGTGTAGCATGTCCAACAGCTTTGGGTTTGACATGGCCTTGTATGTTAAGCAGAGATCGCCTCGGAGTAGACGATATGCAACAGAGAATAGCTGGAGTTTTTTAAGGTGGTCAGCATAGGGCATCTGCTTTAGGCCTGTGATTCTTTCAGTGAGGTATTTCTGCGGTCTTTCCAGTTGTTGCAGATGTCTTGAGAGGTACATACCAAATGGGGCATTGTATTCTATAATGGGTCTAATGAGGGATGAATACAGTGGGACAATGACCTCCTTTTTTCTGGATGAAAATCACTTAGTGATAAGGTGTGCCACATAGAAGGATTTCCTGACTTTTGTGGCGATGTGGTTATTGAAGGTGAGACCACTGTCCACCTGTGTCCCGAAGTTTCTTATCACACTTTCAGTGTTTAGTGTACTGCCACCTATGTGGTAATTCACGGGTACATGTTTTTTCCCAAAGGGGATAACTATACAGTTCATGGCATTGAGCTTGAGCCCATGGCTCTGGCAGCAAGCATCTGTTTCTGTAAGGCCCTTTTGTAGAGTATCCACATCATTTGGGGATTCAATAATGGCTCCCAGTTTGCAGTCATCTGCAAACTTTGTTAGCCAGAGTCCCTTAGTGTTGGCCTGTACTTCAGAGAAGTAGATGCCAAACGAGAGATCCCAGGACTGAATCCTGAGGTACTCCACTTGTCTGGAGCTGGATTTGGAGTCTGCTACTTTTACAGTGTGGGTTCTGTCAAGTAAGCCAGTTGGCAACCCATCAAGTGACGTAGGGATTAATGCCCAGCTTAGTAAGTTTATCTCTGATTCCAGAGTGGGGGATTGTGTCAAACACCTTGGTCCAGATAGGCTGCGTGGACTGCCTTACCCTCATCCACGGCTCTGGAGACTGATTTGAAGAAGTCAATCAGGTTCAGGAGACAAGATCGGCCCTTCATGAACCCAAACCGGGTGGGGTCCAGTGTTTGAAGATTGCCAATGTCTTTGTTTATAAGTTCCATGATAATACTTTCCATGGCCTTGTAGATCAGGCTCATCAGAATGATGGGGCAGTAGTTCCCGGGATCCAAGGTGGATCCCCCCTTGTGGAGTGGGATAACTGTAGCTGTGCACCACTCAGTGGGCACGAAGCCTGAGGTGAGGGTATGATTAAACATGACACTGAGGTGAGGTGCCAGTTAATTTTAAAATTCATGTAGTACACAGCATGGCATGTCATCTGGTCCCATGGATGCTGTATTCTTAGCTTTGGAGAGTGCTTTTCTTACCTGTGTGGCTGTTATTACCAGAATTTCACAATCTTCCAATATTGAGATGGGACATTTAGGGGTGAAGTTGACACTGAATCAATCTGCCAGGATATTGGCAATATCCTTGGGATCAGTATATTTAATGCTATTCTGTTGTAGCTCAGAGCAGATCTGAGCATTGCCATTTAGATTCTTGACATAGTTATAAAATGCCTTGTGGTTGTCTTTGGAATCTTTGGCAATTGTATTTTCATAACTAGCTTTGGAGGATTTTATGAGGGATCTCAGCTTCTTACTGAGGCTAGTAAGGGAGTTTTTTGCATCCTGGGATTTTCCTCTTTTCTGCAACAGTTTCTTCCTTTTGTTGTAAAGTTTGTTTATGGCAGGGGACCACCAGATTGGCATCCTTTTTTTGGAGGAGAGCATCTTGGTTCTATTTGGGATGGCACGATTCATGCATGAGTGGATGTGCTCATACACTGCCTTAGTGTAGGACTCAGCAGTCGAACTTTCAGTACCAGTCTGCATGGGTGTCATGAAGTTTGTAACTTCTGACTTGAGTAGCATGAAGTTAGCTTTGGAGAAGTTTTTTATCGAGGTTTCTTTACTGGTGGTTGGGGGTGGGATGCGGATGTTAAGGGTGATTAGCTTATGGTCTGACCTGACCAATGAGGGGGTGACAATAGGTGTGGAGCATCAATTTCCCATGTTGGTAATGATCAGGTCTACAATACTGGAGCCCCTGGTGGGACTATGGATTAGTTGATCCAGGGCATTGGAATTTATGAATTCCAAGAACAGTTGGGCAAAGGTGTTGGTACACGAGTAGTTTTCCCAGTTAATGACAGGGTAGTTGAAATCACCCAGTATTAGGGTGCTTGGTTGTATATTAATATTTTCCAATATGTTTAGAAAGGTGTAGTGAGAATCTTGGGGCATGGTGGGGGATCTGTAGCAAGCTACAATTTGAATTGCAGTCTTACCTAGTGTTAGTTACACCTGGAGAATTTCAGATGCATTGTGTTGGGCAACTAACCTGGTGGTGTGAATATCCTTGGTGAATATGGACACTCCTCCATCTTTAGTGTTTCGATCCTGGTTTGGTGGCTGAAAACTGTGGTAAGAGTTGTAGCCTGATACTGCAGGGGTGCTCTCTGGAGCCTTGAACCAGGTCTCAGTTACTGCACAGATATCGATGTTCTCCATTTTTTGGAGTACCTCGAGAGAGTGCATTTTGAGGTTTAGACTTCTAGCATTGAGTAGCATTACCTTCAGATTTTGCATGCTTGTACCTGTTATGGTGGTGGTTATTTGTATAATTTGTTAATGATTCATGTTTTATAGTTTGTATGTGAAGCGATAATGATGTAATTAATATGATACGTGTACCTAAAGGAAATGAGTAACCGGGTATTTCACTGTGTTAACTTGCAGTGTTTAGGTACATTTACTGAATGGAGAGAGTTGACGACAGTTAACACAATACCCTGACCCTATGTAGAAAAATGGGAAAAGGGGGACTGATGATGATGATGATAGGTACATTTACACAGCTTTGGGCTTATGTCAGTACTTTGCTATTGAAGTTGATTTTGACAATGATCTTAGTGTGTTTTTCTGCTTCCCTATCTACCCCCCTTCTTCCTCTTTTAAGCATCCGTCATCTGTCCACATGTGGAACAGCATAATACTGCAGTTGGAAATATGTACACTTATATAGCTTTATACAGTGTTTTGCGCTATTCTAGGTATATGCTAAGACTACCAATTACACTACTGTATTTTGCAGATTTATTGGTCTCAAGTTCATGTGTTAATTTCTCATGAAACTCAGCAACAGCCCTGCAGACAGTGTTCCATGCATAGATGTGTTTACTTACATATTTGTTGCACTGCTTGTTTATGTATACTAAAAAGCACAAGGATGCACTGCTGACTGCTTCGTTATAGATATTTAATGACTTCCTTTGTTGCCTCACAGTGCTGCTTAGCTATTCAACTCTTGCCCATGCACAATGCACCTGTGTGAATCCTGGCCTCAATTATGAAACACAGTTGAAAGAGATTTCAAACAGTGTTTTCGTACGGTTGAATCTTCCAAAATAAAATTGCACAACTTATATAACATAATTCACATCCTACTAATGTAGAGATAAGTCAACAAGCAATAAATAGTAGTATTGCTGGAACTGAATTCATCCTCAAGTCTTGGTGAGTACCTTCACAAGGCTGACCCTGTTTTTCACAAAATCTTATCAAGATGACACTAATATATAGACTGTATTTAATATAGCATATATCATGGACAGAAGTAGGTTAAAAATACAAAAAGTCAGCTGGGTGCACAAAATCCAGGATAAAAAGTACCCAATCCTGGTAGGCGCACTGGTGCCAGTACTGGAAAAAATGACAGTGTAGAATCCTCAAGACATGGAAACATTCCTACTATGGTGCTAGGCCAGGCCCAGGGTGAGGATGGCCCACCTGTTGTAGAAGGTAGTTGTATTCCACAAAAATCACAAAAAAGGATTGGCCAAAAAAGAGCCATAAAGATGACAAAGAAGACTACTGAGAAAAAAAATGAAACTATATTGTGACTATTATGCAAGAAGCCCAGAATTTCCAGACAGAAGATATACAAAAAGATTAAGAGAGAAATTAGAGGAAAGAAAAATACTTGCACAAGAAAAACTGTCAGAAGCTTCAAATAAAAATATTTCCATTTATACAACAGGTTTATGAAAAAATATTATACAGACCAAGAAACATTTGCCCATTTGGAAAAAGAAGCAACTGAGGAATTAAGAAAATATAAAGAATAACATCTAGAGATGTTTGAAAGGTATAAAAAAATAATATAAACATGGGAAAGAAAGAGAGAGCTGATATAGTGCAATATTAAAGCAAATAGAAAGTCAAATTAATCAATACAAAAAAGGCAGCCCCAAAGATATCCAAAGAGAAATACAGGCAAAAGCATCCAAATATGGACAATTTCACAATAGAAAAACTAAGATGACAAACAGGGAATGTACAGCAGAATATTAGTAAAGCAGAAGTTAAAAAATAGAAGATAAGGTTATGGAACACCTGCGAAGTGAAAGATTTAGTATAGAAAGTCTGACACAGGTTATATCACAGCATGATAGAACAAGTCCCACAAGTAAGGAGAAACAGGAGGAGCAGGAGACATCCAAAGAAGAAATATGGACAAGGGAAAGAAAGAGAGATTTAATATGGGGCAATATATATGCAAAGGAGAAAGGAAAAATAATCAATACAAAAAGACCAGTACCAAAGATATTTAAAGAGAAATTCAGGCAAAGGTATCCAGATATGGAAAATTTTACAATACAAAAAAATAAGAAAATAAAGAGGAAAAATAGAAAAGAGGAATAGTAATGGAGAAGTTAAATCAATAGAAACTGAGGTTATAGATTATCTGTGAAGTTAAGGATTTAGTGTATAAAATCGAAATCTGATAACATCACAGCAGGATACAGCAATGAATCCCCAAATTAAGGAGAAACCAGTGCAATGGGAAACATCAGATCAGTTGCCATATGAAGATACTTTGGCGCCTTTCACCGTAAACCAGTACAAAAGTTCAGCTGGAGTTGCACAGCAAAGGAAGGGACAGGAAACTATAGCAACTCTGACACAGTCAACATTGTGGAGTGATAGTGATATGAAAGACCAATGGATGACACAGGATGAAACTGAAGAGAATTTGGCACAGGAAGATGCTCTGGAACTTTCTATAGAATGTCCATCGGAAATGGAGAACAAAGTATATGCCCTCAGTTTAGAAGAAAATGATCTAAGAGAAGAGTTACTTGATTTAATAGAGATGGACAGACATATTAAGATCAATGAAAGAAATAGACTACAGAAAGTCAATAAAACCTATGAACACAGTAATTAGGACTGTTCACAGAGATTCATGCGATATAACTGAAGTAAATAGAATATATTACTGTGCAGCTACATTAATAACAGATAAAGTCTTACCACAAAACACAGGGTAGTAATGGGAAGAAAGGGGAGAAATCAAATGCCATAATGGAAGAATCGAATAGACAAAACTATAAAGATATTTAAGACAAGAAATATTAGTGTTAGAAGAGTATAGAAGAGGGGACCGATCAACAAAAATACTCAGAAAGATAGACATGATAAAAGTAATACACAGTACCAAAACAGATCAGGATTTATTGTGCACTATCGCAAATAATAAACTAAAAATATCAGCAGAGGCAGAAAAACTTAGAAGATATGCAAATAAATATAAAGGAAAAGTACAGAATAAGCAATTTATTGATGATCCCAAAAAGTTTTATAGAGAAATGGGAAACATGGCAAAAGGAATTTAAACACCACTGAAAAAAGAAGAAATAGATACATTTTGGAGAAATATCTGTGAAGATCCTGTGGAACATAACAAAGGTGCTAAATGGATATAATAAATAAAACAAAGAAGAAGAAGATCAAATGCACAGGACATGAAATGGGATGAAGTAATGGCCAGAGAGATTGAAACAAAGTTAAGAAAAGCTCCTAATTGGAAAAGCCCAGGCCCAGATGCAGTACCTAACATCTGGCTAAAAGTATTAACATATTTCCATGAAGATTTAGCCCTGAGTAAGAACAATTTATAAGTACACCCTGACCAGACAACTGCCTGGACAACAACAGGAAAACCAATACTCTAATTAAGAACTAGCCTGCAAACTATCCTAAAATCTGTAGACCAATAACTTGCCTTCTGACAATGTTTAAACTATACACTAGAAATTATTCCAACATAGCTTATAGTCATTTAGAAGAAAACTCAATCATGGCAATAGAATACAAGGGTAACAAAAGAAAGTCATATGGAACAAAGAATCAGTTGTTGTTAAATAAAGTCATAAAGAAGAACTGTAAAAGGAGGAAGAATCTACGTATGTCCTGGATATATAATAAACAAGCATTCAATGGTATCTTACATTCATGGAATAAAAAGTGCTTAAAAATTTATACACCCTACACTGATTGATTACATTACAATGTCCATGAAACAGTGGCAAACCACTTTGCTGTTAAGCCATGATACAGGAGAAATTATTATTCCAGAGATTAAAATTCAAAGGGGTATAATTCCAGGATAAAACTTCGTCATCGGTGCTCTTTTGTCTTACTCTTAACCCATTAAGCTTTCTACTTAACAGATTAGGTCATGGCCACAATTTGGCTCCCAGAAAACAACAAAGTGTAAACACTTATCTTCTTTTTTTGTCGATTTAAAACTATATAGCAAATCAGATGAAGAACTGAAAGCACAACTGCAAGTGGTCAAAACATTTTCAAATAATATAACAAAGTCATTTGTTCTTGATAAATGTGCAAAAGCAACTTATAAAGCAGGAAAGCTGCAGCACCAAGAAAATATCAGTTTGGGACAGGAATGTGATATAAAGGAATTTGAGCATGAGGGAATGTATAAATATTTGGGAATATTTGAAGGATCAACAATATAATATGAACAAATGCAAATAAAACGTAATAAGGAATATTTTAGAAGACTAAAATTAGTACTGAAAATAGCTTTGACAGCTAGGAACAAAGTCCAAGCTGTAAACCAATTTGTTCTTCCTGAGCTAACTTACAGTTTTGGAGTGAGTAAGCACTGACTGGCCCCAAAGGGTGCAGGATCAGTTAGACAGGAAAACAAGAAGGATGGTTCACGCTTATCAAATGATTTATAAAAATCAGTGTATACCAAGACTACATATTCTCCATTCAGAAGGCTGTATGGGCCTCCTCAAAATTGATTACATGTACAGATATGCAATCATAGGACTGCATACATATTTGTTGACCTCACGGATTCCAGATGTAGTGAAAAAAAAATCATGCAGCAACAGAATGTGCCAAAAAAACAAAGAAAGAATATAAGCTGCAGGATCAGATGAAAAGGCAAGAAATGTTGAAAATGAAGAAGTACAGTTACAAGTATAGAAAACTCTTGTAACAACCTCGTGTTAATCAGGATTGAACACAGGAATGCTTAAGGAGAGGTGAATTTAAACCAAAAGATGAAAGTTTAATATTGGTGACCCAAAACAGTGAACTGCTTACACGCTGGTTTGCAAAGGCCATTGAACATGTGGGAAAAAATGACAAATGTAGGTTTTGTGAAACAGATTTGGAAACAGTCTCACATCTTGTTGCGGGCTGTGATATACTAAAAGTGGAAGGACTGTATACTCAAAGGCATAATAATGTGGCAAGACAGTTGCACTGGGGTTTGTGCAAACATTATAATACTGAAGTAGCTGAAAAACACTGGAAACATGAGCCACAAAGCATTACAGACAAGGATGAAGTTTATATCACATAGGATCACCCATTACCAACAATTCAAAAAATAGATGCAAGAAAACCAGATTTAGTAGTTCATGAAAAGAAGACAAAAATAGCATTGCTACACCCAGTGATTACTTTGTCTTATATACATAGAGATAAAAAGTCATAAAATATCAGGATTTGCAGGCAGAAATGAGAGCAATGTGGAAGTAGTAGAAGCAGTGAGTTTTATAAAAAAATAATTTACAATCGTACATGTTACCAATACATGTAACTTCATATGAAATGCAGGAGGATTAATTACTGGGCACATTGTAAGCGCTGTGAAGAGCACTTCTGGCTAACATCAAAGATTGAAACAATACTAATTATTAACAATTATAAAAGCATTCACTATTAAAGTATTTATCATTATTTATTAATGGTTTAATTGTTTATATATTATATTGGCTGAATATTACTTGTTATAAAGCTTTTTAATTGTTTTTTATGGCTTCTATTGTGTATATATACACTTATAAGGGAAAGTTGAGTTGTATCTTTAAGAACTGATTCCCTAATATACACATTATTGTCATTGGTCCTGATGTTTTTTAATTTATATATGAGATTTTTTAAACCTTTTATTGTAACAGTCTGATGAAGCTTTTAAGCAAAAGCGCTTACTGGATATTATAAATAAATTATCTGCTGATTTTAAGAGTTTTGAAGTTGCTTGTTTGCTCCGTTACCTTTCTAATAACTCTAAATACTAATTTCAAGAGCTTTAATCATACTTTGACTTAGGAATGTGGCCCATTCCAGTCATGGTATTAGAAACCCAAAAAACTTGGAGAAACTATTTTTCAGTATAGTAGTCTTCATGGTTATTTCCAATGCAAAACTAAATGTAAATATCCCTATATTGTACCACCTGTCTTATATATCCAATATTAGCACAAGCGGTTCTTCCATAACAAAAACTACTCGCCTAGTCTATTTCAGTTTATGGACAGTGTCAACAGTTACTAAGTATCATAAGATAACCTTCGCTACTTATTCTAAACACATGAAATATAAAGAACTATATGAATGCACCCATTAATTACTTTTTATTGCAATTATAATACTTAGCCTATTTCTTACTGCTTTACTTAAATCTTAAAATTGCATGTTACTAAACAGAGATATTTTCAAAAATATTTATTTTTTCAGAATATATTTTAATTAAAATGTAAATACTCTTATCATGAGGTTTCAGTCTCTCAAACCATCCTTTTCTTGTGGCATTCCACAATAACAGTCTCCCTTTTCTGTTTTTGCTTCTGTTTCATTCACATTCTCTACAATTCCATTATGCTGGTGGAGTCATATAGGTTTAAATCGCCTTTATAATCGGTTTCCACACACATGCAGATTTATCGCTTTTAACTTTTCCCTTACTTCTTAATGCTAGCAAAAGTCAGTAGTAGATTTGGCTAGGAAAGTCCAGCTCTACTTAACCCACACCTCTTGAATTCCCTTAAGGCATCCAGAAAATAAAATTTCTCTTGTAAAGATGCAGCCAAATAATAACGATCCACATACATTACCCATCATACTATAATAACGTTTCTTTTTGAATGTTACAACTGCCACAGTAGTAGTTCCTTTTCACATTTTTCCACAAACTGCACAAAAATAACTTTTAGGTTTGTGATATATTTTCTCAGATACAGTCAATGGTAATAGCAAATATTTTCAATTACCAGTGAGTTTTGTGAAAACTGTCCAGGGTACCATGCTTAATTTTTACTAGCTCTAGCAAACAGTTGTCCCGTTCCTTCCAACACTGCAGTCAGTCTCAGTTTCTTTCTACACGTTATCGTCTGATACGGTTGATTAATGACCACGTTTCCTGCCTGGCCACTTAATCTTTCCATTCTTTTTCGCACTTGAACTAGGCTGCACAGCAGTAACATGCCGAGCGTGTAGACTCTTAGTAATCTCCTCAACAACTACTTTTACCTTTCTTATACATTGTTCCAAGATTCCATAAATACAGTATCCTGTGAGTAAATGTTGTCACTTCGAAGGTTCTCATTACTTTTTTAACATTTAGTCAAATCAGTTTTTGCATAGTCTACAGAACTCTGTTGCAATGACTGCCACTCTTCTTGGCTTTGAGTTGCATGTTCCTTCCTCCATAATCACATTCTGAGCTAAAGTTGCCATATTTCTGCTTTCATAAAAAATAATAAAGGAAACTGCTCAGGTGCAAAACCATGCAGAAAAATAGCAAGCAGCATACAATGAGTCTCTTCAGACCAAAGTCATATAAATCACACCAAACAGCATACAACAAGTCTCTTCAGACCAGGAATATAAGAATAATCCAATCCAATGAAGCAAAATGCTGTTAACTTCTTTAAAACCAAATCTTTTATTAGCAGATATCTGGTAAGTGCTTTCGCCAAAGTGGCGTCTTCAAACCATAAGAGTATAAAGCATTTCAAGACACACCTTATATACATTCAAGTACACCTTTAATTACTAATTAAGCCTAATGATGACATCATAATTAAAGCATATACATTTAAAGTAAACAATCAAATAGTATTACAATACACCTATACAAGTAGTAAAGGCAAAATATTTAAAACATTATTACTACATAAAAATGGACATCACTTAAGCATCCTAAAGATATTATATAAATAATATCTTTAATTAATCCATCAATAAAACAATTTATTATAAAAAAATGATTAAAAATCTACTTAAATGAAACCTTCTGTTTTTAAGAGCTGGTCTTAAAGGGACCTTATCATTAAGACCAGTGTGAATATGTGCTTGCAGTCTGATAATCCAGTTAGTTTCATTTATTTTGGTATAATTCCTTAGGTCCCCTCCCCTCAAACTAGGTGTATAAATATATAAAACTAAAAACTTAAAAGTATGTGAATTGTTGGTTTCTAAAACATATTTAGACAAAGCATTGGTGTTTGACCGAATACGGATCTGGTATAAGTGCTCCCTCACCCTGTCCTATATATAATATTTCTGCTTTCATTGAAATGACAGTACCTTCTCATCTTCCAGTACAGGCAAACAGAACAGATCATTATGTAGTGGTAGGCTGGCTGGTCCTCATTCAGCTGTGGCTTAAAATTGTATTGTGTCTGTCACATCTGATTTCTGGATGATTTTTCCACTGTTGTAACATATACAAAAAGTAAATAAAAATCTGTATTTCTGCATAGGGCAGAACAAAAAGCTGAAAAGTATGCTTGTAACAAATTATTTTGAAGCTGGCTTTAGCCTGTTTCCATTTTTGCCAGATCATTCAATAACTTGATTTATGACTCATTATTCCTTTGCAGTACTACAGTATTTTATTTTCTGTGACATTTAAGTTATTAACTTCTGCATCACATTAAAGCTAGAATATTAAAACCAGCACATCTGAGGGAAACACTTTTATCTCCATTTATTAACATGTAGCTCTTGAGGTTAAGAAAAGAAAAAAAAAAGTCAACCACATTTCTGAAGTTTACATTAGCTTGCGTTGCTTCAAAGGACTAGTGCACTGTCAGTAAATAAAGTACTAGAAAGACTGATAAGAGGAAAAGATACTGATTTGATCCAATGCATCAGACAGCATTTTGCAGAGGCACCCAACACTAAGCAAGAGCTGGCTGCATATGTAGAACAGAAAGAAAGGTAAGCAATGGTGGTAGAAAGGTGATTAAGGAGTAAAGATAATGAAGGCAGGGGGAAGTTGTTACATCTGAATGTGAGAGGGCATGAAGTTGTTTATGAAGGGTATCAGCAAAAGTGAGGAGGTAGCACAGGTGTGGAATTTGAAGAATTTTACCATGTGCGGAAACAATACAATGGACTGTCATCAGTGCTGAATAACATTTTTATGTTAATACATACCATCCTAGCTGTTTTGCAATGTCTCTATAAATAAACCCAGTATTCCCTGTGTACTCATCAGCAAGTCTGTGTCTCACATTAAGCAGACAGCAAAACTGGGCCTGCTGTGTCATTTCCACTTATAATTTTTATAGATTTTATTACATAACAATAAAAGAAGCTAGAGTGTATGTTACTGCATCCGTTTATTAGCTGCTCACACATTTGCATGAGTGCTATTTGTGTATGATAAGTATGTGCCTCATACATTTGGTGATAGCTAAAAGGATCTGTTTGGATTTGTTCATCTATACTGTTAACATGTTAATAAAAGAATAAATATACACATTTTCTAAGAGTGGAATAATTCAGTGCTGGTACTGAATTTGAATGTTTTTATTGTTCCAACACTAGTAAGAAGATCATTGAGTCACTGAACAGAAGCACTTTGGAATCAGGCCTGCTCCTTTTCTCTTGTTAGCCTGCAGCAACATCAAAGTGAGCAAAAATATAAAATTACACAGCACATTTATACAGCGGCTTTAAATAAACCGTAACCAGGTAAGCAGTTCAAGGCAATGTATGTAAACATTATTTTAAAGGCATCATGTGACTGTGAAGGTCTCCAAAGTGAAACTGTGTTCATATTATTTGTGGATAATCTGGTGAAACTATCTGTGCTGCTGAAATAAGTACTACTGTGTTCTAGGAGACGGAGATGTTTATAGTCGGTTGCAGCTCTTAACTGTATTAAAATCTTCAACAGCCCAATTTGCAAATACTAAGCACTGAATATTTTGATGACAAGAGTACCAACCACCCAATTTGCTGCTAACTTACAATATAGCAAGAGTAAATAAAGCACCTGCAGGAAGTAAACTTAGCAGTATTTTCTTCATTTCCTCCCTGCATTGCTTATATCTGAGTTACACACACTGCTACTCCCCGGATTCTCAAAAGCTTGCATGGCAGGAGCTCAAGCAGGCAATATGTCCGCCATGCGATCCAGGAACAGCCTGCAGGGGTGTGCATGAGCGCTCCTGCACCAATTTTGCATGGACGAAGCCTTTGTATGCAAATTACCCCATTTGCAGGAGAAATCCATGCAAATGAGGTGAATTTGCAATCCAGGAAGCTTGCGACCGTCCGTGCAGGACTAGTGAAATCAGCAGAAATGTACTCGGTTAGTAATCGAGTACATGTCTGCAAAATCCAAAACGGAGTTATGACAGCCCCAAATAAATGCTGCATATCATGAAGTAAGCATGACAATGGCCAAGTATAAGGCCACTGACATTGTAAACAGTACAAAACGTAAAAAAATCAACTTTTAACTCTTATTAGCTGATCTCGGCTGTTTAAGCATAGGGCAGTGGCGTGCAAACGGGATCGGGGGGAAATAACAAAATTAACCTAAATTAAGCATTCTAACTAAAATCAGTATTCTGCCATGCAAATCAATGGCAGGCAGAAGAAAACCTGGCCAGTGAGTAGTGGTTGCTAAGGGGGGAGGCTCAGTGTGAGACATGTAACTATGCATTAGCAGACAATCCTATGCAAATGAGGGGAAGGATAGTGAATCCCAGTTTTCCCCAGGATGTCAGGCAGGTCCCAACAGTGTAAGAGTATGAATAGCTGGGTATAAACCTAGGAGGTAGGTGACATCATGGGGGTGTGTGTCATGCATACTGTAAGCGGATTGGAGCCCTGTTGCCCGGGGTTGCTCCTAGCTTAGCACAGCTAAGCTAGGGGGGGTGTGTCTAAACCTAACTAGCAGTCTTTACAAAGCCTTAGCGGGTGTGCGTGCCGCGCACCAGGTTGTGCAGGAAGAAAAAAAGGTTAAACCAGGAAATAGCAGCAGTGTGCACATTTGAGCCCTCTGTTTGCTTGGCGCACACAGGCTTAAACAGGAAGGCAATGGGAAGGGAAAACAGCAGTAGGAAGATAATCAAGGAGTACTAACTTAGCTGGCATATGAAAACTGTATCAGAACCAGCCAATTACACAGGCAGCAGACCAGCCCAGCCCAGAACACTACTATAAACTATGCCAACACCTACCCCTTCGGTTTTTCCCACACTCTACACCACTGGTGTAAACAAGCGGGTAACTTTTAACACTCACAACTGCAAAATGTTTGGGGCTGCAATAGCTACCATACAACAACTTGTGGAAGAGGCTGAGGGTGGTGAGGATGTGAATGCTGCCGAGCAACCCACAGTGAGGAGACGGAGAAGAGTGTACAGACCCAGGGTGCCCTACCAAGGGCTACATGAGCTGGAGATAGTGGAGCACTATAGGGGGGACAGGGAGCTCCTACAGCAAACTGTTGAGCTGTGACAGCCACGCCTTATACACAGAACTAACAGAGGGGAACCCATCCCAGTGGATACAAAGGTATGTGCAGACCCAAGAATACTAGCTACAGGTACCTTCCAAAGGCCAACTGGGGATATGATGGGGATCTCACAGGCATCAGCATCCAGGATACTCCATCAGTTCCTGGATGAGATGACAGCACATGTCGGTGAGCACGTATATTTCCCCAACACCCGTGAGGCGTTGGCCAGCAATATGCAACTGTTCCACCAAATAGCAGATTACCCTGAGGTAGTGGGTGCTATAGACTGCACGCACATAAACATCAAAGTACCACCCAGTGAGCAGGGTAGAATCTACATCAACTGCAAGGGCTTCCCCTCCATCAACTGCCAGGTTGTGTGCGATGCTCAGGGCATAATAATGAATTTGTGTGCTGGCTGCCCTGGAAGCTATCACAATTCCCACATCTTGCATTTGACGCAGGTGTACCAGAGATTTGCCAATGGGAACATCCCACACAGTCACCTAGTGGGGGATGCTGGATACGCACTGGAGCCATGGCTGATGGCACCCATCAGAAATGCACACACACCCGAACAAGAATTCCATAATGAGGCATAATAGAGCATGTGTTTGGGATGCTCAAGTCATGGTTCCTGTGCCTGGACACATCCGGTGGAGCCTTGCAGTACTCACCAGCTACATGTACCCAAACTGTCCTTGTATGTGCCATGCTACACAATATGATCCTGTGGAAACAGCTGCAGCAGAAACAGCACGGGGCAGGGCCACACAGCTCCCCACCATTGCCAAGGCCTGCACGGGCAAAGAGTGACTCGGAGGAGGAACAACCTGAGCCTGCCCCAGTAAGACGAAGGAGGCGTGTCCAGTATGCCCTGGCCTTGGCAAAGAGGCAACGCATAGCACATACACAGACAAGGGAGGAGCCCAGGGAATAACACCTCTCTCTGACTCTCACATACAGTAAAAGGGATGCCAAAAATTATACTACCTGTGCCTAACCATGTGTAGGGAGTGTACTATGTGCATCCGACATAGGCAGCCCTGCAGCACCACCCTCAATACTGGGACACCCACAAAGTAAGTGACTCACACATGCCAGTCAGGAAGGGGGTCACATACCCAACAACAGTCACAGCCAGCAGGACAGGTGTAGACAAACACAAACAAATGCTGTGTTATGGCCTCTGAATGAGGCCTATGGGCAACCCCCACCGGTCTACACAGACTGACTGCAGCAGGCCAGGCAGTGGGATGTCAGTTGTGAAGGCTAGGAAGTCAGACACTAATATGTAGGTAATTATAAACTAAGATCTGTAGTATACTTGCATGCCTTTAGCCAGCATGATAGGTAAGGCCACAGACTGAAATGGAGTACCTGACATACCAGTACAGTCCTAGCAAATGTGTACAAGTGTCAGGTGTGCCCCCTCCATCGTACGTAGACATATAGTAATAGTCAGGTGTACCCCCACAAATCCTGTGTAAAAATGTGGAAATAGTCAGGTGTGCCCCGCCCACTATATAGAAATATAGTAACAGTCAATGCCAAATGATCGATGGATACCTTGCTTTGACAGCATACTACCTGTTGGTGTACAACACAAACTGCAGCACTGCAGTACAAACTACCTTGACTTGACCCACACATGCAATACAGATGGCCATACTGGGCATGCTCATACACTAAGAGAAATGAAGGCAATGTAAGTCAACAACATACTGAAAGGTCACATTGGACATGCTCACACACTAACACATGAATGCCATGTCTGCAAACACCAGCAGACCAGACATATCTGGCAGTCGCAGTTGTTAGTGCATACACTCGTCAGTATGCACCACCCAAGTCTTGCACACACAGTGGATAGGAATACAGACATATATGTAAGGACAACAAACTATAATAAGCCAAAGGTAGATAGACATAGATGTGTGGAAGAAGATGACTGTGACAAGCAGCCATCCAGGCCTGTCCCACCCAGCACACAGCTAAAGGGCCCCAAACACATGAGGTGCAGATGTCACTCACTGCAGATACTAGCCACCAGTATCTGTCAGAAGTACAGACTATGTGGTGCGCGTGCCAGCTGTGCAACACACACTGCCCTCCCCATAGCCCTACTATGACAAGCCTGCTGAGGTCAAACAATGTGAAATACACCTTTGGGAGAGTTGTGGCCTAGTAATTCCGTGGCATGTCCTGTAACTGCGTACTGCTGTAGTGTGATAATCTAGTTAGGTAGGAGTTTGAATCCCAGACTTGCCAACTGTGTGTGTGTGTGTGTGTGTGTGTGTGTGTGTGTGTGTGTGTGTGTGTGTCTGTGTTTGTATGCATGTCTGTCTGTGTAGAGAGCAATGCCTTTTAGGGTAGTCACACTCCCAACAATTTTAATGCACAACTTAGGCAAGGTTGATGATGTCATCCACCTAAAAATACACCTCTGGGAAGATTGTAGGCCAGTAATTTCTATAGTGCGCCCTGTAACTGCATACTGCTGTTGTGTGATAAATTAGTTAGGTAGGAGTTCTATTCCCAGACATGGCAACTGTGTGTGAGTGTTTGTGTGTGTTTGTCTGTGTAGAGAGCAGTGCTTTTTAGGTTAGCCACACTCCCCACAGTCCAAATGCTCAACCTTTGCAAGGCAGCTGATGTCATCCACCTAGTAACTGTGGGAAGATTGTAGGCCAGTAATCTCTATAGCACGTCCTGTAACTGCATACTGCTGTCGTGTGATAAAGTAGTTAGGTAGCAGTTCTATTCCCAGACATGGCAACTGTGTGTGAGTGTCTGTCTGTCTGTCTGTCTGTGTAATCAGCAATGCTTTTTAGGCTAGTCACACTCACCACAATCCAAATGCTCAATCTTTACAAGGCAGCTGATGTCATCCACCTAGTAATACACCTCTGGGAAGCTGTAGCCCAGTAATCTCTGTAACGTGTCCTGTAACTGCATCCCAATGTAGTGTGATACACTACATAGGTAGGTGCTCTATTCCCATATTTGGCAAGTGTGGATGTATGTGTGTTTATGTGTGTGTTCCATTGTAAGTGTAGGGAGCAATGCTTTTGAGTCCCTTCACAGACACTACAACCTACAATGGTCCACTTTGACAAGTGTGCCGATGTCATCAACTGTGAAATACACCTTTGGGGAAGTGATAGGCCAGTAATCTTCGTGGCATGTGCCGTAACTGAGTACTGCTGTAGTGTGATAAACTAGTTAAGTAGGAGTTCTAACCCCAGCCTTGGCAACTGTGTGTGTGTGTGTGTGTGTGTTTGTGTGTGTCTGTCTGACTCTGTCTGTGTAGAAAGCAATGTTTTGTAGGGTATGCACACCCCCTAGCTCTATCTTGGTAAGTCTGCTCATGTCATCCACCCCGGAATACACCTCTGGGAAGGGTGTAGCCAAGTAATCTCTGTAGCGCATGCCCTAACTGCGTACTGCTGTAGTGTGATTCAGAACTCTGGTAGGGTTCTATACCCACCCATGGCAGTTATGGATGTTTTGTGTGTGTTCCACTGTCTCTGTATGGAGCAATGCATTTTAGGCTAGTCACACTCAGTAGATGTCAAATGCACTACTTTGGCATTCCTGCTGATGTCAGCCAATGTCATATACACCTTTGGGGAAGGAGTACTGCAGTAATCACTGTAGCATGTACTATAACTGCGTAGTGCTGTAGTGTAATAAACTAGTTAGGTAGGGGTTTTACTCCCAGACATGACAGGTGTGTGTGTGTGTGTGTGTGTGTGTGTGTGTGTGTGTGTGTGTGTGTGTGTGTGTGTGTGTGTGTGTGTGTGTGTGTTTGTACCTCGTATCCTGTGTGGAGGAGCGTGTGTGTGTGTGTGTGTGTGTGTGACACATGGGCTCAATGTGTAGCGGGTTTTGCAATTTTCTTATATGGTACACCTAGTACATATCACAATGTCCACTGTACAGGGAAAACAGTTGTGAAATAGCCAAGAGGCTGGGGTGCATATCCATACCCATACATGTGACATCAAGGCCAGGCAATCATAGTTAGGAACCCCAGTATTAATCAGAGCACACTCTCAACCCATGTATCATACACACACACATGGCAAGGCAACAGCCATGATGTGTGAAGTACACTGCATATTGGCGACTGATAGTAACTATGGTGTGAATGCAGTGGCCTACAAAGGCCATGGCACCCTGTCCATCAGTACGATAGGCACATAACTGCAGACAGTACACCTTCATTATGTTTTCCACTGGATGCCTGCAACAACTATGGTTCCATCAAATGTGATCCACAATGAACATACCATATGCCTTACACACATGCCCTGTATGGACATATGCCACTGACACCAGGGAATACCTGTAGCATGCTATCAGTGTAGGTGCAGGGTCAACCTGCTGTCCATTGCCTGGCCTCGCCACATGGGGGCGGGACTATCACATCTGATGATAACATTCTGTGTACACAACATGGTCCAGACAAACCAGGTACAATTCCATATGCCACTGTACATGAACGTGGGACTTGTGCACATCCCAAACACCGTCCATGTCATGGCATATAGAACACACACATGGCAAGCATTGCACAACATTGGCCACACACAATAGCAACCCAGGAGACTGGATGGTGAATACTATACCCACCTAGGTGGTCCATTCTGGACACTACACCCCTTAGCCATACTGCAGACCATTCTCATGTGGCCTGATGCCAAGGTATACCCCTCACCTAGCCTTGTACAGCTGTCTGGCACCATCATCCACAACACACCCATGAAGCACTGCACACATGCACGCCGGTACTAGCACCCTGTGTCTGTGTGTGTGGTGTATGATGCTTCCGACCACATTCACACCCAGTACCACCCCTACTGGCATACTAAAGCATGCTCTCTAATGTCAGGCACCATCACATACCCTTTGACCATAGAACCCCACGATAACTCCTGTGGGCAAATTGATACCTATGCATTACTGTATTGTGGCAAGGTAACTGGTTAGGAAGTGTAGTCATTACCATGCTAAGTGTGGCGATGTGTATGAGTCCCTTATAGAGTGTGGCTGTGTGGACACTGACACCTGTTCATGTGGACAGGCTTGTGTGCTATACCTACTGTATTGCAACAGTGTTGTGGATGTCACTCACTAGCACATATACATCTGGACAGCATACCAACATGTAAGCTATGCGGCATATGCAATAACTGCATACACAAGTGATAGCTATGCATAGTCAGTCAGGTGTTTGAAACCCCATACTGGTAGGTGTGTAACACAAACATGCTTAAGTTTTATTCACCCACACCTTCCCTGACATACTTTATCTCTATCTGTCCCACCCACACCCTCTCTGATGATTGTGGGATGTACACCTGCTTTGCTAGGCAGCAGCTTGTGTTTTGTAAGTGATGGTAATGATCAGCTGATGGCCTCTGTATCAATTGCAGTCCTCCTCTAGCTGAGTGAATGTGGAACACCTTAACATTCCCATAGCTAATTGCATGGTAACAAACTCCAATATATAGGAATATAATTTAGGTATTGGCCCTTTACATCCACTGTGGGCAGAAACTAGATCTGTCGTTTGGCAAAATGCATCTCAGTGGATTGGGTATTTACCTCTAACAACTTACACTGTGGAAACAGGGAAACACATAGGAGGGAGATGTGCCTGACCTGACTACACAAACTGTAAGTGCTGCTATACTGCATGTGGAGTACTGTTGGTTATGGCTGTCCTACATGTTGCAATACCTGCCATGTCAGTACTATGTTTATGAGGATTCCACATCTGCAGGGTTGTCTGCAGAGTGGGCAGTGTGTTGTGCCCTTGGTGTCATGTGTTACCCACAGAGCATGTATCTGTCAACTGCAGAAGGCAGTGTGAGGATTGCAGTCTGAAGATGGTGAAAGCCCTGACAGTTACTGACTTCATATCCCTCATAGGACACATGTTGCAACAAACCCTGTTACGACAGTACATGTATGAGGTTATCACAGCAAAATGTCAATATTGGCCCTGTGTATGTGCTTCCAGCCACATCTCTGTCACCCCCCCACCATATCAGTTTCAACAGACTATACACACAACTCATTAGGTATGGCTACAGCTTAACTACCGTTTGGACAGATTGTGTAGTGTACCACACCATCTGTTATGTGATTGTAGCCATGTCCCCTGTGTGGACAGTAATATTGCCGGCCTGTTACAGACTATTCACTTGCATGCCGTTGTCAGGGCCACTATGGTTACATATATGCCAGTAGTATGCCTGCTCTGAGATTGCTGCACATCTGACAGTCTATGTTATAGGGGGGTTCTATGCATGCTGTTGGACATGTACCGGGATTGTGTAGACTATTGCTACCACCATATGTACTATGACAGTGACACAATAACATGTATATGTTCCAATGGCCAGCTGATCCACCTCTCCATACCCATCTGTCTAGGATACCTGTCCACATCACATGTGTGTGCCAACCTGGGGTCTCCTGTTGTACTATTAAAGCCATACCATCAGGTGGAACACTGCAGGGGATGTTGCCCCCCCCGGGGGCACACCAGCATATCCCATTCCCCTGAGCACAGGTCTAGGGTCTGTTCCATACCAGGCTCCACAGACATGATGGATGTGCTACATCTGTCTGAGGCACCCAGTACACATTCACACGGCTACATTACAGATTCACCTGAGTATCCTGCCAGTGGTGGGCCATGGCTCCCACATGTCCATCATAATGGCATTACGTCCACCACCAGCTAGTGGCCACATAATATACATACTTCTCATTACACTACACACACTATGATGGCTTACATCTAGTCTCAATGTGGTGACCTGCACAGTATTGAGATGCTTTGATTACATTGCAGCCTGGCTTAGTAGGTGATGCACATGATCATGTGATGGCCTCTGCACCAATCAGTGTCCTCCACTTGTTAATTGCATACAGCTTGTGTGTAGTACCTCCAATTACCACTGTCATGGCAGCCACCTACTATAAATCCCCACATCATGTGGGCGTGGTCCCTTTACCTTTACTGTGTGATGGGCATCCTTCCTGTATGTGGGCATTAGTGTTACAGAGAGCAGGTAGCAATAACTCTTACAGGAGAGCCGGCACACTCAGGCCAGTTACATATTTGTTAGAGGTTCTAGAACTATACACAGAGTGTGAGTAGAATTGTGTTATGCTCTGTATAGTACTGGTGTTACAGGGTGTGTGTGTGTACATACTAGTTTACCTTGGAATGCAGTCTGTCTGCATAGCTCTCACCTGTGGGCCTATCCCCTTGGTGGCCAGAGGTGTGCCTATCATGTTTTGTCTGTCCTCCACACAGGTGCTGTGTCTGATATTTCACTGGCAGTGTGTATGTTGAGTGCTATTAGTACATGGTTACATCCATTTATGTTTCTAACCTCAATTTCCTGACTAAGGGTATATTGCAGACTATCCTGTGACACCAGTGACTTGCTTAGTGTATGGCAACAGTTTTCCACATATGGGCCTGTGTTCCAGCCTCGGTCCGCCACCTAGATATCAAGCTTTGCACATACGAGATGCTCTCAGGGGTTGTTCTGTAGTGGGCTGTGAGTATATCACACTGCCATTGCTGCCATAAGTCCACTGTTGTTGTATTCCACACACATATGGTGGGGCTGAGGCCATATATGTGTGAGCTTCACCTTACACAATACATGTGTGCCCTTATGCACTCGAGAGGCCAGTGTATGTAACAGTGGTATATGGCCCTGTAGTATTGATTCTAGGGGGGATGCACCATAAATGTCCTAGGCTGTTACAAAATGTGGGGGTATAAGGGGCATGCTGCCTTAAGGTATCCACATGTACAGTACCATACACTTCACCTACGTATACATTACTTGCATAAATTGGGTTAATGCAGGCCTACTGTCTCCTGCCATACAGACTGTTCTGTTTGTCAGTGTGCTTGTGATGGTGTCAGTTATGCCTTGTTATGTAACAGTTACATCCCATTTGGTCAACTGAAGTCTTTACCGCCTATTGAATTTGTACGGAGTGTAGATAGAGGCTGCTGAACTATACACCTGCATTAGTTACTGTTGATAGTTTGGTATCCTGTGGCCCAGTTTGTCTTTACTATTGTACAATATGAAGGGCTTGGCCAGGACAGCAACAGTTGTGAACCTTTCCAGACTACTGTATTAGTATAACTGTTTCACAGTTGCATTACTCTGTTTATATGGATGTCAGTGTCTGAACAGCTATAATACATGGCATATAAAACTGTAATAGTACACAAATAAAGGTTATCCATTTCTGCAAACCTGTGTGTGGTGTTTTATCCTATGACCTCTCTGTGGGCATATGTTGCAGGCAACGAATGTCATTTGTATGGGTGGCCCATACAGTGTCCAGTTGTTAAGGTGTTAACTTTAGGCATGGTGGCTGTTCCATATTGTCTGCACATTCTACATATGTATCTTACTGCACATATCTCTGTGCTATCTATCTATATATATATATATATATATATATATATATATATATATATATATATATATATATATATATATGTATATCTGTATCTGCATATATGTCTCTGTGTATATGTATCCTGGGGATGATGATAGCTTCCATATTGTACATTTCCTATGGGAGCCACACTGTACTGCATGATATGTTACCAATACGGGCCTGGCACATACAGTTTGGTTGTAGTACTGTTTACATGTTGTGCACACGTCATGTCAAGTCCTGCTTATGTGATCTGTAACACTAGTGCATTGCAGGGCGGACGTGTTTGGCTGTGGTGAGGGGGTATGTCTATTCGTGCATGATGTATATTGTTTGGGGCGTCTCAGCCCCATTAACAGTGCATGTGGACATATTAGTATTTGTCAATCTACCATTGCTATCTACAGATGTGTGGCCATACATATATTTCTATGGATATATATATATATATATATATATATATATATATATATATATATATATATATATATATATATATATATATATATATATATATATATATATATGGATATATATATATATATATATATATATATATATATATATATATAGATAGATATAGATATCGACATCTATTGATATGTTGTATCTGTTTAGATATTACTATATTTACACACACAAATACATTTACATGTTGGAATACATTATCTGTACTGTTGAATGACTGGGCTGGTTAATATGTTTTTAATACATCAGGGTTATGTATATCTGACATGGCTTACTGGTAAATCACTTCACCTATGGTGTGTGGGGTTCTTTGTTCGAGCCTAGCAGAGACCATTTATTTTGTTGCTTGGCAGAACAAGGGCCGTTGGCTACAGAGTGGTTAAGGCACGTTTAGTCAGTTGTTAGCAGGTTTGCGCAGAGGTAAGCACTGCTAACCCACTGTTACATCTGCTTACAGGGTGTTAGCTTCAGATTTGCTTAACCAGTGCAGTCATTGCTTACCGCCGCGCAAATGGGCTTAAGCCCACTTACTAGTGTTTACATATGCTTACTATTGCTTATTTGTGCATAAACCTTACTAGTGCCTTATTCAGTCTGACACTTCACATGTGCATTTCTTGCAGTACTACAGTTTATATATATATATATATATATATATATATATATATATATATATATGTTATTTAGTGGGTTTTGCAACAAAACTATTGGTTATAACGTGCTTAGTCATGTAAAATAGACTGTGCTGCAGTGGTACTCGAACTGGGAATGCCTGCTCATTAGGCAGATGATCTGCCCACTACACTATTGCTGTGCTGCTTCATTTGCATATTTCTTCATAATGTCATACCCATGGTTCCTTCCCTGCCCCCCAGAGCTCCACGTACACAGCAACCATCCATTTTCCAGCTGCTAGCTCAGCCATACCACAACTCCACACATTGCCCTCTCTGCATGTCTCGACACTCATCCAGTATACTGTCCCGACCCAAGCTTCTTCAGGCTCTTCATCTATTTAATCCACGTATGTAAGAGCCTTGCCTTGATTGTCTTCCGATAAAGGTGTAAACATCGATGTGACTCACAATTTTTGGTTCGTCCCGCCAGAGATGGACCTGTTTTTGTGTCAAGATTAGACTTAGCTGGTCTACACTGTTTCTCCCACTGATAGCATCCTGCCAGGGGTTTGAGAAGCAGCAGTTTGCTCACACACCTGACCAGCCTCATCTCCCGGTTCCACGGAAATGAAGTCCCAGGTTTGACATTCTGTGCATGAAGCATGCCCACATGCCCCCTTGACGTGCATCGTTTTTTATTATTCTCTTAAATATTATGCAGGACTACTGTTCTCACAGTATGATTGGACAGGCATTGTTTTTATGATACACACAGACTGCTCAAAATACTGTATTTGAGCAATGTACACATGGTTGCTCATACTAATCTGCATAATCACATACATTTCCTATACTGTTGAATTACTGTTGAATTACTGTGCTGGATGATATGTTTGCGATAACAGCAGCTGTATGTGTATCTGCCATGGCTTAGTGGTAACTCACTACAGTGTGCAGGGTCTGGGGCTTGCAACTTGGGAGTGCAGATTATTTTGTTGGCAGGCAGGACAAGAGCTGTTGGGTACAGAGTGACTAAGGCACATTTGAGCATTTGTAAGCTGGTTTGCACTGGTTTGCGCAAGGGTAAGAAATGCTAACCTCGGGTTATGGAGACTTGTACAATGCTTAACCAGTGTAGGCATTGCTTACTGCCACGCAAACAGGCTTAAACCTGCTTACTGCTGCTTAAAAGTTCTTACTGCCGCTTATCCCCATGCTACTTTATTTATTTATTTTACATTTGTTGACTGGGAAAATCTGACTGGATGCTTGTCCATTTTGAGCAGAGGCCCGGGGAGAAAAGTTCCACAGTAAAACTCAGCTAATCATTACTAGTAATACAGAGGTGCTCACATTCATAGAGATTAAGAGACTTAACATAGCTAGGTAACATATTATTCATGCTTAGTTTACGTTAACATGTAGGTATTATTCATGCTTAGTTCAAGTTTACATGTGAGGTATGACTGTTGACAAAGGTCAGTTTAAGGTGTAGTTAGATTCTGGTTTAACAGTTCTGGATAGGATAAACTCAGGTATTCAGGTTAAGATTTAGTTATTCCATACTTGTGTGGTACAGGAGAAGAGAATAGTGAAGGTAGGTAGGTAGGTAGAGAGGATGACATTGTAACTGTATAGTAGGTTGTGGGAATAATTGGTAGGGGGGCAACAGGGAAGGTTTAAAGGATGTTGGGATATGTATGCGAGGCAGGAAAAGAGATGTTATTTACAGTAGCTGATGTAGGGGTATACAGTGTAAGGTGGGAGGAGGGATTTAGCCAGGTGGTGAGCATGTGCTGATACAAGTGTGCATGAGGTGTTCCTTCAAGTGTTTTTTACATGTCTCCCTTGAGACAGCTGAGGTAATAGATGTGGTTAGGGAGTTCCAGATTCTGCAATATAGCTGGTGAAGAGGGTGTCACCTAACTGTAACTTTAAAAGAAAAGAAAAAGGGGTTGATAGGTAAGTGGTGTTAAAGGGCACAAAGAGGGAAAGACAGTAGTGGAAATAGCCAGGGATGTGCAAGAAGGCTAAAGGGAAGGTCCATATCTGGCCATTTCTTCTACAGCAACAGCTGTGCATATACACTGAATTTGGAGGTAGATTTGGACACTCACACCCCTAGGTGGTGGTGAGGACAACAATAATAAGTTGTGATGCCAATTAGAACGGCTTACATACCTACAGTGGGGAGCTGCAACCATGTGTTCTTTGGTGTTATTTAGTGGGTTTTGCAACAACAAAATTGGTTATAGCGTGCTTTGCCATCTAAAATAGACTGTGCTACAGTGGGACTCATACCGGGAATGCCTGCTCGTTAGGTGACTGCTCTGCCCAATTCACACTATTGCTTACATCCACGAGGCAGTCTGATTAGAACTGCTCCAGCCAACACCTGCAAGCCTCGACCCATAATTTCATACCCATAGTCCCGTCCCCACCGCTCCTCCTCTACAGCACTCATCCTTTCTCTGGGTGCAGGTCGGGTCTAACCACACCACTACACACTGCCCACTCTCCACTTCTCGGGACCCATCACGTACCCATAGATCAACAGGCTTTCCCAACCTTGTAGTTCGAGTACATATGCGCCCTGCCTTGATGAGTCAGTGTAATGACGGGAATCCAAATACCCACGAATTTTTGGGTTGTCCCACAAGGAATGTTCCTGTCTTTGTTTCTATATTAGACTTAGTGGGTCCACAGTGTTTCCCCCACTGGTTGTATCCTGCCTGTGGTTTGGGAAGCAGTGGTTTGTTTACTTTGTTTGTGTGTTCGTTTGTATGTTTCACCTGTTTGGCTGGGGGGGGGTAACAGTATGTGTTACATGTATGTTGATTGGGCCCCTGTGGACATGTATGTCATTCTTATGTGCTGCATCATATCATGGATATATATCTGTGTATATAAATATATATATATATATATATATATATATATATATATATATATATACACACACACACACACACACATATACACACATCTGTATATATATATATATATAACTATATATATATATATATATATATATATATACACACACACACACGCATATATATATATATATATATATATATATATATATATATATATATATATGTGTGTGTGTATGTTGCTGTATATATATCTAACTACATATAGATGTATGGATGTCTGCATATGCATATATCTATATGTGGATATTTATATATATATATGTTTGGGTGTGTGTGTGTATATATATATATATATATATATATATATATATATATATATACATACACACACACACACACACACACATGCACATATGTAATACAGAGTGGGAGAGGTATATATCTATTATAGTTATATTTGCACACACACATACATCTACATGTATAGCTACATGTCCTGTAATGTTGAATCGTATTGCTGGATGCTATGTTTGTGAAAACGTTAGGATTATGTATATCTGCCATGGCTTAGTGATAAATCACTGTGTATGATGTGCAGGGTCCTGGGTTCGAACCTTGCAGAGGCTGTTTATTTTGTTGCTGGGCAGAACACGGGCCGTTGGATACAGAGTGATCAAGGCACTTTAAAGCAGTCGTAAGTGGGGGTGCGCGTGTTTGCACGAATGTAAGCACTGTTAACTTCCAGTCACACTTTCTTCTACTCAGCTTCCATATTGCTTAATCTGTGTAGACATGGCTTACCCCATGCAGACGCACTTACACATGCTTACCAGTGCTTACATATGCTTACTACTGCTTATTTGTGCTTAAACCTGCTTAGTAGTGCCTTATTCAGTATGACACTGACACTTCACATGTGCATTCCCTGCAGTACTCTAGGTCATAAATATGTGTTATTTAGTGGGTTTTGCTGCAACAACAGTGGTTATAATGTGCTTTGCCATGTAAAATAGACTGTGCTGCAGTGGGACTCGAACCAGGAATGCCTGCTCATTAGGTGAATGCTCTGCCCAATTCACACTATTGCTTATATCCACGAGGTGTTCGATTAGAACTGCTCCATCCAACCCCGGCACACCTCGACCCATAATTTCATACCCATCGTCCTCCTTCCACCCGCTCCCCCTCCACAGCAATCATCCTTTCTCTGGGTGCAGGTCAGGTCTAGCCACACCACTACACACTGCCCACTCTCCACTTCTCGAGACCCATCACGTATTTTGTCTCGATCCATGGATCATCAGAAGAGGTATATATCTATTTAGTTATAGATATATATATATATATATATATGTATGTATATATATATATATATATATATATATACACACACACACACACACACACACACACACACACACACACATACATCTACATATTCAGCTACATGTTCTGTAATGTTGAATGGTATTGCTGGATGCTATGTTTGTGGAAACGTCAGGGTTATGTATATCTGCGGTGGCTTAGTGGTAAATCACATTGCCTATGGTGTGCAGGCTCCTGGGTTTGAGCCTTGCAGGGACTGTTTAATTTGTTGCTGGCCAGAATGAGGCCCATTGGATATGGAGTGGTTAAAGCATTTTTACACTGTCAGTGGGTTTGCGCGACGGTAAGCACTGCTAACCTCTGGTGACATCCGCTTAAGCAAGGTTAGCCTCACTATTGCTTACTCTGTGTAAGCACTGCTTACCATTGTGCAGACTTGTCATGCTTATTTATCCTTACTGCTGCTCTATTTTCGACAGTAATAGTGTACTGGTTCTTGGGGGGGGTGGTGGATTTGGCAAGTGTATGGAGTTATCATTCATTACACTGCTTCCTACTCCAGTTCACACATATACGTTATGTATTAGGTTATACAACTAAATATATTGATCATAACAGTATTTGACATGGAAATGGAACGTACTGCAGTGGGACTCGAACCGGGATTGACTGCTCGTGAGGCGAATGCTCTGCCCACTACAATATTGCTGTACTGCTTCATTTGCACATATCCTGCTTTTTATTCTCCTTTTGCCATTTCAGCTACATTAACCGTAGCTAAGCGATAGGCACACCCACACACCTATGGTTAGCTTTGATCAGTGTTTTAAAAGATATAGATGGGTCCTGTTGCTGTTGTACACATGGGGGTCTGTTGGTGGGGATATGAGGACACCTGTGAGCAATCTCACTCATTTCTTAACAGCTTCTGCTGTTCGACATTGCAGGGGCATGTTTATTCTGAGAGCTCTGCTCCCAGACATGCCCCTTGCACTCATACACGCTCCATGTAAGCCTAGGAGCTCAGCCAGAGTACCTTCATTACTATGCATGGCACGCTGCTGTCCTGCTCCTAAGCAGGTGCTTCCATGCAGGACTAAACTAGTTCTGCATGGATGTTTAGTAAATCCGGGGGACTGTTTTG